>NC_140018.1:15115334-15322834 GCF_964263955.1 Coregonus lavaretus | reverse complement strand
CCTGTAAATAACCATTAGACTCTGTCCACCTACCTGTAAATAACCATTAGACTCTGTCCACCTACCTGTAAATAACCATTAGACTCTGTCCACCTACCTGTCAACCTTGAGGTTAGACTTATGAACTTCATATCGCTGTCCTCACTACCTGTGTTATGTGTGGCCCAGTGGACTGTGGCGTTACACTACAGTACGTCGCTCACCCTGCCATAGTATATAAAAGTCTCTCTGTTCATTCATGTGTTAGAGCTTTGAGTGTCGTATCAAAAATATAATGATTATTATTGTCATTATCTGGTCTATGGAGCTCTGATGATAGTAACTGAAGAGGCAGAAAACAATACATTGGAAAGAGGGAGGAGGGAAAACAAGGTGGGTGAGAAAGAGAATGGGAGACGGAAGAACTGAAAGGGAGGAAAGAAGTTTCAATTACGCACAGGGGAAGAAAGATAACGATGAAAAGAGTGGGTAAGAGAGAGGGATATGTTACGGAGAGAAAGATGGTTTGCTTTGATAAAGATAAAAATTAATGACTTTGGAGTGGGAAGAGTGTTATGGAAAGAGAAGTTTAGAAAGAAAAGACTGGGTGAGAGAGGGAGAAGGGATGACAAAAGATAGAGAGGCGGTTAGCAGTACAAAGAGAGGGAACGTGCTGAAGCTCCAGATTTGTGTGTGTGTGTGTGAGAGAGAGAGGTTGAGTGTTTCTTTAGATGTTCCCTTAAAGCTGTCTGGAGGGCACGTTAAGACCTATTCCCAGCTGAGATCCTAATCGGGGGAATGAGTTCTCTAAACTCCGATGCCCTCTGAGGTCTCTCACACACACACTGTGATGCTGGTTGGAGGTCTCTGTACACCCTCTGTGGTCCTGTGTTTAGACAGGTTAGAATGAGATGATCTCTCAACATGCTCTGATAAGAGGGAGAATGAGAGCTGAAATCTGCAGATATCCCGTGTGCGTGTGAATGCGTGTGCACTGAAGTGGGATTTGGAAATGGTTTTCAGTGAGGAAACGTTGCCAAAAAAATCTACCCACACACGAAAGAGCATATGGAGTGTTTGAGGGAGCTAGAGACAACTGCGTGAGAGAACTAGAATCAGAGACAGTAAGCACGATAGACAGATTGGAGAGAGAGAGAGGGAAGAGAGTGACAGAAAGATAGGAGGAGAGAGAGCGAGATAGAGACAGGCAGCGTTGGTAGACTAGGGTCTTGATTCTCGCAGCGCGACCAACTTTACACACTCACGTGTGTCTGTGTATGCACGTGTGTGTGTTCCCTTCAGCCGCCTGCCCCTACACCTCCCTCTGTCCGTCTGCCCCCACACCTCCCTCTGTCCGTCTGCCCCCACACCTCCCTCTGTCCACCTGCCCTCTCCGCTTAAAAGCTCTATTTTAAAACAGGCGGTGCTTGAGACTCCCCAAAGTACCGTTTCACCACGGTAATGGACAGAACGTGCTTTTCTGCTCTGATTTTACTCTCTGCTCCAGATGAGAGGGAGAGGGAGAGGGAGAGGGAGGGGGAGGGGGAGGGGGAGGGGGAGGAGGAGGGAGGGAGGGAGAGAGGGAGAGAGGGAGAGAGGGAGAGAGAGAGAGAGAGATTTTAAAAAATTTACAGGAACAGGACTAGACACAGTCGGTGATAATGAGGTGATGATGATGAGGAAGAAGAAAGTTAATGTGATAGGTCCATTAGAAGTAGCAGAGTAAAAACACCCTCCAGGCTCCAACCATTTATCCTCTCGTCCTGTTTTTTCTCACATCAGCTCAGTATGTATAACCACTGTCAATATGTTCTACCTGTCTATTCAGCTAATATCCCATTATATGGCCTACTTTCATCATGATTTTACACTTTTTTGAGAGTACATTGTATTTGATTGTTTGACAGGTAATGCTAAATGGCAAAGTGTGTCAGCCATTTTGGGATAAGGACACAATTTGTCAATTTTTGTCTAAACCCAAAATGAAATATAGCAGTAGGTCTAATGTCACACTTCATTCTTGTGTCAATGTTAAAAGGTGAGTTAGCGACGCTTCCTTTAAAAGGATCAAGTGCCTGGAATCTGTGGACAAGCATTTTAAACGCCCGTAAATCCTGTCTAAGCTGATCTGAACGCAGCCAATCATCAATTTGCTTGTGTGGGGTGTTTGAACAGCTTGTACTCCGCTAAGGATTAATTCTGATTCCCTTTTATTTCACGCTTTTTGATTTCATGTGTTTTTTTAAAGTTGGATCTAATTCTGTTCCACCTACGCTTGATCTCTAGAGCCTCTTCATCTCTCCAACTCCTCCATCTGAGTCTGAGCATGCTCACACACACTGATACACACACTGATACACACACACATATAAACACACACTTATACACACAGACACTGATACACACACATATTCTGTCATTAATTATGTGTGTGTGTGTCGGGGTTTCCGTTTGGAAAATGTGGCGCCGGACATTTTAATTTACCGGACATTTGAGAAATTTACCGGACCCTTATGCATTGGGTGTGTAACCTGATTAGGTCATCTACCCACGTTGCTCAGAATGACAGAAATCCCATTTAGAATATGGTCATTCATATTAACAGAACATGCAAGTCAAGGATGCAATGATGTGCGTTCCTTCTTACCGAATTCTGATGTGCACTTTAAACATGTTAGAAAAACTGTCCACATTTACTTTTCCTCAGCCAACAAGACGAGTAATGAACAGCAAAATCACTAGCCTATGTCAATCCACTATAGGAGAAAAGTATAAGCTACCTATTCTATTGGTCAGCTTGTCGAGAAATAAATATTCCAAACAGACTCTGGGACAGTTTTGGGAAGATAGATCCCAAATTCATACAACCAGTAGACCTAGGCTACATAAAATAAACTTTAAAAAGCAATGAGTCTGTTGCAACAGATCAGAACATTTATCTTAAAATGTTGATAAAATATTATTTCTTCACATTATAAGCTCAGCAATACGCACAAGGCAGTAGACTAGGTGTGAGTGTTCATTCTATAATGTAATTAGAGGAAAACACTGTTGTCAAAAGGGCCCTGCACATGCGAGCAGTTTCATGTGACAGAGATAAAAATATCCGTTAGAAATTTAGAAAGAGAGGAGATCTAATAGGCTACTTTGAAGCAAGGTAAGAAATGCCTCATATGTATTAAAATGTTCAGGTTTCAAACAATTAAATATATGTTTTCAAAATGCATACTGCCTCCAGCTCATTACAAAGTGGTGTGTGACGCACTGATGAAGCCTGCCTTCTATTGCCATTTGATGCCGTGTTTATAACAACTGGTAACTCTGAAAATGTCAGACTTACGACTTCAGTGTGTTCAAGACAACTGGGAACTGGGAAAAAAAAACTACTCAGAATTCCAACTCAGGAACTCGGGCCTCTTTCTAGAGCTCTGACTTTCTGACCTGAAGATCACAGACGTCATGATTTGACCTCATACTTTTCAGAGTTCCCAGTTGTCTTGAAAGCACCACAAGATGCTGCAGCTGCAGCTCTGGCACTGTCTGATAGATTCTCCACTCAAAGGCTCTGTATCTGTATGCTGTACGCGTGTGATAAATAAGATACATAACAAATATACTGTACACACGCTCCAATTTAATTCCACAAAATTATGCAAATTAACCTATAGACCGTTAAGCATGACCTGTCAAATGTATTTCCATCGACTGGTATTTCCATCATTTAATAGGCTAAAAAGCATTATTTTGTGTGTGTTCTTGCTTTTGTGCATGCGTACATGTGTGCGTGGGTGTGTGCTCACATGTGCGTGCATGTGTGTGTGTGTGTGTGTGCCCTGCTATGCATTTGTGTCCAGGCGTTTTATCTGGTAGAAAAGCCTTAATGAGAAAGCCAGAGAGCTGCTTATCTTGTGTTATCTCCAGCCAAGGCTCAGTGTTGTCATTGATGCTGCTGTTAATCACCAAGGAAACAGGACTCTCTCGGCTTGTCCTTCCTCTCTTCTCTGTCTCCTTCCCCTCACTTTCAATCTCTCTCTCTCTCTCTTTCTCTCTCTCTCTCTCTCTCTCTCTCTCTCTCTCTCTCTCTGTCTCACTCTTTCTTTCTTTCTGATAATAATAATAATAATAATAATAATGATAATAATTTCTGTCTGTCTTTCTTTGTCTTTCTTTCTATCTATGTTTTTCTCTCCCTCTCCCTCTGAACCTCCCTTTCTCTCTCTGTACAGTCCCTCTCTCCCTCCCTCTGGTCCACTCTCTTACACATCATCTGATTTGGCTCTAGTAGTATCAAGCTTTACCTTTGGGCTTAAACCAGGCTTCTCATTCAACTCTGAACTCAATATACCCTGCTTTGCATCACAGAGAAAAACAAAACAAAAATGCTCTGAAATGAACTATTTGAAGCCACCATCCTCTGCTCCCCCTCAAACTTCCACTCAAACAACTCCATAGCACCGGTCCCACTAGAGAAAGGGTTTGAAATCTCATCGTAAGTATGGCATGAAAGAGTTGATGTTTTCTGGGCCTAATTTGGGCTCTCAGCTTCATTGATCTGCATGTGCTTTGTGATGTTCTAGGCACAGAGCCCTGAACCCATTGTTTAACTAAAGCAAACCAACACTGTCCTTCTCTAACACTACCTCTCCCTTTCTTGCATTCTCTCTCTCTCTCTCTCTCTCTCTCGCATTCTCTCCCGCATCCTCTCTCTCTCTCCCATTCTCTCGCATTCTCTCTCTTTCTATCTCTCGCTCTCTTTCGTGCTCTCTCTCACTCACTCACTCACTATTTAATTGGTTGCTCCCAGTATGGTCGAGGTTTCACCCTGGCCCTCCCTATATGAGCATCTCTTCACAGTTCCTGTCTTCCCTCTCCATATATCCTCCCTCATCATACACAGTTTATTAGGTACACCACACGAAAATGGATCGCTCCTACAGTCAGTGAGTCTCGTGGCCATGGATGCTATATAAAGCGGGCATCAAGGCATTCAGTTACTGTTTGATTGAACATTAGAATGGGCAAAACGAGTGACTTAAGCGATTTTGAGCGGGGTATGATCGTCGGTGCCAGGCGCGCCGGATCCAGTATCTCAGAAACGGCCGCCCTCCTCAGCTAGGGTTTACTGAGAATGCTGCGACAAACAAAAAACATCCAGTTAGTGGCAGTCCTGTGGGCAAAAACAGCTAATTGATGAGAGAGCTCGAAGGAGAATGGCAAGAATCATGCAAGCTAACAGGCGGGCCACAAACTGAAAAAGAACACACCGTAGTACAACAGTGGTGTGCAGAATGGGATCTCGGAATGCACAACTTGTCGATCCTTGTAACAGATGAGCTATTGCAGCAGACAATTGCACAGATGAGCTAATGCAGGCTCCAGTGAGCACGCGATCACCAACACTGGACAATTTGAGGAGTGGAAAAACATTGCTTGGAACATGACAGCGAGTTCATTGAGTGGCCTGCACAGTCCCCAGACCTCAACCTAATCTTTGTGATAAGATGGAACAGGCTGTTCGCAGCATTAATGTACCGCCGTCCAATCTGCAGCAACTAGAATGCCCCGAAGAATTCAGGCTGTTCTGGAGGCAAAGCGGGGTCCGACCCGGTACTAGATGGGTGTACCTAATAAAATGGCCGTTCTGTAATGTGTATAATGTTTAGATGTTTATCTCCCCTCTCCTCTCCGCCTGGCTCTTATGTCATTATCTACGTCTCAGTGATTTTAGGCATGACACTCATTTTATAATGAAAAGAAGATCGATAGATAACATGTCTTTGAGATGAGAGGGGTGTTTGTCAGGCATGTGTGTGTGAAGCTCTGTGTGGTGGAGTGAGCACTAATGGAAGCATCGATCACACGGTGCAGAGGGAGGAAGAACTGAATTTCTATTGAACTTCATAGGTTTATAACTTCATTGTACATTCATACCTTCATAGTGCATTCCATTCCTACACAAGATCACAGCCCTTAGCCTTGAGGCAGACAGCCATCACACTGACTGACAAGTTAGGCTCTTCATCTATAGAATATCATGGAGAACCTGAATACCTGTACGGCTGTGGTATTTCAGTCACAGTTCTTGGCTCTTGTTTATAACATTTCAATAGTGGTGAGGATGAGGAGTCTACTGGGTCTGGAAGCGACTTCGCCATTCATTTTCTGGATTCAGGTTCACTCAAACATCGTTTTAAGCTTTGTTTGACTATTGAGAGTTACAGCTGATTTCGGGATTGTATAAATCAATTCGCCCTCCTTAAATATAAGTAATCTTATTTATTAGTTTCACTCTAAATTGTTTAATCAAACTTTTTGCCGCCAGCTCCTGATATCAGGGCATAAAAACTACAATTTGTCTCCTGAATTAGCCCAGCTGGGCTAACATGCACACTAGGCCTGAGCTTGTTTTCCCTGGGTAAGCTAGCTGGCTAGCTGAACTATTCAAGTTTTCGTTCTCATTGCCAAACTTCAGAAATACTGCACCCTCAAATTTCCTATGCTAGTAATACAATCATGTAACTAAGAAATTAGCTGGAAACAAATTTTGTTTTGTAGATTAATAATGACTGGTTCGAGATATCTGTCGTAAGACGACGGTGGCGAAGGATATCATTGCCACTTCAGTTTGCTTCATTGCCACTTAATTGGCGTAAGATTAGCTGGACGTTTCTGACTTCTCTCTCTCCGCTTGGCTCAATGGGATATGTAGTGATTTTACCAACACAGCCAGATACAGTGAGGGAAAAAAGTATTTGATCCCCTGCTGATTTTGTACGTTTGCCTACTGACAAAGACATGATCAGTCTATAATTTTAATGGTAGGTTTATTTGAACAGTGAGAGACAGAATAACAACAACAAAATCCAGAAAAACGCATGTCAAAAATGTTATAAATTGATTTGCATTTTAATGAGGGAAATAAGTATTTGACCCTGCTGCAAAACATGACTTAGTACTTGATGGCAAAACCCTTGTTGGCAATCACAGAGGTCAGACGTTTCTTGTAGTTGGCCATCAGGTTTGCACACATCTCAGGAGGGATTTTGTCCCACTCCTCTTTGCAGATCAACTTCAACCTTCAGCTCCCTCCACACATTTTCTATGGGATTAAGGTCTGGAGATTGGCTAGGCCACTCCAGGACCTTAATGTGCTTCTTCTTGAGCCACTCCTTTGTTGCCTTGGCCATGTGTTTTGGGTCATTGTCATGCTGGAATACCCATCCACGACCCATTTTCAATGCCCTGGCTGAGGGAAGGAGGTTCTCACCCAATATTTGACGGTACATGGCCCCGTCCATCGTCCCTTTGATGCGGTGAAGTTGTCCTGTCCCCTTAGCAGAAAAACACCCCCAAAGCATAATGTTTCCACCTCCATGTTTGACGGTGGGGATGGTGTTCTTCGGGTCATAGGCAGCATTCCTCCTCCTCCAAACACGCCGAGTTGAGTTGATGCCAAAGAGCTCGATTTTGGTCTCATCTGACCACAACACTTTCACCCAGTTCTCCTCTGAATCATTCAGATGTTCATTGGCAAACTTCAGACGGGCCTGTATATGTGCTTTCTTGAGCAGGGGGACCTTGCGGGCGCTGCAGGATTTCAGTCCTTCACGGCGTAGTGTGTTACCAATTATTTTCTTGGTGACTATGGTCCCAGCTGCCTTGAGATCATTGACAAGATCCTCCCCTGTAGTTCTGGGCTGATTCCTCACTGTTCTCATGATCATTGCAACTCCACGAGGTGAGATCTTGCATGGAGCCTCAGGCCTATGGAGATTGACAGTTATTTTGTGTTTCTTCCATTTGCGAATAATCGCACCAACTCTTGTCACCTTCTCACCAAGCTGCTTGGCGATGGTCTTGTAGCCCATTCCAGCCTTGTGTAGGTCTACAATCTTGTCCCTGACATCCTTGGAGAGCTCTATGGTCTTGGCCATGGTGGAGAGTTTGGAATCTGATTGATTGATTGCTTCTGTGGACACGTGTCTTTTATACAGGTAACAAGCTGAGATTAGGAATACTCCTTTTAAGAGTGTGCTCCTAATCTCAGCTCGTTACCTGTATAAAAGACACCTGGGAGCCAGAAATCTTTCTGACTGAGAGGGGGTCAAATACTTATTTCCCTCCTTAAAATGCAAATAAATGTATAACATTTTTGACATGCGTTTTTCTGGATTTTTTTGTTGTTATTCTGGCCTCTCACTGTTCAAATAAACGTACCATTAAAATTATAGACTGATAATTTCTTTGTCAGTGTGCAAACGTACAAAATCAGCAGGGGATCAAATACTTTTTTCCCTCACTGTATGTACCCTTGACCTTTTTAAAACTGACTATCGTATTTGTTGATTAAATCGGACTTTATTAATATAATGAGTAATCCAGAAACTTCACGAGTTAATTGACACGCGAAACATTTAGAAAATAGTAACTCTACAAAGCGCCAATGGCTAAATTACTTCCGGACACGAAGGGTCCACGGAGCTCCTATTCCTCCTCACCACTCTATACTCTATCCCGTCATCAGAGGCTTTTAGCCATATTTCTCCAAGAGTAGGTGTCCACGTCCTTGCCAACACAATAGATCCGCCTGTGAAACAAAATATTTTTTGTCCAGGAATCCATTCATATCCTGAACACTCTGAATATCCATGTAATGTTAATGAGGACCTGAATACTTGGGACGTTTATGAAATGCTGTGTCTGGGTTCTGTAATGTGTCTCCTGGATGCCGTACATCAGGAAGTAGGCGCTGTGTTAGCCAGATGGTGTTTGGTAGCCTAGCTTAGCCTAGCCATGCTAATGACGCTATATACTTTTTTTTAAACGCTAACTAGCTAGCCAAGCCACAGAATGAGAACTGGATTGTCAATACACATTGTGAATGGATGGATCGAATTTATCCAGGGAGAGCCAACATGGCATCCAGTTAAAACCACTGCTTTCAGCTTGGCCAAATGGAAACAGTCTCTCTGGTTGTCAGTGTGGCTCTGGCGATGGTTGGCACTTCCTGTGGTAATGGACAGGGGGTTCAGTAATCCTACCCCTCTGTGCACGTGTGTGTGTGATGGTTTGCAAAAGTTTAATCCCTATAATCCCTGGGGCTGTGTGTGTGTGTGTGTGTGTGTGTGTGTGTGTGTGTGTGTGTGTGTGTGTTAGTTAGAGTAAAGGTGACAGCTGTGGTTTAGGAAGACCTGCCACCGCAGATCACCCAAATATGACACAGAAAAACTTGGAGCCATCATTCTCTCTCTCTTTCACCCCCTCTCTCCCCATCTGTCTTCACTTTCTCCCCCTCTCTCCCCATCTGTCTTCACTTTCTCCCCCTCTCTCCCCATCTGTCTTCACTTTCACCCCCCCTCTCCCCATCTGTCTTCACTTTCACCCCCTCTCTCCCCATCTGTCTTCACTTTCTCCCCCTCTCTCCCCATCTGTCTTCACTTTCTCCCCATCTGTCTTCACTTTCACCCCCTCTCTCCCCATCTGTCTTCACTTTCTCCCCCTCTCTCCCCATCTGTCTTCACTTTCTCCCCCTCTCTCCCCATCTGTCTTCACTTTCACCCCCTCTCTCCCCATCTGTCTTCACTTTCACCCCCTCTCTCCCCATCTGTCTCCCCCTCTCTCCCCATCTGTCTTCACTTCCACCCCCTCGCTCCCCATCTGTCTTCACTTTCTCCCCCTCTCTCCCCATCTGTCTCCCCCTCTCTCCCCATCTGTCTTCACTTTCACCCCCTCTCTCCCCATCTGTCTTCACTTTCTCCCCATCTGTCTTCACTTTCACCCCCTCTCTCCCCATCTGTCTCCCCCTCTCCCCATCTGTCTTCACTTTCTCCCCCTCTCCCCATCTGTCTTCACTTTCACCCCCTCTCTCCCCATCTGTCTTCACTTTCACCCCCTCTCTCCCCATCTGTCTTCACTTTCTCCCCCTCTCTCCCCATCTGTCTTCACTTTCTCCCCCTCTCTCCCCATCTGTCTTCACTTTCACCCCCTCTCTCCCCATCTGTCTCCCCCTCTCCCCATCTGTCTTCACTTTCTCCCCCTCTCCCCATCTGTCTTCACTTTCTCCCACTCTCTCCCCATCTGTCTTCACTTTCACCCCCTCTCTCCCCATCTGTCTTCACTTTCACCCCCTCTCTCCCCATCTGTCTTCACTTTCACCCCCACTCTCCCCATCTGTCTCCACTTTCACCCCCTCTCTCCCCATCTGTCTCCCCCTCTCTCCCATCTTTCTTCACTCTCTCCCCCTCTCTCCCCATCTGTCTTCACTTTCTCCCCCTCTCTCCCCATCTGTCTTCACTTTCTCCCCCTCTCCCCATCTGTCTTCACTTTCTCCCCCTCTCTCCCCATCTGTCTTCACTTTCACCCCCTCTCTCCCCATCTGTCTTCACTTTCTCCCCATCTGTCTTCACTTTGAACCCCTCTCTCCCCATCTGTCTTCACTTTCACCCCCTCTCTCCCCATCTGTCTTCACTTTCACCCCCTCCCTCCCCATCTGTCTTCACTTTCTCCCCCTCTCTCCCCATCTGTCTTCACTTTCACCCCCTCTCTCCCCATCTGTCTTCACTTTCTCCCCCTCTCTCCCCATCTGTCTTCACTTTCACCCCCTCTCTCCCCATCTGTCTTCACTTTCTCCCCATCTGTCTTCACTTTCACCCCCTCTCTCCCCATCTGTCTCCCCCTCTCTCCCATCTGTCTTCACTTTCTCCCCCTCTCTCCCCATCTGTCTTCACTTTCACCCCTCTCTCCCCATCTGTCTTCACTTTCTCCCCTCTCTCCCCATCTGTCTTCACTTTCTCCCCCTCTCTCCCCATCTTTATTCACTTTCACCCCCTCTCTCCCCATCTGTCTTCACTTTCTCCCCCTCTCTCCCCATCTGTCTTCACTTTCACCCCCTCTCTCCCCATCTGTCTTCACTTTCACCCCCTCTCTCCCCATCTGTCTTTACTTTCACCCCCTCTCTCCCCATCTGTCTCCCCCTCTCTCCCCATCTGTCTTCACTTTCTCCCCCTCTCTCCCCATCTGTCTTCACTTTCTCCCCCTCTCTCCCCATCTGTCTTCACTTCCACCCCCTCTCTCCCCATCTGTCTTCACTTTCTCCCCCTCTCTCCCCATCTGTCTTCACTTTCAGCCCCTCTCTCCCCATCTGTCTTCACTTTCTCCCCATCTGTCTTCACTTTCACCCCCTCTCTCCCCATCTGTCTTCACTTTCTCCCCATCTGTCTTCACTTCCACCCCCTCTCTCCCCATCTGTCTTCACTTTCACCCCCTCTCTCCCCATCTGTCTTCACTTTCTCCCCATCTGTCTTCACTTTCACCCCCTCTCTCCCCATCTGTCTCCCCCTCTCTCCCCATCTGTCTTCACTTTCTCCCCATCTGTCTTCACTTTCACCCCCTCTCTCCCCATCTGTCTCCCCCTTTCTCCCCATCTGTCTTCACTTTCTCCCCCTCTCTCCCCATCTTTCTTCACTTTCACCCCCTCTCTCCCCATCTGTCTTCACTTTCTCCCCCTCTCCCCATCTGTCTTCACTTTCAGCCCCTCTCTCCCCATCTGTCTTCACTTTCAGCCCCTCTCTCCCCATCTGTCTTCACTTTCACCCCCTCTCTCCCCATCTGTCTTCACTTTCTCCCCCTCTCTCCCCATCTGTCTCCCCATCTGTCTTCACTTTCTCCCCCTTCTCTCTCCCTCTCCTTTCTATCTCTGTCATGTGGTTATCTGATGGTAGAGATGAACATATCTGTGTTGCAGGGAGTATCTAAAGCTCCCAGCCATACAGTACAGTCCTACAACAGCCAAAGCTCAAGTTAAAGCCACTGAGCCTGTGTAATGGAAAGACAATCAAGATTGACAACAAAGCTCTTTGAACTTAAACTTTGATCGAGGTGGAGCACGCTCTCGCACAATGTATTTAATATAATGAAGCTCTTGTAGAATGACAACAAGTACATGTGTTATTAGCTCATTTGTGTATATTTCCCCATAGGGACGATGAGCATGCTCTGATCCTGCAGTACTGCCAGACCCTTGGGGGGGAGGGGTCTCCCTGCAGCCAGCCGCAGAGCCCCGCCCAGATCCTACAGGCTGTGGAGAGGGAGGAGCGTGGAGAGCTGGAGCGAATCATCCAGCGCCTGGAGGACGAGCAGAAGTACGCGATAGGTCAACGGAGTAGTCTGTCAAATGTCAGCACTACTGTGTTCCGCCCTCTTACTAAAAGTGATGCTCAGCACACACACACACACACACACACTCACCTCAGGCTGTCTCACTCAGCTCTTGCTCCTCCCCCCTCATCTCTCTCTCCCTCTCCCTCTTTGATTGGTGGATAGAGGTAGTGTAAGGACAACGGTGACTGTGCACTCACTCTATTGTTCTTGGAGCTGCTGTGTTTCTGTCTGAGGCAGTTGCTGTATCTGAGTGATTTAGCACTGCTCACAGTCTTCTTTATGAGCCAGGCTATAAGCCAGTTAAAGTACCACAGTCAGTCTGGAGGCCACAGCTCTATACAGTTCTAAACAGACAGAGATGAACACAGGGCCAGGACCTCTCTGTACAGTGGCTTTACATAGGATTGTACTGAGAGAGGGGGGGGGGGGCAGGAAGATTTTAGTAGTGCTGTTGGGTTCATCATATTATATGTGCGGAGCGATTGTGTGGTGAGCCGTGTGTGTGTCTGACTTCTGCATCTCCCTAACCCCATCTCTTTGTGACTCCCCCAGGACCCTGAAAAGGGAGTATGAACAGCTGAAGGAGCAGCACGGGGGCCAGAGGGGGCCTGGGTCTGTGGGGCATTGGGACCCTGAGGGGTCCTCTCACCCCGGTGGTCCTGGCGAGGCTGACCTGCTGGCTGAGGCCAAACTGCTGCGCCAGCACAAGAGCCGTCTGGAGGACCGCATGCACAAACTGGAGGAGCACAACAAGCAGCTGGAGTCCCAGCTCCACCGGCTCAGACAGCTACTGCACCAGGTGGGCAACACATAGAGAGACACGTACAGTATACACACACACACATGCTCACACTCAGTGGTGTAAAGTACTTAAGTAAAAATACTTTAAAGTACTGCTTAAGTAATTTTTGGGGGTATCTGTACTTTACTTTACTATTTATATTTTTGACTACTTTTACTTTTTTTTTAACCTTTATTTAACCAGGTAAGCCAGTTGAGAACAAGTTCTCATTTACAACTGCGACCTGGCCAAGATAAAGCAAAGCAGTGCGGTAAAAACAACAACAACACAGAGTTACATATGGAATAAACAAAACGCACAGTCAATAACACAATAGAAAATCTATATACAGTGTGTGCAAATGTAGTAAGTTATGGAGGTAAGGCAATAAATCAAATAAAATACAATTTTATTGGCCACATGCGCCGAATACAACAGGTGCAGACATTACAGTGAAATGCTTACTTACAGCCCTTAACCAACAGTGCATTTATTTTAAATAAAAAAGTAGAATAAAACAAC
The DNA here is from genome assembly GCF_964263955.1 of Coregonus lavaretus. Lineage (NCBI taxonomy): Eukaryota > Metazoa > Chordata > Actinopteri > Salmoniformes > Salmonidae > Coregonus > Coregonus lavaretus. The sequence continues at coordinate 15,309,393 of NC_140018.1, read as the reverse complement.
AAAAAAGTGTTGAGAAAAAAAGAGCAGAAGTAAAATAAAATAACAGTAGGGAGGCTATATACAGTGAGGAGAACAAGTATTTGATACACTGCTGATTTAGCATGTTTTCCTACTTACAAAGCATGTAGAGGTCTGTCATTTTTATCATAGGTACACTTCAACTGTGAGAGACGGAATCTAAAACAAAAATCCAGAAAATCACATTGTATGATTTTTAAGTAATTAATTTGCATTTTATTGAATAACATAAGTATTTGATACATCAGAAAAGCAGAACTTAATATTTGGTACAGAAACCTTTGTTTGGAATTACAGAGATCATACGTTTCCTGTAGGTCTTGACCAGGTTTGCACACACTGCAGCAGCAGAGATTTTGGCCCACTCCTCCATACAGACCTTCTCCAGATCCTTCAGGTTTCGGGGCTGTCGCTGGGCAATACGGACTTTCAGCTCCTTCCAAATATTTTCTATTGGGTTCAGGTCTGGAGACTGGCTAGGCCACTCCAGGACCTTGAGATGCTTCTTACGGAGCCACTCCTTAGTTGCCCTGGCTCTGTGTTTCGGGTCGTTGTCATGCTGGAAGACCCAGCCACGACCCATCTTCAATGCTCTTACTGAGGGAAGGAGGTTGTTGGCCAAGATCTTCGCGATACATGGCCCCATCCATCCTCCCCTCAATACGGTGCAGTCGTCCTGTCCCCTTTGCAGAAAAGCATCCCCAAAGAATGATGTTTCCACCTCCATGCTTCACGGTTGGAATGGTGTTCTTGGGGTTGTACTCATCCTTCTTCTTCCTCCAAACACGGCGAGTGGAGTTTAGACCAAAAAGCTCTATTTGTGTCTCATCAGACCACATGACCTTCTCCCATTCCTCCTCTGGATCATCCAGATGGTCATTGGCAAACTTCAGACGGGCCTGGACATGCGCTGGCTTGAGCAGGGGGACCTTGCGTGCTCTGCAGGATTTTAATCCATGACGGCGTAGTGTGTTACTAATGGTTTTCTTTGAGACTGTGGTCCCAGCTCTCTTCAGGTCATTGACCAGGTCCTGCCGTGTAGTTCTGGGCTGATCCCTCACCTTCCTCATGATCATTGATGCCCCACGAGGTGAGATCTTGCATGGAGCCCCAGACCGAGGGTGATTGACCGTCATCTTGAACTTCTTCCATTTTCTAATAATTGCGCCAACAGTTGTTGCCTTCTCACCAAGCTGCTTGCCTATTGTCCTGTAGCCCATCCCTGCCTTGTGCAGGTCTACAATTGTATCCCTGATGTCCTTACACAGCTCTCTGGTCTTGGCCATTGTGGAGAGGTTGGAGTCTGTTTGATTGAGTGTGTGGACAGGTGTCTTTTATACAGGTAACGAGTTCAAACAGGTGCAGTTAATACAGGTAATGAGTGGAGAACAGGAATGCTTCTTAAAGAAAAACTAACAGGTCTGTGAGAGCCGGAATTCTTACTGATTGGTAGGTGATCAAATACTTATGTCATGCAATAAAATGCAAATTAATTATTTAAAAAATCATACAATGTGATTTTCTGGATTTTTGTTTTAGATTCCGTCTCTCACAGTTGAAGTGTACCTATGATAAAAATTACAGACCTCTACATGCTTTGTAAGTAGGAAAACCTGCAAAATCGGCAGTGTATCAAATACTTGTTCTCCCCACTGTATACAGTGGGGTACTGGTGTAGAGTCAATGTGCGGGGGCACCGGCTAGTTGAGGTAGTTGAAGTAATATGTACATGTGGGTAGAGTTAAAGTGACTATGCATAAATAATTAACAGAGTAGCAGCAGCGTAAAAAGATGGGGTGGGGTGGCAGTGCAAATAGTCTGGGTAGCCATGATTAGCTGTTCAGGAGTCTTATGGCTTGGGGGTAGAAGCTGTTGAGAAGTCTTTTGGACCTAGACTTGGCACTCCAGTACCGCTTGCCGTGCGTTAGCAGAGAGAACAGTCTATGACTAGGGTGGCTGGAGTCTTTGACAATTTTGAGGGCCTTCCTCTGACACCGCCTGGTATAGAGGTCCTGGATGGCAGGAAGCTTGGCCCCAGTGATGTAATCGGCCGTACGCACTACCCTCTGTAGTGCCTTGCGGTCGGAGGCCAAACAGTTGCCATACCAGGCGGTGATGCAACCAGTCAGGATGCTCTCGATGGTGCAGCTGTATAACTTTTTGAGGATCTGAGGACCCATGCCAAATCTTTTCAGTCTCCTGAGGGGGAACAGGCTTTGTCGTGCCCTCTTCACGACTGTCTGGGTGTGTTTGGACCATGATAGTTCGTTGGTGATGTGGACACCAAGGAACTTGAAGCTCTCAACCTGTTCCACTACAGCCCCGTCAATGAGAATGGGGGCGTGCTCAGTCCTCTTTTTTTTCCTGTAGTCCACAATCATCTCCTTTGCCTTGGTCACGTTGAGGGAGAGGTTGTTATCCTGGCACCACACGGCCAGGTCTCTGACCTCCTCCCTATAGGCTGTCTCATCATTGTCGGTGATCAGGCCTACCACTATTGTGTCGTCTGCAAACTTAATGATGGTGTTGGAGTCGTGCCTGGCCATGCAGTCATGGGTGAACAGGGAGTACAGGAGGGGACTGAGAACGCACCCCTGAGGCCCTCGTGTTGAGGATCAGTGTGGCAGATGTGTTGTTACCTACAATAGGCCATAGTGCAAAATAATTACAATTATAATTTAGTATTAACACTGGAGTGATAGATGTGCAGAAGATGATGTGCAAATAGAGATACTGGGGTGCAAATGAGCAAAATAAATAACAATGTAAATAACAATATGGGGATGAGGTAGTTGGGTGGGCTAATTACAGATGGGCTGTGTACAGGTGCAGTGATCGGTAAGCTGCTCTGACAACTGATGCTTAAAGATACTGAGGGAGATAAGTGTCTCCAGCTTCAGAGATTTTTGCAGTTCGTTCGTACTTCACTACATTTCTAAAGAAAATAATGTACTTTTTACTCCATACATTTTCCCTGACACCCAAAAGTACTTGTTACATGTTGAGTGCTTAGCAGGACAGGAAAATGGTCCAATTCACACACTTATCAAGAGAACACGTGGTCATCCCTACTGCCTCTGATCTGGCAGACTCACTAAACACAAATGCATCGTTTGTAAATTATGTCTGAGTGTTGGAGTGTACCCCTGGCTATCCGTACATTTTAAAAACAAAAAAATGGTGCCATCTGGTTTGCTTTATATAAGGAATTTGAAATGATTCATACTTTTACTTTTGATACTTAAGTATAGTTTAGCAATTACATTTAGACTTTTACTCAAGTAGTATTTAACTGGGTGACTTTCACTTTTACTTGAGTAACTTTCTGTTAAGGTATCTTTACTTTTACTCAAGTATGACAATTGGGTACTTTTTCCACCACTGCTCACACTCCACCTCGGACAGCCAGCCACTGCAACAGATGTGCTAACACACACACAAACATGCTTGTTCCACCTGTGGCATTCATTTTATTGCACTGATCATGCAACAACAACAACAACAATTCCTTCTCAGCCCTAGAAAGTGGCCTTGTTTTTATCATAACTCATTCCTGATCACAGGGATTTGTGTGCCATTAAAATCCTTGGGCGGGCCGCCTAAGCATTTTTTCGGGACGCCTAACTTTGTTTTTATGGAAAAATGCTTTCATTGTAAACTTAAACGACTAAAACCAGATATAAAGTATGTAGAAAAGATAATGGACCAATATATTTTTTTATAATCTTTGAGAACTAACAATCACCAAAATAAAAGCCCCTTTATGATGCAGAAAAAACCCTGTATCGTGAGTATTCATCCCAGGGCTACTAAGCGCTCCCTATCCAGTAACCCAATCCATCTCTGCTCTGTTTATGCCTCTCCTGATCACTCAATAAGTTTGGATGACTTTTTAGGTGTGTGGAAAATAAAAGCCAACCAACCAAACGGAGTCAGTCAGAGTTGGTAAACAGCTGGCAGGCAGGTATTGACTCGGGGCTCTGGAGTTGGAAGCTGTGGTGGATAATCAGGAGTCTTAAAGCAGTACTTGTAGTTAAATCATATCCAGGTTTATTTCCCTGTTCGTTACAACTTTAAAATTTGGGGAAAATTGAATGGGAACAATGATCAAAATCCAACTGTTCCTGCCCATGCCAAACATTCTTCTCAGTTAGCCACACAGGTCTGTGGAATCTGCTCATTATGAGTGCTGTTGGGTGTGGCCCGCCTGTAGTGGCGCTCTCCACTGCCATGGTGCTGAACAGTCAGCTCTTTTCTCCCACAGTGGCTAGCGGTAGCAATCCACGGTCCTGAAATACTTCGGTGCACTATTTATATAGGCACATTCTGGGAGCTCACAGGTCAACATTACATTTCTTCATTTAGTTACAACAGAGGCAGAGCATTAAGCAACCTCCGCCTGGGGGAAGATAACGTGACTCGGCTGATTCTTAGGGGATAAAGGCCTCATTTAAACTTTGCAAGACACACACACACACACACACCACTTCCTCTAGAGCCCAGAGTCCTGAGGTAGCCAGATCCTGACTTCATGATGGGAGAAACAAATCCAATTTACAGGGATCAATGAGAATGACTAATCCTACAAACGTGCTCTGACATTCACAGAATAGATTTTCATATTTTCAGCCCAGCATTGTCAGTTTATGGCCAAACAAATGTGTTGTCTAGATTTATCACAACAAGAACATCAACAGTTTTACAATATTACAACTTAGTGTAGTTGTATTGAAGGGACTTTTCTTAACTCCGAATCAATTGTAATCAAATCAAATCAAATTGTATTTGCCACATGCACCGAATACAACAGGTGAAATGCTTACTTATAAGCCCTTAACCATCAAAGCAGTTTTAAGAAAAATAAGAGTTAATAAAATATTTACTAAATAAAGTTTAAAAAAGTAACACAATAAAATAACAATAACGCAGCTATACACAGGGGGTACCGGTACCGAGTCAATGTGCGGGGGTACAGTTTAGCTGAGGTAATTGAGGTAATATGTACATGTACACTACCGTTCAAAAGTTTGGGGTCACTTAGACATTTCCTTGTTTTCGAAAGAAAAGCAATTTTCTTGTCCATTAAAATAACATCAAATTGATCAGAAATACAGTGTAGACCTTGTTAATGTTGTAAATGGCTATTGTAGCTGGAAACGGCTGATTTTTTTATGGAATATATACATAGGCGTACAGAGGCCCATTATCAGCAACCATCAGTCCTGTGTTCCAATGGCACGTTGTGTTTGCTAATCCAAGTTTATCATTAGAAAACCCTTTTGCAATTATGTTAGCACAGCTGAAAACTGTTGTGCTGATTAAATAAGCAATAAAACTGGCCTTCTTGAGACTAGTTGAGTATCTGGAGCATCAGCAATTGTGGGTTCGATTACAGGCTCAAAATGGCCAGAAACAAATAACTTTCTTCTGAAACTCGTCAGTCTATTCTTGTTCTGAGAAATGAAGGCTATTCCATGCGAGAAATTGCCAAGAAACTGAAGATCTCGTACAACGCTTTGTACTACTCCCTTCACAGAACAGCACAAACTGGCTCTAACCAGAATAGAAAGAGGAGTGGGAGGTCCCGGTGCACAACTGAGCAAGAGGATAAATACATTAGAGTGTCTAGTTTGAGAAACAGACGCCTCACAATTCCTCAACTGGCAGCTTCATTAAATAGTACCCGCAAAACACCAGTCTCAACGTCAACAGTGAAGAGGCAACTCCGAGATGCTGACCTTCTAGGCAGAGTTACAAAGAAAAAGCCATATCTCAGACTGGCCAATAAAAAGAAAATATTAAGATGGGCAAAAGAACACAGACACTGGACAGAGGAAGATTGGAAAAAAGTATTATGGACAGACAAATCGAAGTTTGAGGTGTTCGGATCACAAAGAAGAGCATTTGTGAGATGCAGACCAAATGAAAAGATGCTGGAGGAGTGCTTGATGCCATCTGTCAAGCATGGTGGAGGCAATGTGATGGTCTGGGGGTGCTTTGGTGGTGGTAAAGTGGGAGATTTGTACAGGGTAAAAGGGATCTTGAAGAAGGAAGGCTATCGCTCCATTTTGCAACGCCATGCCATACCCTGTGGACGGCGCTTGATTGGAGCCAATTTCCCCCTACAACAGGACAATGACCCAAAGCACAGCTCCAAACTATGCAAGAAATATTAAGGGAAGAAGCAGTCAGCTGGTATTCTGTCTATAATGGAGTGGCCAGCACAGTCATCGGATCTCAACCCTATTGAGCTTGAGCTGTTGTGGGAGCGGCTTGACCGTATGGTATGTAAGAAGTGCACATCAAGCTAATCCAACTTGTGGGAGGTACTTCAGGAAGCATGGGGTGAAATCTCTTCAGATTACCTCAACAAATTGACAACTAGAATGCCAAAGGTCTGCAAGGCTGTAATTGCTGCAAATGGAGGATTCTTTGACGAAAGCAAAGTTTGAAGGACACAATTATTATTTAAATTACAAATCATTATTTCTAACCTTGTCAATGACTACATTTCCTATTCATTTTGCTATATTTGCTATTCAAACTCATTTCATGTATGTTTTCATGTAAAACACGGACATTTCTAATTGACCCCAAACTTTTGAACGGTAGTGTAGGTAGGGGTAAAGTGACTATGCGTAGATAATAAACAGCGAGTAGCAGCAGCGTAAAAAAGGGGGGAGGTCAATGCAAATACTCCGGGTAGCCTTATGGCTTGGGGGTAGAAGCTGTTTAGAAACCTGACACCGCCTAGTATAGAGGACCTGGATGGCAGGAAGCTTGGCCCCAGTGATGTACTGGGCCGTACGCACTACCCTCTGTAGCGCCTTGCGGTCGGAGGCCGAGCAGTTGCCATACCAGGCAGTGATGCAACCAGTCAGGATGCTCTCGATGGTGCAGCTGTATAACTTTTTGAGGATCTGAAGACCCATGCCATATCTTTTCAGTCTCCTGAGGAATAGGCGTTGTCGTGCCCTCTTTACGACTGTCTTGGAGTGTTTGGACCATGATAGTTTGTTGGTGATGTGGAGACCAAGGAACTTGAAGATCTCAACCTGCTCCACTACAGCCCTGTCGATGAGAATGGGGGCGTGCTCGGCCCTCCTTTTGCTGTAGTCCACGATCATCTCCTTTGTCTTGATCACGTTGAGGGAGAGGTTTTTGTCCTGGCACCACACTGCCAGGTCACTGACCTCCTCCCTATAGGCTGTCTCATTGTTGTCGGTGATCAGGCCTATCACCGTTATGTCGTCGGGCAAACTTAATGATGGTGGTTATCAATGATAAATTATGTATTTTGTGTTGTTGTCATTTGTATTAGAGAGCTGTTGTGTAGTCAGTGTTATTCTAAGTGAGCCCTGAAGACGTTGTGAGAATGCTCTGGAGACATTTCCATCACATTAACCTTTACTACAGCTGGGGGCAGGAGAGGAGGAAGGAGAGGAGCCAGAGATGGTACAGACATGGAGGAAGGAGAGGAGAGAGGGATGGACAGATATGAAGGAAGGAGAGGAGAGAGGGATGGACAGATATGGAGGAAGGAGAGGAGAGAGGGATGGTACAGATATGGAGGAAGGAGAGGAGAGAGGGATGGTACAGATATGGAGGAAGGAGAGGAGAGAGGGATGGTACAGATATGGAGGAAGGAGAGGAGAGAGGTATGGACAGATATGGAGGAAGGAGAGGAGAGAGGTATGGTACAGATATGGAGGAAGGAGAGGAGAGAGGGATGGTACAGATATGGAGGAAGGAGAGGAGAGAGGGATGGTACAGATATGGAGGAAGGAGAGGAGAGAGGGATGGTACAGATATGGAGGAAGGAGAGGAGAGAGGGATGGTACAGATATGAAGGAAGGAGAGGATAGAGGGATGGTACAGATATGAAGGAAGGAGAGGAGAGAGGGATGGACAGATATGGAGGAAGGAGAGGAGAGAGGGATGGTACAGATATGGAGGAAGGAGAGGAGAGAGGTATGGACAGATATGGAGGAAGGAGAGGAGAGAGGTATGGTACAGATATGAAGGAAGGAGAGGAGAGAGGGATGGTACAGATATGGAGGCTGCATTGATTCCGTGTCTGGAAAGCTAAGGGGCATGTTAGACTTGATAGTAAATGTCAGTGGACATCAGGTGCCCTATTCTATAGATCTCAGGCGTGCGTGTGTGTGCGTGCGCGAGTGTATGTGTGTGTGTGCGTGCCTTTTTTCATGAATGAAAGTCACAAAATTAAACAAACACGTTCCCAAACCCTTAGAGATGAATCTGAACTCAGATGGGGAGTGACAGTGACAAATTCGGGAGAGGGCTATAGACACATGTAAATATCAGCACACGTGATGACACATATTTAATCTCAGCCCCATCGTGTCACACTGTGTGCTATTCCCTTGTTTGGGACTGATGATTAATATGTAGAGCAATAGTTTGTTTGAAGTCGTCACCAGTGAAGTATGCCACTATGAATAATGAAGAGTGAGCACTATGTTTTAGTAATGATGCTTGTCCTTGTCTCTGTCCCTCCCTCTTTCCCCCCTATATTTTCTACTTTTCTTTCTGTCTTTCTTCTTGTGTTTCTCTCCCTTCTTCTCTTCACCTCTTGTCTTACTTGATCCTCGTTCATCCTCTCTTTCTCTCTCTCAGCCGGAGATGGACTCCAGGGTGAACGGAGTGTCGTCCCCCGGCATGCAAGAACAAGGGACCCTCACCGAACACACAGGTCGGTTCAACACACAAACACACACACACACACATACACCCACACACACAGTGTGCTAAACTGGTGTGTTTATGTGTGTGTGTTTCAGATGAGCTGTTGGACCACCCACACAACCGCAGCTCTGACCTGGCAGACATCATGGAACAGATAAACCACACCTTCCCTGCATGCAGTCGTAAGTCCTCTCCTTTAACTCAAACTCTTCCTCCCTCTCCTCCCATCTTCCCTCTGTTTACCTCCCTCTCCTCTTCCATTCTCCTCGCCTCCTCTCACTCACTACAGTGAGGGAAAAAAGTATTTGATCCCCTGCTGATTTTGTACGTTTGCCCACTGACAAAGACATGATCAGTCTATAATTTTAATGGTAGGTTTATTTGAACAGTGAGAGACAGAATAACAACAAAAAAATCAAGAAAAACGCATGTCAAAAATGTTATAAATTAATTTGCATGTTAATGAGGGAAATAAGTATTTGACCCCTCTGCAAAACATGACTTAGTATTTGGTGGCAAAACCCTTGTTGGCATTCACAGAGGTCAGACGTTTCTTGTAGTTGGCCACCAGGTTTGCACACATCTCAGGAGGGATTTTGTCCCACCCCTCTTTGCAGATCTTCTCCAAGTCATTAAGGTTTCGAGCTTGGCAACTCGACATTTGGCAACTCGAACCTTCAGCTCCCTCCACAGATTTTCTATGGGATTAAGGTCTGGAGACTGGCTAGGCCACTCCAGGACCTTAATGTGCTTCTTCTTGAGCCACTCCTTTGTTACCTTGGCCGTGTGTTTTGGGTCATTGTCATGCTGGAATACCCATCCACAACCCATTTTCAATGCCCTGGCTGAGGGAAGGAGATTCTCACCCAAGATTTGACAGTACATGGCGCCGTCCATCGTCCCTTTGATGCGGTGAAGTTGTCCTGTTCCCTTAGCAGAAAAACACCCCCAAAGCATAATGTTTCCACCTCCATGTTTGACGGTGGGGATGATGTTCTTGGGGTCATAGGCAGCATTCCTCCTCCTCCAAACACGGCGAGTTGAGTTGATGCCAAAGAGCTCGATTTTGGTCTCATATGACCACAACACTTTCACCCAGTTCTCCTCTGAATCATTCAGATGTTCATTGGCAAACTTCAGACAGGCCTGTATTTGTGCTTTCTTGAGCAGGGGGACCTTGCGGGCGCTGCAGGATTTCAGTCCTTCACGGCGTAGTGTGTTACCAATTGTTTTCTTGGTGACTATGGTCCCAGCTGCCTTGAGATCATTGACAAGATCCTCCCGTGTAGTTCTGGGATGATTCCTCACCGTTCTCATGATCATTGCAACTCCACGAGGTGAGATCTTGCATGGAGCCCCAGGCCGAGGGAGATTGACAGTTCTTTTGTGTTTCTTCCATTTGCGAATAATTGCACCAACTGTTGTCACCTTCTCACCAAGCTGCTTGCCGATGGTCTTGTAGCCCATTCCAGCCTTGTGTAGGTCTACAATCTTGTCCCTGACATCCTTGGAGAGCTCTTTGGTCTTGGCCATGGTGGAGAGTTTGGAATCTGATTGATTGCTTCTGTGGACAGGTGCCTTTTATACAGGTAACAAACTGAGATTAGGAGCATTCCCTTTAAGAGTGTGCTCCTAATCTCAGCTCGTGGGAGCCAGAAATCTTTCTGATTGAGAGGGGGTCAAATACTTATTTCCCTCATTAAAATGAAAAAAAAATTATAACATTTTTGACATGCGTTTTTCTGGATTTTTTGTTGTTATTCTGTCTCTCACTGTTCAAATAAACCTACCATTAAAATTATAGACTGATCATCTCTTTGTCAGTGGGCAAACGTACAAAATCAGCAGAGGATCAAATACTTTTTTCCCTCACTCTATCTCTCACTCTATGTCCCTCTTCTCTCATTCTGTCTTTCCTTCTCCTCTCCTCTCTCTCCTCTTCTTCCTCTGCCCCTTGTTTTCTCATTCTCTCCATCATCCTCCACTATACCTCACCTTTCTTCTACTCCTCCTCCTCCTCTCCCCTCTCTATTCCATTCCCACTCTTTCTCTCACTCAGCACTTAGCTAGTGTGTGTGTGGGTGGTGGTGTTGGGCTGGAGCAGGTTATATTCTTCACAGTAAAACAGTTGCTGTCCCTGTGGGGTTCCCTACTCTCCACTAGTCTTTATTGTTTAATTCAACAGTCATGTCTTTGGAGCTGAAAATAAAAGGCAAGCTATGTCATCTTCTCTGTTTAGATGCAATATTGATAATGTGCAAAGTGACTGCAGTGAGGAGAGAAGTTTGAAACACTCTCACACAGTCAACTTATACATAGCGCCTAGAGCTTCTTCTGGCCATGTGACCTGGCCCTAGGTATCCAGTAAAATTGAGGAAGAAATACGCTCCATGGGTATCATAAAATTAGAAAAATAGTGTTGGATTAGTGAATTACCTCAAAGTGACTTTAAATTGCATTTGAATGAGTTGAAAATCTATCTGGAGTTTAGTTAAAAATCTATTATAATTTAGAGGGTGCTGCGGGGATATCAATACTGGTTTACTGCTCACCTGGCAGGCATAATGGCTCAACGATCTGAACATCCATCTCAACAACACTTAAAGATAATACTTAGCTTATGACTGTGTGTAGGAGGGGCCCATGTGCAGCTGAAGTTAGGCTTCAACCAATCAGTTTTGATGCATGGAGTAAGGTTGCAAAGGGAGGGTATATTACTAGAAATGTTCCAAGTTTACCAGTAAACTACCAGAAATGTGGTATCTTTCAAGGATTTTATGTCATCTATCTGAAGACATCTATTGGCACTTTAGGATACTTCAGATTTGTACAGGTGTCTGTAATTATCTCTGGCCCTATGTGTGGCCTTATCACATGTCAAATATATGAAATTATTAAATAAGATGATTTTAAAATTTAAAAAATGAATTACAAAGCTGTAAAACATTATCCTAACTATAAACCATCATCTTAGTGAAATAACATCAAATATCCTTTATAAATTTTTAACACACTATTTTACTATGTCAGTATGTATTTGTTGTCAATGTTTTGGCATCAAACTGTTGGCAGTTGTGAAAAAAGTCAATAGTTGGACGAGTTGCAGATGTAACTGAAAATAATGAAACGTTTTATTAAATGCTTTTTTCATTAATTAGTCTATTTTCTCTTGAACGATAAGGTCTATCTACTAGAAACTCATGGACAATATGGAGACCGATATAAAAAATTTTTTATGGAGACCTATATATGAATACATGTTTTAAATGTTTTTCAAGTACAAGTTACCAAAGTTACGGTAGATTGCCATAGATTTTCTGTTAATAACCAAAATTACTGAAGATTCCTGTACTATCGGTAGCTTTGCAACCCTAGCATGGAGGTTGCAAAGAGTCAATATTGTGTTTTTTCTCACAAAGTTGTTTCTGTTTCTCTTGTAGCTTCAAGCCTCTCCTCGAGACCACAGGTAAGCTATATTTCCCATCCACCTGCATATTGCCCGTTTCACTCAGGACCTGAGAAGAGTAAATTACCTGGAGCTCATTTCATGAAGGTTAAATGAGTGCAAATGAAAAAAAAGGTATACTGTTGCTAGCTACTTGGCAGGCAGTCCAACTGTTCAAGGAACTGAATGTGTAAGAGATTCAGCCACTCTCTGAAGGAAAATGGCAGTTTGGTGCTTTTCAAGGGGTGTAGATGAGGAGAGAAAGCAACAAAACAATGTGGAACAAACACGCACATACACACAACACACACACAGAAAATAAAATAGATCAATGGGGTCTCCTTCACCTATGTTGCAAATGGAGGCAGAGATGGATTCTGAAACTCAGTAGAGTAGCAGAAAAAGTTATTGACAGTGACCTGCTCTTCAAATCAAATCATATTTTATTTGTCACATGCGCCGAATACAACAGGTGTAGACCTTACAGTGAAATGCTTACTTACAAGCCCTTAACCAACAATGCAGTTTTAAGAAAAATAAGTGTCAAGTAAAAAATAGATAACGAAAAAATGTAAATAACAAATGTATTTATTTATTTTATTTTTATTTTTATTTTACCTTTATTTAACTAGGCAAGTCAGTTAAGAACAAATTCTTATTTACAATGACGGCCTACACCGGCCAAACCCAGACGACGCTGGGCCAATTGTGCGCCGCCCTATGGGACTCCCAATCACGGCTGATTGTGATACAGCCTGGAATCGAACCAGGGGGTCTGTAGTGATGCCTCAAGCACTGAGATGCAGTGCCTTAGACCGCTGCGCCACTAATTAAAGAGCAGCAGTAAAATAACAGTAGCGAGGCTATATACAGGGGGTACCGGCACAGAGTCAATGTGCGTAGGCGAGGTAATTGAGGTAATATGTACATGTAGGTAGTTACAGTGACTATGCATAGATAATAAACAGAGAGTAGCAGCAGCGTAAAAGAGGGGGGGGGGGGGGGGGGTGCAAATAGGCCGGGTAGCCATTTGATTAGCTGTTCAGGAGTCTTATGGCTTGGAGGTAGAAACTGTTAAGAAGCCTTTTGGACCTAGACTTGGCACTCCGGTACCACTTGCCGTGCGGTAGCAGAGAGAACAGTCTATCACTAGGGTGGCTGGAGTCTTTGATAATTTTTAGGGCCTTCCTCTGACACCGCCTGGTATAGAGGTCCTGGATTGCAGGAAGCTTGGCCCCAGCTACGAAAAATATATATGAAAACTCTCTTGGTAAATAGTGTGGTCTACAGCTTAACATGAGATACTCTACCTCAGGCAAGAAAAACCTAGAGACTTCCTTAATATTAGATTTCGTGCACCAGCTGTTGTTTACAAATATACATAGACCGCCACCCCTTGTCTTACCGGAGGCAGCTGTTCTATCTTGCCGATGCAGCGTATATCCCGCCAGCTGTATGTTATCCATGTCGTTGTTCACCCACGACTCAGTGAAACATAAGATATTCAAGTTTTTAATGTCCCATTAGTAGGATATCCATGATCGTAGTTTGTCTATTTTGTTATCCAATGATTGTACGTTGGCTAATAGGACTGATGGAAGAGGCAGATTACCAACTCGCCGTCGGATCCTTACAAGGCACCCCGACCTACGTCCCCGATATCTCCGTCTCTTTCTCATGGGCCTTAGTCTAATTACTGTTTAGTCTACTCTCTCTCTCGCTCCCACCCTCTCTCTTTTCTCTCTCTCTCTTTCTTTCTCTCTCGCCTCTAAACATCTCAGTCCATCTCCACTCTCCCCATTGCCTTTACAAGCCAGTTAAACCATTTATTTATTACAAGTAGTATTTGGACGCTCCTTCACAAGGGCCTATTTCTTTTCCCTCTCCAGTTTTTTCTTCTTCTTCCCTTGACGTCCGTTATGTTAGCCAGTGCTATCTTCTTTTTTTCATACATTTAATTAAACTTGGGTCAGGTTTGGTATTTATGTTGTCTTAATATGCACCTGTAGTGAACACAGGGAGAAATGTGCTTAGGACCACTTCTAACACTTCTTCTTCTCTCTTTTCTTCCCTTCTTCCATATCTAACTCCATTAAGTTAGTCCTTTGTAGCTCAGTTGGTAGAGCATGGCGCTTGTAACGCCAGGGTAGTGGGTTCGATTCCCGGGACCACTCATACTGTATGTAAAATGTATGCACGCATGACTGTAAGTCGCTTTGGATAAAAGCGTCTGATAAATGCCATATATAATGATGTTATTAAAAGTGGTTCCTGTAGGTTTTTCTAAGCCCAGAGTGTGGTTGAATAGGTTTTGATGTCCATTCAGAAGCCAGCCTATTGTTCCAAGGAGCATACCCCAGTGTTACATTAAAGGGATACTTTGGGATTTTGGCAATAAGACCCTACTACCCCAGAGTCAGATGAACTTGTGGATACCATTTTTATGTCTCTGTGTCCAGTATGAAGGAAGTTAGGGGTAGGTTCCTGCGCTAATGCTAACTAGCATTAGCACAATGACTGGAAGTAATAATATATAATATGCCATTTAGCAGACGCTTTTATCCAAAGCGACTTACAGTCATGCGTGCATACATTTTTTGTGTATGGGTGGTCCCGGGGATCGAACCCACTACCTTGGCGTTACAAGCGCCGTGCTCTACCAGCTGAGCTACAGAGGACCACAGAGAAGTCTATGGGTATCTGCTAGCATAGATACCCATAGACTTCCAGTCATTGCGCCAACGCTAGTTAGCATTGGCTCACGAAAATACCTCTAGCTTCCTTCATACTGGACACAGAGACATAAAAATGGTATTCACAAGTTCATCTGACTGCAGGGAAGTAGATTAAGGGCCTCATTGCCAAAATCCCAAAGTATCCCTTTAAAAAGCATTTCCCAGAATTCTAAGTGCCCAGCTGCGTCCCTGATCTCTCCTGTCTCCTCTTTCTAAATGGGTTGTGACGGGCATGAGGGACTGCCAGTCTGTTTGCCAACTTGCCCTGATTGCATTTTAGGAGCCTCTGATACTTTCCATTCAATATCTGCTCATGAAGAGAAATTAGTGTTGTTTACATCAAAACACAGTGCATCCCTGAACTCTCGTGCCTTGGCTATAATAGAGATAGATAACTTTGGGTAGACTAATTTAAATTCTCTACTTTTGGAAGAGTGTATCTGTTCTACTTAATGTATATGTTACCTTAGTGATTACCCAGAGATAATAGGAAGATCCTATTTGGTCTTGCCAACTTTGTTTAGTCTGGCTAATGTGTGTGTGTGTGTGTGTGTGTGTGTGTGTGTGTGTGTGTGTGTGTGTGTGGATGTTCTAATAAATAATGAGTGTGTTTTATCTATGTTTCAGGTGATGTGAGGGCCATCAGCAAAGAGGAAGGTGTGTGTGTTTTCGGAGAGACAGAAACATTCCCAAACACACAGCTTCTACGCTTTCCCTCCCTTCACTTTTCCGAAGTACAGACGGAGAGCTAGACCCCCTAGCAAGGGACCCCCCCGTAAAACCCAAAGACACACAGGACCGCAGAACTTTACTACTATTACCACATCGTCGTCTTGTACTATGCAAAATGTACCTTTTATTAACTGTAGATTGTACCTGGAGTCGGTTAAACATTTGTCAGTAATTTGTATGAATATGCCAATGATTCGGGGGCTTTGTATAACAACATGCTTTTTGTGGGATTTGTTTTGTTTTTGTTCTGCTTTCACTGGGAATCAAACTGTTACATTGTTGTTATTCCACTGCTCCTCTCTGCTTCTACCCTACTACCGTCATCACGGGAGACATGGTCATTGTTTTTCTCTACGATTTGGGGAAGGTGGCCCATTTAAAGATTATCGCCTCAAATGATCGTTTTAGACAATAGGCTCTGTGTCTTTCCTCGAAGCATCACATTTGTTTTGAAAATGTTTTTCCTCCCTTTAAAGCGTTATTGATGCGATTCTGTCGGCCTTGTCATGCCTGCCGCAATTGCGACGTAAACGTAACCCCTTCTGTGCCTATACAGTTGTCATTCCAAGTGTGGCAGACTGATTTAGCATTGTAGTAATTAAGTTGGATTGTTGTATAAAGGAGAGAGGGGCGGAAACTATAAATTAATTGAACCTAAAGCTGTTCAGAAATAGTCGAGTTTGTAAGAGGCCCACAGTCCATCATTGTGTAGAATAGTTTTATAAATATATGTTTTAAAAAATCAGAAGAAAGCCATGATTGCCTTGCTACCTCAGACAAACACCTTTTCATTTGCGTGGTCTGTAACTTGTTTAATTTCCATTTTACTGTACTCACAACCAGAAAATAAACCGAAAAACATTCTAAGCTTGTTGCTTATAGATGTGTACTGTGGTGGGGAGATACCCAGCAGAGTAAAATAATAGACAAAACACAAAGACATCGTATTAGTTTACCACCCATGGGTCTGTGGCCTTTCTGCGCTGCCCCGCATCAGTATACTGTGTCTGGCTCTGTTGATTTCCCCCTGTCAGACCTCTAGCACTGGTCTCTCTCTCTCAAGAGTTATGCGTTGTGTTTTGTGCTATGCTATTCTGTAAAACGTGTTAGTTTTAACAACACTGCTATAACCTCCTCCAACTATGTCCTTGGACTGATGATGATGATGATGATGTAGTGTACCATGGCAGAACAGCGTCTTTCCTTTCCTGAGGTATGTAGTATAGATTGACCACACTACATGTTATATGGCTACATACTGTATGTTTTATTCTAAATAAATTTTTATAACAACTTTTATTTCTCTGGACTCTTGCTTCAAGGACTTATTAACAATGCCTGCTTCCCCAGAATAGTACATTGGTCTACACTACAAGCCAGCAACTGTGTGTCAGACTTGTAATACAAAACAGCACACAGCGAAACAAGTGTGAAAAATGGCTATATACTTTATAGTGTTGTTTGCGTTACAAATGTCCACCAAATGTTAAACAGTTAGGAAATCAGGTGACGTGAATACTGAATAGTGTCGTTAGCATTGTTGTCAGTTTGTCACAGACAGCAACCCAGTAGATATTACCTTCTAATGTAAAGCATTCTATCACAATTCATGAATTATTAAGCAAATGCATATGTAAACAACTTTACTGCCCCTATTTGCAAACGTCTCATCAGGAGAAAATCGCCCAGCATTCAACGGCGTCCCATGGTGGACATCCATAACGGCTATGAAGGAAATGGTCCTCGTTATGAGCAGAAGTCTACCACGTTGCATGGCGCCCAGCGCAGGCTTCATCATTATTGTAATTTCTCAAAGGAATTGATTGCGCAGCGTGAGGTTCTGCCATTATAATATGTTACAAGAGGAATGCGCTGAGCGGGAAGTGAGAGAACAAATGAATGATGAGAAGTAATTAGCCAACAAATCCAGCTTCCTTCCTCCCAGCCCATGCAGTCGACTGTTACGCTATACGGCGCTACAAACTTCTTTCACCAGAGGAGTATTACTCACATGCAGAAGCATTCATCACTTATTCCCCACAGCCTTTATTTAAAGAGTATGTGATGTCCTATTAATGTTGTTGGAGGTGAGATTCATCGTGGTCATATTAGTGTTTGTCATGTTCACAGCCGACAACACCATAAATTTGATTTCACTTGTGAATTCATAAAGTGGCACTGAAACTGTTTGTGTATGCTCGTTGCTTTTTGCACCAATATTTGTATTATTTTGAATAGTGAGATTAGGTTAACAATTAATCCTGTTATACTTCCTTCTTTCCTTCCTTTCTTCTTTCCTACCTTCCCTCCTTCCTTTCTGTCAGGAAGCAGCATGATGGAACCCTAACCTCTCGCTAAATTCCCCTCACCAATCTCTTCGAGCACAGTGATCCACCATAGGAAAGGAGTACTCAGACTTTAACAGTACTCAGGCAGACCCCTTGATAATTTCCTTAAAGGGATACTTCTGGATTTTGGCAATGGGTATCTGCTAGCATGCTAATAGATACCCATAGACTTCCAGTCGTTGCGCTAAGGCTAGTTAGCAGTGGCTCGCAAAACTACTTCTAACTTCCTTCATACTGGACACATAGACATAAAAATAGTATCCACAAGTTCATCTGACTCTAGGGAAGTAGATAAAAGGAATTGTTGCCAAAATCCCAAAGTATCCCTTTAATCTTTTTGTAAAGCGGCCAACACGTAGCTCAGTCACTAATTAGTTTAAGTAGTGCAGCTAGACTTCTGCATATTGGATGAGTCTGTGCTTCATTCCATCTCCAGTGACACTCTACTGGCCAGCCTTCTTCCAATAGTTCAATAATGCAACAGCAGCCTACATGCAGTAAGTGGAGCAAAGGGTGAGTCTGTTTATTCCTTAGACACTTTTTAAATCGAGATATTTCTTCCTCGGATGTACCAGGGGCGTGTCAATTAGTCAAACACACCCAGTTTGTACCCCAGTGATGTTCTCACTTGTAAAGATACATTCATTAATAAGTAATGAACTTGTCTACCCAGTGGAGGCGCTTCACTGGACTATACAGAAGCAACACAGGCATAGTTACATTGAAAAATATGTGGTTCAGTTGGTAGAGCATGGTGCTTGCAACACCAGGGTTGTGGGTTCGATTCCCACGGGAGACCAGAACGAAAATGTATGCACTCACTTCTGTAAGTCGCTCTGGGTAACAGAGCCTGCTAAATGACTAAAATGTCAATGTAAATATACAGTGAGGGAAAAAAGTATTTGATCCCCTGCTGATTTTGTACGTTTGACCACTGACAAAGACATGATCAGCCTATCATTTTAATGGTAGGTTTATTTGAACAGTGAGAGACAGAATAACAACAACAAAATCCAGAAAAACGCATGTCAAAAATGTTATAAATTGATTTGCATTTTAATGAGGGAAATAAGTATTTGACCCCTCTTCAAAACATGACTTAGTACTTGGTGGCAAAACCCTTGTTGGCAATCACAGAGGTCAGACGTTTCTTGTAGTTGGCCACCAGGTTAGCACACATCTCAGGAGGGATTTTGGTCCACTCCTGTTTGCAGATCTTCTCCAAGTCATTAAGGTTTCAAGTATGACGTTTGGCAACTCGAACCTTCAGCTCCCTCCACAGATTTTCTATGGGATTAAGGTCTGGAGACTGGCTAGGCCACTCCAGGACCTTAATGTGCTTCTTCTTGAGCCACTCCTTTGTTGCCTTGGCCGTGTGTTTTGGGTCATTGTCATGCTGGAATACCCATCCACAACCCATTTTCAATGCCCTGGCTGAGGGAAGGAGGTTCTCACCCAAGATTTAACGGTACATGGCCCCGTCCATCGTCCCTTTGATGCGGTGAAGTTGTCCTGTC
Source organism: Coregonus lavaretus (assembly GCF_964263955.1). NCBI lineage: Eukaryota > Metazoa > Chordata > Actinopteri > Salmoniformes > Salmonidae > Coregonus > Coregonus lavaretus. The sequence goes on along the minus strand of NC_140018.1, from coordinate 15,289,889 downwards.
CCCTTAGCAGAAAAACACCCCCAAAGCATAATGTTTCCACCTCCATGTTTGACGGTGGGGATGGTGTTTTTGGGGTCATAGGCAGCATTCCTCCTCCTCCAAACACGGCGAGTTGAGTTGATGCCAAAGAGCTCGATTTTGGTCTCATCTGACCACAACACTTTCACCCAGTTCTCCTCTGAATCATTCAGATGTTCATTGGCAAACTTCAGACGGCGCTGTATATGTGCTTTCTTGAGCAGGGGGACCTTGCGGGCGCTGCAGGATTTCAGTCCTTCACGGCGTAGTGTGTTACCAATTGTTTTCTTGGTGACTATGGTCCCAGCTGCCTTGAGATCATTGACAAGATCCTCCCGTGTAGTTCTGGGCTGATTCCTCACCATTCTCATGATCATTGCAACTCCACGAGGTGAGATCTTGCATGGAGCCCCAGGCCGAGGGAGATTGACAGTTCTTTTGTGTTTCTTCCATTTGCGAATAATCGCACCAACTGTTGTCATCTTCTCACCAAGCTGCTTGGCGATGGTCTTGTAGCCCATTCAAGCCTTGTGTAGGTCTACAATCTTTTCCCTGACATCCTTGGAGAGCTCTTCGGTCTTGGCCATGATGGAGAGTTTGGAATCTGATTGATTGATTGATATGACCCCTTCTCAATCAGAAAGATTTCTGGCTCCCAGGTGTCTTTTAGACAGGTAACAAACTGAGATTAGGAGCACTCCCTTTAAGAGTGTGCTCCTAATCTCAGCTTGTTACCTGTAAAAAAGACACCTGGGAGCCAGAAATCTTTCAGATTGAGAAGGGGTCATATACTTATTTCCCTCATTAAAATGCAAATCAATTTATAACATTTTTGACATGCGTTTTTCTGGATTTTTGTTGTTGTTATTCTGTCTCTCACTGTTCAAATAAACCTACCATTGCAAATAGTCTGGGTAGCCATTTGATTAGATGTTCAGGAGTCTTATGGCTTGGGGGTAGAAGCTGTTTAGAAGCCTCTTGGACCTAAACTTGGCGCTCTGGTACCGCTTGCCATGCAGTAGCAGAGAGAAAATTCTATGACTAGGGTGGCTGGAGTCTTTGACAATTTTAGGGCCTTCCTCTGACACCGCCTGGTATAGAGGTCCTGGATAGCAGGAAGCTTGGCCCCAGTGATGTACAGGGCCGTACGCACTACCCTCTGTAGTGCCTTGTGGTCGGAGGCCGAGCAGTTGCCATACCAGGCAGTGATGCAACCAGTCAGGATGCTCTCGATGGTGCAGCTGTATAACCTTTTGAGGATCTGAGGACCCATGCAAAATCTTTTCAGTCTCCTGAGGAGGAATTGGTTTTGTCATGCCCTCTTCATGACTGTCTTGGTGTGCTTGGACCATGTTAGTTTGTTGTGATGTGGACACCAAGGAACTTGAAGCTCTCAACCTGCTCCACTACAGCCCCGTCGATGAGAATGGGGGCGTGCTCGGTCCTCTTCTTTTTCCTGTAGTCCACAATCATCTCCTTTGTCTTGATCACGTTGAGGGAGAGGTTATTGTCCTGGCACCACACGGCCAGGTCTCTGACCTCCTCCCTATAGGCTGTCTCAGGCCTACCACTGTTGTGTCATCGGCAAACTTAATGATGGTGTTGGAGTCGTGCCTGGCCATGCAGTCATTAGTGAACAGGGAGTACAGGAGGGGACTGAGCACACACCCCTGAGGGCCCCCCGTGTTGAGGATCAGCGTGGCAGATGGGTGGTTACCTACCCTTACCACCTGGGGACGGCCCGTCAGGAAGTCCAGGATCCAGTTGCAGAGGGAGATGTTTAGTCCCAGGGTCCTTAGCTTAGTGATGAGCTTTGAGGGCACTATGGTGTTGAACGCTGAGCTGTAGTCAATGAATAGCATTCTCACATAGGTGTTCCTTTCGTCCAGGTGTGAAAGGGCAGTGTGGAGCGCAATAAAGATTGCATCATCTGTGGATCTGTTGGGGTGGTATGCAAATTGGAGTGGGTCTAGGGTTTCTGGGATAATGGTGTTGATGTGAGCCATACCAGCCTTTCAAAGCACTTCATGGCTACAGACGTCAGTGTTACGGGTTTGTAGTCATGTAGGCAGGTTACCTTAGTGTTCTTGAGCACAGGGACTATGGTGGTCTGCTTGAAACATGTTGGTATTACAGACTCAGACAGGGAGAGGTTGAAAATGTCAGTGAAGACACTTGCCAGTTGGTCAGCGCATGCTCGGAGTACACGTCCTGGTAATCCATCTGAATGTTGACCTGTTTAAAGGTCTTACTCACATCGTCTGGAACAGCTAATGCGCTCATGCATGTTTCAGTGTTGCTTGCCTCGAAGCGAGCATAGAAGTAATTTAGCTCGTCTGGTAGGCTTGTGTCACTGGGAAGCTCGCGGCTGTGCTTCCCATTGTAGTCTGTAATAGTTTGCAAGCCCTGCCACATCCAACAAGCATCGGAGCCGGTGTAGTACGACTCGATCTTAGTCCGGTATTGACGTTTTGCCTGTTTGATGGTTCGTCGGAGGGCATAGCGGGATTTCTTATAAGCTTCCGGGTTAGAGTCCCATTCCTTGAAAGCGGCAGCTCTACCCTTTAGCTCAGTGCGGATGTTGCCTCTAATCCATGGCTTCTGGTTGGGGTATCTACGTACTGTCACTGTGGGGACGACGTTATCGATGAAGCCAGTGACTGATGTGGTGTACTCCTCAATGCCATCGGAAGAATCCCGGAACATATTCCAGTCTGTGCTAGCAAAACAGTCCTGTAGCTTAGCATCTACTTCATCTGACCACTTTTTTATTGACTGAGTCACTGGTGCTTCCTGCTTTAGATTTGTCTTGTAAACAGGAATCAGGAGGCTTGAATTATGGTCAGATTTGCCAAATGGAGGGCGAGGGAGAGCTTTGTACGCGTCTCTGTGTGTGGAGTAAAGGTGGTCTAAAGTTTTTTTCCCTCTGTTACACATTTAACATGCTGGTAGAAATGAGGTAAAACGGATTTAAGTTAAAGTCCCCGGCCACTACATGAGCGTTTTCCTGTTTGCTTATGGCCGTATACAGTTAATTGAGTGCGGTCTTAGTGCCACCATTGGTTTGTAGTGGTAAATAGACAGCTACGAAGAATATAAATAAAAACTCTCTTGGTAGATTGTGTGGTCTACAGCTTATCATGAGATACTCTACCTCAGGCGAGCAAAACCTTGAGACTTCCTTAGATATCGTGCACCAGCTGTTGTTTACAAATATACATAGACCGCCACCCCTTGTCTTACCAGAGGCTGCTGTTCTATCCTGCCGATACAGTGTATAACCTGCCAGCTGTATGTTATTCATGTCTTCGTTCAGCCACGACTCGGTGAAACATAAGATATTACAGTTTTTAATGTCCCGTTGGTAGGATATTCGTGCTTGTAGTTCATCCACTTTATTATGAAGCGATCATGCTTTGACCTTTCTGCCAAAGGCTAAACTAGCTATGACTAGCTAGCTGACGTCCAAGGATGAATACCTCATGCTCACATTCTACAACAGTGTAGCATTGCAGTAAACCTGGACCAGTCATAATCCGCAAACCGGTAGTTCCAGTGGATTGTAGTGCTGCTTGTACTTTAATCTGTCATGGTGTAGCATAAAATCAATTTGGCAGTTAGATCAAACATCAGCCTACATAATCTCAGTCGCTCAATAAGAAGCTCTACTGGGCATCCAAACAATAAAAGTCCAATTTAATTCCTTATTCTCTTCCCTCGTGTATCACAATCTGTTTGTACTAATTGTATTTTTTACTGAGTAAAACAACAGCAAAACAACAATCCTCCCGGCTTTTACCTCAACTCCCTCAGCTGTCCTCCCACGGGCTTGCTGTGAAGTGGCCGGTCGTCATGGTGGATCCAGCACAGTGGACAGGACGGGGGAGATGGGATGGGAGGGAGGAGCTGGGCAGCTTTTTGGACCCTGTTTGGTGCGGCTGGCACGCTGGCCCCCCTCTCTGCCCGTCTCCTTTGAGCAGATGCCTGGCAACGGTGTGTGTGTGTGTGTGTGATGGCAGTGGTGGTGGACGGGCAAGGATATGCCTCCTGGCACGGAGGAGGGACAGGGAACAGATGCAGAGAGAGACGGGGAGAGAGACTGGCCAGGCCACGACGCTGGTGTGGGCCAGAAACCTGCAGGATGGAGAAGAGAGGCAGGGAGCGAGGGGGAAGGGAAGGAGGGTTACATAAGGAAAGAGGAAGTAACAGAGGGATGGAGAGAGACGGTGTTGGGGTGACAGAGAGAGACGGGACACTATACAGTGAGACTAAAAAAACTGTAAGAGTGGGAGGGGGAGAGATGTGGAGATGGGGAAACTTTAAAGTCCCTTAGTCACCCTAAGTGAGTGCATATCTTAATGTGAAGTTCCATATGAACACTTACTCTGCAAAGGGATGGTAATTTTGATTATCTGCATCCTTGCCTTTCCCTGTGACGTGTCATACTTTACTGTATGATAAAGTGCTGTTAATGGATCTGGGGTCAACACTTCCCTGAGGATGAGGCTGCCTGGCTGCCTGGCTGGCTGCTACACAGAGTTTGTTCTATAGAGTCAGCATGTTTAGCTAAAGGCCTTAAGTAAAGGGAATGAGGCTGAGATATGGAAGGGGGAGGAGAGGAGAGGGCACTATACCACCCTTTCTTCAGCTATATCACGGCTGCCTAATGCACTTCATTAACACTCACTAATATGACAGAGTGCAGGCTGAGAGTGCCAGGCTGCTTTGACATAAATTGCACTCATCTGCTCATCTCTCGTCTCTCATTCACTCCTTTTCCTATTCATTTCTAGTGCATCTTTCTCCTTTCTCTCTTAATTAATGTTCTCTCTCTCTCCACACCTCATATGCTTTTTCTCCTTAATGTGTTTTTCCTCAGTGCTCTATCCATTTTCCCATTCTATTTCACCTCCTCTCCGCTCTCTCTCCTCTCTCTACTGTGCCCTCAGATGCACATGCTTAGTGAGCAATTAGCACTAGCAATCATCCAAACATTTATTATGCATCTTTTACAACATGGTTGCATTGCCCCTTTGTGTGTGTGTCAATCCCTCTGTCTCCTCACACCTTCCCTGCAGCCATGACGGATCGATAGAGCTTTCTAACACTGTTTAGTTCTGGTTCTACTCCTCTTCTCTTCTGTCACGGCTCTTTCCCTACTGTCCAGCACAGGCCTGGACCTAATGGGGGGAGACAAATATAATTCAGTGTGTCTGGGGTGGAGGTATTTGGGAGAGGTGGTGGGATCAGTCAATATCCCCGTAGTGCCATTACAGTATGGGTAATTAGCTACGGTCTGATCATTGGCATTCACGGTGCTAAGAGCACTGCCGCCGCCACATCGCTAGCATGCGCAAATCACACCAATAAACAACAGGCTTTTATTTACTTTCTGTTTATTCCACTTTTTACCCCTGATTCTGCTGTCTTTCCTGCTTACACAGGGTGAACTGGGCCTGGAGATCCAAACTTAAAGATAGACTGTCATGTCTTGTTCTATTTTTACAATAGAAAATTATTCAGGCAAGTACTTCATAATTATGGTTATGGTTCAGTGAACAATAACATTATTGATAGTTTACATATGATTGATGGCAACACTTTGTATTAAGTTCTGAGAATAATCATTGCAGCATTGAAAGTGGCTGTCTTGTGTTTAGTCCCTGTTCTCATTTTGACAAAAACTAAGCAAATCTAAAGAGAGAGAATACAAAACTGCTGCATTCCATAACAAGTTCATTTGCATAATACATACTATTATTGTTAGGAGAAGGCCTGCTGCTGTCTTCTAAGGCAGATGTATTTAACCACACACCAATTTATCTCTTGTTGGCCCTGTGGGTTTTTTAATTGAAAGACTCTCTCGCTCTCTCTCTCTCTCTCTCTCTCTCGCTCGCTCTGTGGAGTTATCACATCACATTGTCAGAGGGTGTCAGTGTCTCTCTCTCCCCTCTCTTTCTCTTTCACGTTGAATCAACGTGGAAAATTGATTGGATTTGCAAAAAGTCATCAACGTTAGGGCATTTCGTATTTATTTCACCCAACTTTGAACCTAAATCCAATGACATGGTGAAATTTTAGTTGACAACTCAACCACATTTAAATCAAATCTAGACGTTGAACTGACGTCTGTGCCCAGTGGGCTGTGACACCGACAGGCTATTTGAGCTTTTTGTTGGATGAATATGGTTCTAAACTTTGAGAAATTGAAATTGGTACTGTGACTTGTTGCAAAGGCTTATAGAAAGGTTTGCCTTGTGTGTAACAGGGATCGCAATGGCTGAGAGTGGAATAGAATGGGAGAGAGGTAAGCAAGCAGGGGAAATGGGTGTGAGAGGAAGAAATTATGGATGAGAAGAAAGAAAGTCAGGAAAGTGTGGAGGGAATGGTAAGAGCAAAAGGAAAGGGAGGGTGGAGCAGAGAAAATGAAATAATCAAGCTTTGAAGAAGAGAGAGAGAGAAAGAGAGAGAGAGAAGTGGCACCCCAATGACTGCCTAAAAGCCTATCTGATTCAGTCCTTTTGTGTTAGGACTGAATAGTGCAATCATACCATTTCTTTGAAAAACGGACTTAACACTAGAAAAGCTGGGCCTCAAGGGACCTCCCTTTGAGCCAATGAGCAGTCATTTTGACTTAAACATTTTAACAGTCTAATAAATACATTTCATAAATGCTATTGGGAAAATAATCCTTTGGTTGTGTTTAGGATGGTCTTGGGTAACATCAGAACACGAAAAATATTATTTTAAAGAACACAATAGCATTTTCATTAGTTTTTGTTACTGTAGGCTATCTGTTGCCGTGTGCTCACGTGTGGAGCTCATGGAACAGTGGTTATTCTTGGAGAAATCTGCTCTTTCTGATACTATATAGAAATCTAAATGTCTTACCTGCCTGTGACTATAGGAGGATTTGAAAAAGTAACTTTTTGGCACTCCAGGGGTCTTCTTAAAACTGCTTATAACACACATTCTTTTGTGATATTGAAATTCTTATAACATTCTTCAGTTGAATAGACTTATTAAGGAAAAGTTAAGGATGGAGGGGGGCATGACTTTTATATATATTTTTTTTTTGTTGTTGTTGTACTTAACCCGGAAGCCAGCCGCACCAATGTGTCGAAGGAAACACTGTCCAGCTGGCGACCGAAGTCAGCTTGCAGGCGCCCAGCCGCCAAGGAGTCGCTAGAGCGCGATGGGACAAGGAAACCCGGCTGGCCAAACCCTCCCCTAACCCGGACGATGCTGGGCCAATTGTGTGCTGCCTCATGGGTCTCCCGGTCACGGCCGGCTGTGAAACAGCCTTGGATCGAACCCAGGTCTGTAGTGACACCTCAAGCACTGCGATGCAGTGCTTTAGACCGCTGCGCCATTCGGGAGGCAGGGGGCATGAATTAAAAAATGGCAGAGATACTTGATTTTAAACTCATATTGAGTCAAAATTATTCACTCGGGTCTTCTAGTGTTAAGAGAAACCTTCCTCTTGCATTTGAAAAATAGTCTGGAACAAGCCTTTCATTTGTCCCATAGAGTAAATAGCTCTGCATCATCAAATCAAATCAAATCAAATCAAATTTTATTGGTCACATGCGCCGAATACAACAGGTGCAGACATTACAGTGAAATGCTTACTTACAGCCCTTAACCAACAGTGCATTTATTTTAAACAAAAAAGTAAGAATAAAACAACAACAAAAAAGTGTTGAGAAAAAAAGAGCAGAAGTAAAAATAAAGTGACAGTAGGGAGGCTATATATACAATAGAATAAAGTGACAGTAGGGAGGCTATATATACAGGGGGGTACCGTTGCATAGTCAATGTGCGGGGGCACCGGCTAGTTGAGGTAGTTGAGGTAATATGTACATGTGGGTAGAGTTAAAGTGACTATGCATAAATAACATCATCATTGTTTCCCAGTCTGCTCATTTATTCCTCCAGACATTCTGCCTGCTCTGACTGTCACATATTAATTGATCCAACCGTCTACTGTAACTCTTGGCCCAATGGTACTGCTGCTGTTCTCTCTCTCTCTCTCTTTCTCTTTCTCTTTCTCTTTCTCTTTCTCTTTCTCTTTCTCTCTCTCTCTCTCTCTCTCTCTCTCTCTCTCTCTCTCTCTCTCTCTCTCTCTCTCCCATTATTTATCTTTGTAAAATAGAATCTCCTTCTCTTTCCCCCTCTTTCACCATTACAGTCCATGTCTCCCTCCCCCTCCTTTCCTCCATGTCTCTATCCCAGTGTTTAGTAACAAGGCCGATGGCCTATATCATAGTATCACAGTGCTTAGTAACAAGGCTGATGGCCTATATCATATTATCACTGTGTATGGCTCTCATAAACAACTCTGTAATCTCTCTTCTAGTGCTGTTTCTTCTTACACTCTCCTAACACTCCCTGAGAGCAGCAATTCTCTTAATCTTCTGTTGATATCAATCTCCCATTCCTTTCATTCTCATTCAAAGAAGGAGGAGGAGAGGAGGGGGAGAGGAGGGGGAGAGGAGAGGGTATGGTGTGAACCTGAAATAAAAAGGACATCTTTAGGTTAGCTTTTAGTTTCCCAAATTTACTCTGTCTCTCCTGCTGTTCCATTATTCATAGTTACAGCTGTTGCCAGGAGCACTGCTGCCCCCCTTTCACCGCTCCCCACTCCACTCTAGTCAGCATGTGTTGAGAGGACAAGTGAAACCTATCGAATTTGATAATTCATTCAGTTGAGCCCACTCCTTATTACTTCACTTCTCTAAGTAATCCCATTCCACCTGAATGGCTTTAATGAAAATATATGCAAACTGGCTGTAGTTAGCATCATCAGAGGTAAACCAGATTATTGATTCACATAAAAAATTGATATGACACTTCTCTGTCCCTAAATCCTCAGTGTGAACACAGTGTGTTGAGGGGATGGTTGGATTTCTGCTGACTCGGGACATGCTAAAGTAGAGCAGCAACCAACTACATATAACAATACCCTCTTTACTGCCAGATACTTAATGTGTGCCGCATTGTGTGTGTGTGTGTGTGTGTGTGTGTGTGTGTGTGTGTGTGTGTGTGTGTGTGTGTGTGTGTGTGTGTGTGTGTGTGTGTGTGTGCGTGCGTGCGTGCGTGCACGTGTCTGCTGCCTACTTCTCCAGATATGATGACTCCAACCTTGGGATTAACCATTAAAAACATATCTGCTTGTGAGAATTGCGGCTCACACTCAGGGAATAAAGAGAGGGAATAGCTCTGGGCCTGGAATCAGACAGAATATTCCACAAGTCCTGTTTGATACTGCGCTCCCACTGTGACAGAGCTGGGAAACCATTCAACATACAACATTGTAGGATTGTAGGTCACATATTTTTAGAACCGTGAGTTCTCTCTGGCCACATGACCTAACCAAAAAAAACATATTAGAAACTCGTTATAATCAAGCCATGCCATAGCTTAAAGGGACAATCTACAGTTGAATGAATAACAAAAAAATCCCTGCCCCTGTTTTGGTAAAAAGCTGAGGGATAGGGCTGGAGAAATGTAACCACTCTCAAATTCATAAACAGAGCTATGAATGCAAGGACTGACCATCTATGATATCACATTTATAGTTTTAGCCATGTTTTGAGAATATATGGTGTTTGTTTACATTTACTTTGTTTACATACATTGGAGTAAAACAAGCTTATGTTTAGGTTCTTATGGGGTATGACAGTTTAACTAAGCTCATGAGGCATTTATAAGTTATATTCTTTAAGAATCAATGGGCACATATCATAAATTTATATCAGAAAATGGATGAAGCAACTGCAGATTGCCCCTTTAAAAACCTATAGTCCGCAACTATTGCCCAGAGTTTTTCCTGGTGATATCACATGGCCAGGAAAAACTCAATTTTGTACATCAGCCGTTGGTCTGCAAATGTTCACTGATGATCAGGATTTCTTGAGAAACCTAATGAAATATGATTCAGTTAATCAGAATTTCATTGAGTAATGAAGCAAACAGAATTTTCTTAAAAAGGTTAATCTACTGTTCAATACCAACAGGTCAGACTGTGTATACTGACTCTGTATACTTAGATTTTACATCAAATTGAATATGATTACCAGGAAGTTAAATTGTAACGTCAAAGTGTGAAATGAAACGCAACTAATGAACTCATTCCATGTCTATATTAACAAGCACCATGAGTAGAGAAGGTCTAATTGAGGTGAACTTGGTCAAAGTGAACACACATTTACATCAAGGAAACAGCAACAAACACATAAAAGGAGCATTAGGTGTATTGCTTCCAAATGAGCACACACACAGCAGCTGAGTGATCATTCTGTAGATGATTCCCCTTTTTCTCTTTAACAATGACCTCAGAGAGAGGAGAGAGGGAATGTGTGTGTGTGTGTGTGTGTGAGAGAGAGAGACTCATTTCTAAGGCATCCTGATTACCATAGTTCCTTTGTGCCTTTTTCTCTCTCTATATAACCATACGGTAAATGTCTGCTGGTGAGATAGCAAGCTCTGAGAGTATGATTGGGAAGCATGCGAGCAATCTCCTAATGGTCCATATCCATCCACAACATTAACTTCTCTCTCTCTCTCTCTTTGTGCACTTTGAAGACTTATGTCTTCCTCTCCTTACAGCAATGAAACACACTTCTCCTCCTCCTCTGCCCAGACCATAAAAAGTAGCCACAGATGTTGAAAGGCACTCTCTTTTTATTTGTCTATGTAAACAGCCACATCATTCACTGTGATTACAACTGCAGAGGAACACAATCAGATGGTTGAGTTTGATCAATGGCTTGCACTACCTTTAGATCAGGGGTTCCCAAACTTTTCACTCAGGCCCCCCTTCCAGCAATAGGGAGCATGGCCTTATTTCTATTTCAGCATATTGGATGACTCTCATTCATATTCCATTCACCCAGTTCAATGTAACAGCAATAGGTTTAGGCTACTACATGATACTCTAAATTTCCCTATACCCATCATGAGGCTGCTACAACCTAGCCTATGAATGAAAGTTTACAACTTACAGTGCCTTGCGAAAGTATTCACCCCCCTTGGCATTTTTCCTATTTTGTTGCCTTACAACCTGGAATTTAAATGGATTTTTGGGGGGGTTGTATCATTTGATTTACACAACATGCCTACCACTTTGAAGTTGCAAAATATCTTTTTTTCCTCACCTTCCTCCTCTGAGAAGCCTCCACTGGTTGAAAGCTGGATTGAGTTCCTTAAAAAAAGGTTTGGGAACCACTGCTTTATATTTTGTGTTTGGGTGAGTAGGGAAAGAGGGAGTTGGAATGTGAACTCTCCAAAGTGATGAGAAGTTCAATCGGGTGTGGCTTTGTAACAAGTGAGTTATCGGAGCTGCACTGAAAAGTCATTCACTTTTGGAGAAAATACTGAAGTTGCTTAGACAGACACAGAAGAGATTTGAGGTACAGTAGTACAGTATGTGAGAAATCAAGCCTTTTTTTCAATGAAGGTGACAGCATTATGTCCATAGATATACAGTGTATATATTTGTTTATGTCAGTCAATTCTACACTTTGTGACGTCAATCAAGTTATAGTACGAGATATTCCATTAGTAATGTCATTGTGACAATGGGTTTTTCTGTGTATAACATCAACAACGCATCAAACAATTCATCACTTTGTCACATCAATCCGATAATGCAACCAGCCTGAAAACAATGACCAGTAGAAACTGCAGTCATTTTCAATATTCCTAGCAATGATTTAGGAATCCATGTGAGTAAGTATTAGCTAGGTAGCCACTTGTTGTTCTCCTATTGAAATCGAACTTCAGTTCATTAAAATAACTAGCTAGTCAGCTACTTAACCCTGTTGCCCAAAGCTAACGTTTTAAGCAGCCAGCTAGCTTCATCTGACCAGTGAGGCTTGACCGGGCCAGGTTATATGTTGTAAAACTAGCCACAATAAGGATTAGCCACAATAGTGGAATTTGCGGCTCGCGTTCAAAATACAAGTCCCTCTTTGAAAGAGACGCAGAAGGTTACAATTGGTGGCATCATGCCATATTTATACAAGATAATGTTGAACAAGGTTGGACCGTTGGAATGTGGAGCAATTAAATGGGGTATCAGTCTACTCGTTGACACCCACAGAACACAACTGTGAAGAGTTTACGTAAATATTAGTGTCGTAGCTCTTATTGCGGGACTTTGACTGTGGGAAAGTCCTCCTCATAGTTATCAGACTCCAAAACATCCATGTTGAATTGTTTTCCCTCTGGAATAGTGTTCAATACAAATAGTAGGTTGACTGGTACAATAAATGTGGCTCAATTCACAGTGCTTTCAGAGTCCCGCAATAAGAGCTATGACGCTAATGTTCTGTGGGTGTCACTGAGTAGACTTGATACCCCATGTCATTGATCCACAATCCATAGGTAAGGCTGTACAGTGAAATAAGTATGCCCCCAATGCAATTCTAAAGTATAATACATCCACAGTGTGATTTCAACAGATTGTTGTAAAATTAACAAATTATTGTCGTTTGTTTAATTTATATAACAACATTCTTACCTCGTTTAGCTTGATCTATTCCATTTAGGCATGATTCCACTATTTGTATTCATTTAATCACTTTCAATGGTATCTTTTATTTTGAAGGCGAACCTCAAACGCCACTATTGTGGCTAATCCTTATTGTGGCTAGCTTCACATAGGTGGGTCCGACCATCATTAATCAAATAATAACTGTTTTATAAATTAAGGGTATTTTAGATGATGACATCTAGCTAGATAGTTAGAAAGCTAACTAACGCTACTGAAACAGATTTTGCCGTTTTGCTATGGTTTTGGGGAAGAACATTGTTTGCATCCATCAGCTAGCTAGATTAATTTTTTTACTAGCACTGTCCGTGTGCGGCAGGTGTGCGAGACAAAACTTTACCAGCATCATAGCATATGTATCGGTGAATCGCTGTGACATATTAAATACGAGTAATGTGTAATAACTACGTAAAAAATGTATGAACGTGTTAAATTATTATGTGACGTGCAGTCTTATTCAGGTCCTGATTGGTCAACAAGCGTATTTGATGCATCAAATAGTGTTATTTGACGTGTATCTTTTTCGACATGCAAAGACCCAAACGGCGTTCCATAATTAATGACACAATAGTATTTTCTATTTGTGACACCGTAAAACCACACTATTAACGTTACATTTTAAAGGTCTTAGTGTGTCTAAACAAAAGGTGTAGTTAAAGAATTCTGCCCTGAAAGGTAGATCCCTGATGACATGATATCTGCTCATGTAAAGACCGGGTCATTATTGATTCTCTGTAATCCTCCTGAATCGGAAGGATTATCCGTATCTGACACTGTATAAACCACTGTTTACATAAGAATGAAAAAGCCTTTTTTTTTTTTTTTTTACTGTATTTCAATCAGCCTAGCAGCTAAACCGATCCATCCTAGCCAATGACAGCACGGCAGAGGAAGCAGGTCGTTATGGACAAACAGGGTTTAGAGTTTACGATTATGGGATGTTTTGACTGGTGCTGTACTGATAGTGTGTTCTGGCCATGGTGTATTCACTCCACCAGTATTCTCCTGGTCCCTCTCTGGGCAGAGCAGCTCGCTCCACTCCTAAACAATGCGAGCTGAGGGAAATAACAATAGGCTAGGCCTCTGAGACACATACAGGGACAGACTGACTGGAGCACAGCTATCTGAACAGTCCATTAGGGTTTACAACAACAAGAGGAGAGGGACTGGTGCTCTACACACACACCAACACACACACTTTCTATCTTCCCGTAAATTACAATTTATGCTGTTTTTATTTATGTACCAAGTGAGCAGAAAGTTGTTTTATTTTGTGCCACACTCACACGGGCTTGTTGGTATGCATTTATGTGTGTAGCCTATGTCTGTTTGTGTAGTGTAGTTGTGTTTTCAAATAAATGTATAGTACTTGTACCATGGCCTGGGAAACAGCCCAGTGTGTGTTGTGGGAGGCTGGGATGTGCTCGGTTCATTTTGGTGGTTCCAGTAAGACTATTTCATGCTAATGTGGTGGCCAGAGATGAATGGATTTAGCACTCCTCCGCTCCCTCCTTCCCTAATTCCCTCTCTCACTCTAACAGACGTCCATGGGCTAATGAGTTGTTTTTGAGTTCTACCGTGTGTTGTGTGTTGTGTGTGTGTGTGTGTGTGTCTCTATGTGCGTGCGTGTGTAGAGATGCACAGAGAATGATGTTTTTCTCTCCCCCTGCCCTCTAACTCTGTGAAATTAGTCAACTTGTTTGTATGGGAGCAGATCTGAGCTGAGGCCATATTTTCCATAATGGTTTTAGATCTTGACTCAGTAATCACACAGATGATGGTCTTCTAATGAAAGCTCCCAAAGACTATAGTGCAGCAATAATAAAATGCAGCAATAATGCAAAAGCCCTTCTATGTACGCTGTGATTACTATGGTGATAAATACTGGACAAGAACGAGACTGAGGATACAGCAGTGCTGAAAGGTAGCAATAGGCCTATAGTAATAGGATGGAGGGGCTACTGCTGGAAATATGACTTTAAACATGACAGGACTGTGAATGATGAGGGGGAAATGACAGGACTGTGAATTATGTATCTTAAAAAGTCAAGTCATGATAGAGCTCTTTGCAAACCACCTCCTCTCTTCCTTGCAGTGATGTAAGCTGTGTAGGCTCTCTCTACTGGAGGCATGCAGAGCCTCTGGGTCCTCCAGGTTCAGACAAAAATGATTCCTCATCTTCATACAGACAAAGGCGAAACCCAGGAGAAGCAGAGACAAAAATACATATTGAGTGACCTTTCTCTCGCTCCCCCAAGATTACCTGTCAACCATGTCAAGTGTGTGTTTGCGCGCGTGCATGTGCGTGTGTGTCTGCGTGTGTTGTGTGTTTGAACTTGAGAGGAATGTACACTACCAGTCAAAAGTTTGGACACACCTACTCATTCAACAGTTTTTCTTTATTTTTACTATTTTTTACATTATAGAATTATAGTGAAGACATCAAAACTATGAAATAACACATATGGAATCATGTAGTAACCAAAAAAGTGTTAAACAAATCAAAATATATTTTAGATTTGAGATTCTTCAAATAGCCACCCTTTGCCTTGATCACAGCTTTGCACGCTCTAGGCATTCTCATTCAGCTTCATGAGGTAGTCACCTGGAATGCATTTCAATTAACAGGTGTGCCTTGTTAAAAGTTAATTTGTGGAATTTATTTCCTTAATGCGTTTGAGCCAATCAGTTGTGTTGTGACAAGGTAGGGGTGGTATACAGAAGATAGCCCTATTTGGTAAAAGCAAGTCCATATTATGGCAAGAACAGCTCAAATAAGCAAAGAGAAACGACAGTCCATCATTACTTTAAGACATGAAGGTCAGTCAATCCGGAAAATGTCAAGAACTTCGAAAGTTTCTTCAAGTGCAGTCGCAAAAACCATCAAGTGCTATGATCAAACTGGCTCTCATGAGGACCGCCACAGGAATGGAAGACCCAGAGTTACCTTTGCTGCAGAGGATAAGTTCATTAGAGTTACCAGCCTCAGAAATTGCAGCCCAAATAAATGTTTCACAGTGTTCAAGTAACAGACACATCTCAACATCAACTGTTCAGAGGAGACTGTGTGAATCTCTGCAAAGAATTGCTGCAAAGAAACCACTAATAAAGCACACCAATTAGACGAAGGGCCTTGCTTGGGCCAAGAAACACGAACAATGGACATTAGACCGGTGAAATTTTGTCCTTTGGTCTGGAGTTCAAATTTGTGATTTTTGGTTCCAACCGCTGTGTCTTTGTGAGACGCGTCGGGGGTGAACGGATGATCTCCGTATGTGTATTTCCCACCATAAAGCATAGAGGAGGAGGTGTTATGGTGTGGGGGTGCTTTAATGGTGACACTGTCTGTGATTTATTTAGAATTCAAGGCATACTTAACCAACATGGCTACCACAGCATTCTGCAGCGATATGCCATCCTATCTGGTTTGGGCTTAGCGGGACTATCGTTTGTTTTTCAACAGGACAATGACCCAACACACCTCCAGGCTATGTAAGGGCTATTTTACCAAGAAGGGGAGTGATTGAGTGCTGCATCAGATTACCTGGCCTCCACAATCCCCTGACCTCAACTCAATTGAGATGGTTTGGGATGAGTCGGACCGCAGAGTGAAGGAGAAACAGCCAACAAGTGCTCAGCATATGTGGGAACTCCTTCAAGACTGTTGGAAAAGCATTCCAGGTGAAGCTGGTTGAGAGAATGCCAAGAGTGTGCAAAGCTGTCATCAAGGCAAAGGGTGGCTATTTGAAGTATCTCAAATCTCAAATATATTTTGATTTGTTTAACACTTTTTTGGTTACTACATGATTCCATATGTGTATAATTTTTATTTTTTTATTTTTTTATGTATGCACTCACTAAATGTAAGTCGCTCTGGATACGTCATAATTTTGATGTCTTCACTATTATTCTACAATGTAAAAATGAAGAAAAACCCTTGAATGAGTACTGTATCCAAACTTTTGACTGGTAGTGTATATCTTCCTCAACGAGGACTATCCTGAAGCTGTGCGCCAGAAGAGGAAAGAACTTATCCCAGCCATGAAAGCTGCCAGAGCACGTGGGGACATTGCTTACATCTGCTATGACAGGCTCATTGTCCACCCTCCCTCACAGAAGCCTGAAAGGGATGAGAGAGCAACGCCTATGGGTTCGTAGCTTCAACCCCACAGCACACACACACACACATCAATTGATTAACCTCTACGGGATTGGTGTCCCGTATACGGGACGGTTGAACTAACGTGCGCTAATGTGATTAGCATGACTGTTGTAAGTAACAGCAAACTTTCCAGGACATAGACATGTCTTATATTGGCAGAAAGCTTAAATTCTTGTTAATCTAACTGCACTGTCCGATTTACAGTAGCTATTACAGTGAAAAAATACCATGCAACAACAAAAAAATTATCACGGCAACTTGTTTGACACATTCACTTCTGAACGTAAATGTACGTACATTCAGTAATCTTGCTTTGATTAGTCATCCTATGGGTCCCAGAGATAAAATGTAGCATAGTTTTGTTTGATAAAATCAATTTTTATATTAAAATGTAGGAACTGGGTTCTACAGTTTGAACCCCTGGCGCCACACCCACAACCCCCAGCCATCTAGACAGGGGCGGTGTGTTCATTAGGGCGATATGGGTGACGCACTGCCAAACGGGAAAAGGAAGGGATTTTTTTTCTAATCAATTATATCACGGCAACAGTAGTTATCAGTGTTCTAATCTAGACGTCTGATCTGCCACTAAATGTCCAATCAGGCTAAAGTCGTGCTTCAAATGGCCCCGCCCCTTTTGGGGCGATTTCAGTCAGGTTGAAAATCGCCCCAGAAGTATCTCATAGACTCTCATGTAAAATCTTTTTTTTTCAAATATCAGAGCTTTCAATACAATCTCTATGGGTTTCTGAGGGCTTGCACTTACGCACTTTCGTCATACGTAACATAACCATGAACGTAACTAAGAAAAGAGCGGGTAGCAGCGTCAATCAATTCACGTACTACTATCAAGATGGCTAGCGTTCAGTGCAACTCGATTGTCTCTTTGAAAGAAGTTCACATCAAAGACCATTCAAAACGAGCTACTGGAGTGTATGCTAGCGGTCATGAGGGAACATATTGTGGAGGAGGTGAAGTCGGCGAACTTCGTAGCTATCCAAGCTGACGAGACCACGGACGTTTCTACACAGACACAGCTGGTGCTTGTGCTGAGGTACATAGATAGCAACCACAAAGTGCAGGAGCGCTTTTTTGAGTTCCTTCCCATCTCGGAATCAACCTCAGTCTCAATCGCCAGTGTGCTTTTGGAGAGACTGAACGGTCTTTTTGCCGACGACGAGAAAGTCAAACTGTGGTGCACTGGCACTGTACCAGGTTCTCATGAGCTACAACCTCCAGGAGACGTTCTCTGAGACTGTGACTCTGTTGAACATCCTCATAACTACTCCCATGACAACAGCTGAAGCTGAGAGATGTTTCTCAACTTTGACACGAGTTAAGACATTCCTGCGAAATTCAATGGGCCAGGAACGTCTGAATGCACTGGCCATGCTTTCCATGGAGAGGGAACTAGTCCTCAGCATGCCTGATTTCAATGAGAAAGTCATTGACCGCTTTGCTGCATTGAAAGAGAGAAGAGAACAGTTTCAGTACAAGTAATGTAGCCTCTCTCTCTCTTTCTCCCTCCCTGTCTGTCTCTTTAACACACACACGCCCAAATCAGTTCACAGTTGATGTTGTTTAAAATAGTTATTTTTCATTTAAAAAAAAGTTAAAATAAAAATAAAAATCTGTTCATGTTCATTTTTACAAATCTATACAATTGGCCAGAATATGGTTGTTCATATTTACAAATCTATACAATTGGCCAGAATATGGTTGTTCATTTTTACAAAGCCATACAGATAGCTGTGTTTACCTTTTCTAGAAATTATTTTCAAATTCTGTTTTCAGGCAAAATGTCTATCACTGTTCATTTTCACAAATCTATACAAGAGGGCAGAATATGGAAGTCTATAAAAATTTCTTATTACCAATAACTTGCATCAATGTTTTCAGTAGCCTCTATCAAAAGCTCCTGCTTGCTTGTTGTGAATTATGCTCAGGTGCACATATTTCCAATTCAACCATGAGGCAAAAAATGTGGTAAAAGCTCTTGTTGATCCTGCAATCTGAACAAATACCAAGATGCTGTATTTTCAGCTGATATTTCATTTGTTTATGGAAATGCATATTGTTTATGCAGTGTTGAGGAATGTGAAAGAACACCCTTGATTATTTTTACTGTGATAACTTATTTTGCTTTTGTAAGCCAACACTTTTGAGATCAGTCAATAAATGCTTCTGGCATTGACTTATATGCTGCCCCTGTCTTCATGTTGTTGCTGGACATATCTTTTTTAAAATGTGTGTAGGTCACCTAAATCATCAGAAAAATTGCCCCCCCTGAGAATTTTTTCAGGAGCCGCCACTGCATCTAGATGTGTGAAAGTTAGTGTATAAGTTAATGATCCATCATGTATGACATTCCTGGGAGTGTGTAAACTTACATTTTGTATTACCATATGATTTTTGTATGTTCTCTATAGTTATGTACTTGAAAATGTATCAATTGACCAATTCGGCACATTTGGCCAGACTTCATACAAAATAGTCCAGTATTGCAATGCTTCACTGGATTAATCTGAGACTTTGCACACACACTGCTGCTGACTAGTGGCCAAATTCTAAATTGTGCCTAAACTGCAATGTTATATTGTGACCTTTCACTTGCATTTCAAAGATGATGGAACAAAAAAATAAATAGAGAACGCATGTTTTTTTGTTTGTATTATCTTTTACCAGTTCTAATGTATTATATTCTTCTGCATTAATTTCACATTTCCACACACTTCAAACTGTTTCCTTTCAAATGGTATCAAGAATATGCATATCCTTGCTTCAGTTCCTGAGCTACTTTGGAGTACTTTAAATGAAATGATGGGCAGAAAGACAAATTCAACTCCATCTTAAATCGAATCAGATGGCTTATTCATCACAAAACCATTTGATGTTGCAAAATATTTTAATGATTACTTCATTGGCAAAGTGGGCAAACTTAGGCAGGAAATGCCAACAACGAACAGTGAGACATCGTATGTATGCATAAAAAAACAAATAATGAAAGAAAAGCATTGCAGGTTTGAATTTTGTCAAGTTTGTGTGGGAGAGGTGGAAAAACTATTGTTATCGATCAATAATTACAAACCTCCTGGCATTGACAACTTAGATGGAAAGCTGCTGAGGATGGTAGCTGACTCTATCTTGAAGATGGCACCAGAGAAGATGGCTGCCGCTTTTCAGCCCTCTAACCAATTGTACTAATATGTGTGTTTTTTTGCGTTATTTGTAATTTATTCTGTACATAATGTTTCTGCCATCGTCTCTTATAACCAAAAAGAGCTTGTGGATATCAGGACAGCGATTACTCACCTCGTATTGGACAAATACTTTTTCTTCAACGAGTCGGACGCGAAGGATATCCTACAGACAGCGCTTACACTACAGATTACGCTTATCCTACCAACGGGACATTAAAAACTGTAATATCTTATGTTTCACCGAGTCGTGGCTGAACGATGACATGGACAACATACAGCTAGCGGGCTATACGCTACATTGGCAGGATAGAACGGCTGACTCCGGTAAGACAAGGGGTGGCGGTCTGTGTATATTTGTAAACAACAGCTGGTGCACAAAATCAAATACTAATGTGGGGTTCTATTTTCTAATAATTGGATCTGTATGTGATGAATAGCTTAGAAGGAATGCATTAATGATAAGCATAGGTTTGTACTGTACTGATATGAATTGTTTCACATAACAGGCTGTGATTCATGTAAGAACGTTAGGGGGAAGGACAGATAAGACTTGTATTTCTTACAGATACGAACACTGCCTCTTTGTTGTCTGTGAACCATCCTTGGACGTAGGAATGGTGTCTAGGGGAGCTGGCTCTTCTCACCATGACAGGTTGTTATGATAAGAACGTATGCCTGGTAACAGGGATGCGCCAAGGGCCTGGGACTAGCCTGTGCGCCAACGGATTGGCTGAGTAAGTCTAAACCACGCTCAGCATCTACCCTGATTTGCCAGCAGAGAGCGGGAACTGAGAACTGTCAAGAGTATTTGAAGAACAATCTGAAACAATGGATTAGTTCTCTGAATGCCCTGCGAGGTATTTCAGGGAGCCCGTATATACGAACATCATATTTACCATTGAAGGTTTTGCATTAATTAAAATACTAGTCTATTTAGAAGACGTGTATTGACCTCTTTTGTTCCTAATACCAGATTTGAATTGATGCAACTTAACACTAAGGAAGTCTCAAGGTTTTGCTCGCCTGAGGTAGAGTATCTTATGATAAGCTGTAGACCACACTATTTAACAAGAGAGTTGTCATCTATATTTTTCATAGCTGTCTATTTATCACCACAAACCAATGCTGGTATTAAGATTGCACTCAATGAGCTGTATATAATAATAATATGCCATTTAGCAGACGCTTTTATCCAAAGCGACTTACAGTCATGCGTGCATAATTTTTTTTTTTTGTGTGTGGGTGGTCCCGGGGATCGAACCCACTACCTTGGCGTTACAAGCGCCGTGCTCTACCAGCTGAGCTACAGAGGACCACAGAATAAAGCCATATCTAAACAGGAAAACGTTCATCCAGAGGCAGCGCTCCTAGTGGCCGGGGACTTTAATGCAGGGAAACTTAAATCCGTTCTACCTAATTTCTACCAGCATGTTAAATGTGCAACCAGAGGAAAAAAAACTCTAGACCACCTTTACTCCACACACAGAGACGCATACAAAGCTCACCCTCGCCCTCCATTTGGCAAATCTGACCATAACTCTATCCTCCTGATTCCTGCTTATAAGCAAAAACTAAAGCAGGAAGCACCAGTGACTCGGTTAATAAAAAAGTGGTCAGATGACGCAGATGCTAAGCTACAGGACTGTTTTGCTAGCACAGACTGGAACATGTTCCGGGATTCTTCAGATAGCATTGAGGAATACACCACATCAGTCACTGGCTTCATCAATAAGTGCATCGATGACATCGTCCCCACAGTGACCATACGTACATACCTGTCACGAAAATTTTGTTATCTCAATGGTTGAAGTCAAACACTTCTTAAATCTTTGAATAATTCCCAGAAATTAATTAAACAAAGACCCAATCCTGCAATGGTCAGCCTTTATTCATTGAGAGCGCTCTGCAACAAAATGGTCGTACAATCTTTTTATAAACACGTCAGAGGAAAAATCCCACCCCGCTTTAGGCGGGCTGTATATTTCCACTGTACACATCTTGTAAGCTCACACCTGGGTTTAGCTCATGTGATTTTCCTCTGCTCTCCTGACCATCAGGTCACACATACACACACACACGCACACACACACACACGTTCTTATCATAGTCTACTCCTTGCTCGGGTAGGCTGCATTTTTTAGTTATCGCCGTCCTCACAATATCCTGCAAGCCTTTTCGCTCCCCTTTCCCTGTGTGTTTTTGGAAGCAGTCTCCTGTTATTGGTTTCAATTGTTTTGCACTTCTGCTTGCCTAATTACAAGACACAAATACTCTGTTGCTGGGATATAAACACATTTGATTAACTCTCTAAGCTCTAGTCTACTAATTAGTCATACATTATTAGTTTAACTGAGGGTGTGACATTTTAGTCATATCTTACTCACACATTTCTTTATCAATACCCCAACCAGAAGCCATGGATTACAGGCAACATCCGCACTGAGCTAAAGGGTAGAGCTGCCGCTTTCAAGGAGTGGGATTATAACCCGGATGCTTATAAGAAATCCCGCTATGCCCTCCGACAAACCATCAAAGAGTCAATACAGGACTAAGATTGAATCGTACTACACTGGCTCTGACGCTCGTCGGATGAGGCAGGGCTTGAAAACTATTACAGACTACAAAGGGAAGCACAGCCGCGAGCTGCCCAGTGACACAAGCCTACCAGACGAGCTAAACCACTTTTATGCTCGCTTCGAGGCAAGCAACACCGAAGCAGGCATGAGAGCACCAGCTGTTCCGGATGACTATGTGATCACGCTCTCCATAGCCGATGTGAGTAAGACTTTTAAGCAGGTCAACATTCACAAGGCCGCAGGGCCAGACGGATTACCAGGACGTGTACTCCGAGCATGTGCTGACCAACTGGCAAGTGTCTTCACCAACATTTTCAACATGTCCCTGACTGAGTCTGTAATACCAACATGTTTCAAGCAGACCACCATAGTCCCTGTGCCCAAGGACACAAAGATAACCTGCCTAAATGACTAACGACCCGTAGCACTGACGTATGTAGCCATGAAGTGCTTTAAAAGGCTGGTCATGGCTCACATCAACACCATTATCCCAGAAACCCTAGACCCACTCCAATTTGCATACCGCCCCAACAGATCCACAGATGATGCAATCTCTATTGCACTCCACACTGCCCTTTCCCACCTGGACAAGAGGAACACCTATGTGAGAATGCTATTCATTGACTACAGCTCAGCGTTCAACACCATAGTGCCCTCAAAGCTTTTCACTAAGCTAAGGATCCTGGGACTAAATACCTCCCTCTGCAACTGGATCCTGGACTTCCTGATGGGCCGCCCCCAGGTGGTAAGGGTAGGTAACAACACATCTGCCACGCTGATCCTCAACACGGGGGCCCCTCAGGGGTGCGTGCTCAGTCCCCTCCTGTACTCCCTGTTCACCCATGACTGCATGGCTAGGCACGACTCCAACACCATCATTAAGTTTGCAGACGACACAACAGTGGTAGGCCTGATCACCAACAACGATGAGACAGCCTATAGGGAGGAGGTCAGAGACCTGTCCGTGTGGTGCCAGGATAACAACCTCTCCCTCAACATGACCAAGACAAAGGAGATGATTGTGGACTACAGGAAAAAAAAGAGGACTGAGCACGACCCCATTCTCATCGACGGTGCTGTAGTGGAACAGGTTGAGAGCTTCAAGTTCCTTGGTGTCCACATCACCAACAAACTATCATGGTCCAAACACACCAAGACAGTCGTGAAGAGGGCATGACAAAGCCTATTCCCCCTCAGGAGACTGAAAAGATTTGGTATGGGTCCTCAGATCCTCAAAAAGTTATACAGCTGCACCATCGAGAGCATCCTGACTGGTTGCATCACCGCCTGGTATGGCAACTGCTCGGCCTCCGACCGCAAGGCACTACAGAGGGTACTGCGTACTGCCCAGTACATCACTGGGGCCAAGCTTCCTGCCATCCAGGACCTCTATACCAGGCAGTGTCAGAGGAAGGCCCTCAAAATTGTCAAAGACTCCAGCCACCCTAGTCATAGACTGTTCTCTCTGCTACCGCACGGCAAGCGGTACCGGAGCACCAAGTCTAGGTCCAAAAGGCTTCTCAACAGCTTCTATCCCCAAGCTATAAGACTCCTGAACAGCTAATCATGGCTACCCGGACTATTTTCACCCTCACCCCATCTTTTTACGCTGCTGCTACACTGTTAATTATTTATGCATAGTCACTTTAACTCTACCCACATATACATATTACCTCAACTACCTCAACTAGCCGGTGCCCCCGCACATTGACTCTGCACCGGTACCCCCCTGTATATAGCCTCCCTACTGTTATTTTATTTTACTTCTGCTCTTTTTTTCTCAACACGTTTTTGTTGTACTTTTTTATTAAGAAATAAATGCATTGTTGGTTAAGGGCTGTAAGTAAGCATTTCACGGTAATGTCTACACCTGTTGTATTCGGTGCATGTGGCAAATAAAAATTGATTTAATTTGATCTATCGCCACTTCTATCTGTCAGATCTTTAATCTGAGCCTAGAGGAAAGTCTTTGTCCACAGGCCTGGAGGGAAGCCAAAGTAATTCCGCTACCCAAGAGTGGTAAAGCGGCCTTTACTGGTTCTAACAGCAGACCTATACGTTTGCTGCCAGCTCTTAGCAAACTTGTGTTTGACCAAATACAATGCTATTTAACAACAGACTTTCAGCATGCTTATAGAGAAGGGCACTCAACATGTACTGCACTGACACAAATGACTGATTATTGGTTGAAATGAAATTGATAATAAGAAGATTGTGGGAGCTGTACTGTTAGATTTCAGTGATATTTCTTTGATATTAGCAACCACAGCTAATGAAGTCACTGAAACCCTTAACAAATAGTTGCATTCTGTTTTGGAATGGGTGGCCAGTAATAAACTGGTACTGAACATCTCTAAAACTAAGAGCATTGTATTTGGTATAAATCATTCCCTAAATTCTAGACCTCAGCTGAATCTGGTAATGAATGGTTTGGCTGTTGAACAAGTTGAGGAGACTAAATTACTTGGCGTTACCTTAGATTGTAAACTGTCATCGTCAAAACATATAGATTCAATGGTTGTGAAGATAGGGAGAGGTCTGTCGTAATAAAGAGATGCTCTGCTTTTTTGACACCACACTCCAAAAAGCAAGTTCTGCAGGCTCTAGTTTTGTCTTATCTTGATTATTGTCCAGTTGTGTGGTCGAGTGCTGCTAGGAACGACCTAGTTAAGCTGCAGCTGGCCCAGAACAGATCGGCACGTCTTGCTCTTCATTGTAATCAGAGGGCTGATATAAATACTATGCATGCCAGTCTCTCTTGGCTAAGAGTTGAGGAGAGACTGACTGCATCACTTCTTGTTTTTATAAGAAACATTAATGTGTTGAAAATCCCAAATTGTTTGCATAGTCAACTTACACACAGCTCTGACACACACATTACCACATCAGACATGCCACCAGGGGTCTTTTCACAGTCCCCAAATCCAGAACAAATTTAAGAAAGCGTACAGTATTATATAGAGCCATTATTGCATGGAACTCTGTTCCGTCTCATATTGGTCAAATGAACAGCAAACCTGGTTTAAAAAAACAGATAAAGCAACACCTCACGGCACACCGCCTCTCCCCTATTTGACTTAGATAGTTTGTGTGTATGTATTGATTGTAGGCTACGTGTGCCTTTAAAAAAAAATGTGTATGTAGTTCTGTCCTTGAGCTGTTCTTGTCATTTTATTTACTATATTATGTTATGTTTCATGTTTTGTGTGGACCCCAGGAAGAGTAGCTGCTGCTTTTGCAATAGCGAATGGCTAATAAAATACCAAGTACCAAAGTGACCAGTGATTCCATGTCTATGTACAGTGGGGGAAAAAGTATTTAGTCAGCCACCAATTGTGCAAGTTCTCCCACTTAAAAAGATGAGAGAGGCCTGTAATTTTCATCATAGGTACACGTCAACTATGACAGACAAATTGAGGAAAGAAAATCCAGAAAATCACATTGTAGGATTTTTAATGAATTTATTTGCAAATTATGGTGGAAAATAAGTATTTGGTCACCTACAAACAAGCAAGATTTCTGGCTCTCACAGACCTGTAACTTATTCTTTAAGAGGCTCCTCTGTCCTCCACTCGTTACATGTATTAATGGCACCTGTTTGAACTTGTTATCAGTATAAAAGACACCTGTCCACAACCTCAAACAGTCACACTCCAAACTCCACTATGGCCAAGACCAAAGAGCTGTCAAAGGACACCAGAAACAAAATTGTAGACCTGCACCAGGCTGGGAAGACTGAATCTGCAATAGGTAAGGAGCTTGGTTTGAAGAAATCAACTGTGGGAACAATTATTAGGAAATGGAAGACATACAAGACCACTGATAATCTCCCTCGATCTGGGGCTCCACGCAAGATCTCACCCGTGGGGTCAAAATGATCACAAGAACGGTGAGCAAAAATCCCAGAACCACACGGGGTGACCTAGTGAATGACCTGCAGAGAGTTGGGACCAAAGTAACAAAGCCTACCATCAGTAACACACTACGCCACCAGGGACTCAAATCCTGCAGTGCCAGACATGTCCCCCTGCTTAAGCCAGTACATGCCAGGCCCGTCTGAAGTTTGCTAGAGTGCATTTGGATGATCCAGAAGAGGATTGGGAGAATGTCATATGGTCAGATGAAACCAAAATAGAACTTTTTGGTAAAAACTCAACTCGTCGTGTTTGGAGGACAAAGAATGCTGAGTTGCATCCAAAGAACACCATACCTACTGTGAAGCATGGGGGTGGAAACATCATGCTTTGGGGCTGTTTTTCTGCAAAGGGACCAGGACGACTGATCCGTGTAAAGGAAAGAATGAATGGGGCCATGTATCGTGAGATTTTGAGTGAAAACCTCCTTCCATCAGCAAGGGCATTGAAGATGAAACGTGGCTGGGTCTTTCAGCATTACAATGATCCCAAACACACCGCCCGGGCAACGAAGGAGCGGCTTCGTAAGAAGCATTTCAAGGTCCTGGAGTGGCCTAGCCAGTCTCCAGATCTCAACCCCATAGAAAATCTTTGGAGGGAGTTGAAAGTCTGTGTTGCCCAGCGACAGCCCCAAAACATCACTACTCTAGAGGAGATCTGCATGGAGGAATGGGCCAAAATACCAGCAACAGTGTGTGAAAACCTTGTGAAGACTTACAGAAAACGTTTGACCTGTGTCATTGCCAACAAAGGGTATATAACAAAGTATTGAGAAACTTTTGTTATTGACCAAATACTTATTTTCCACCATAATTTGCAAATAAATTCATTACAAATCCTACAATGTGATTTTCTGGATTTTTTTTCCTCATCTTGTCTGTCATAGTTGATGTGTACCTATGATGAAAATTACAGGCCTCTCTCATCTTTTTAAGTGGGAGAACTTGCACAATTGGTGGCTGACTAAATACTTTTTTCCCCCACTGTACATAGGGCAGCAGCCTCTAAGGTGCAGGGTTGAGGAACTGGGTGTTAGCCGACTAGTGACAGTGACTGTTCAGGGCAGGGTACTGGGTGGAGGCCGGCTAGGGATGGCTATTTAACAGTCTGATGGCCTTGAGATAGAAGCTGTTTTTCAATCTCTTGGTCCCACTTTCTGGATTATAAGGGGGTGAACTGGCCGTGGCTCGGGGGGTTGATGTCCTTGATGATATTTTTCCTGTAACATCAGGTGCTGTAGGTGTCCTGGAGGGCAGGCAGTGTGCCCCCGGTGATGCGTTGGGCAGACCGCACCACCCTCTGGAGAGCCCTGTGGTTGCGGGCGGTGCAGTTGCCGTACCAGGCGGTGATACAGCCCAACAGGATGCTCTCAATTGTGCATCTGTAAAAGTTTGTGAGGGTCTTAGGGGCCAAGACAAATTTCTTCAGCCTCCTGAGGTTGAAGAGGCACTGTTGCGCCTTCTTCACCACACTGTCTGTGTGGGTGGACCATTTCAGATTGTCAGTGATGTGTACACCGAGGACCTTGAAGCTTTTCACCTTCTCCACTGCAGTCCCGTCGGTCCCGTAGAGTACTTTTGGGTGTCAGGAAAAATGTATGGAGTAAAAAGTACATACTTTTCTTTAAGAATGTAGTGAAGTAAAAGTCAAAGTCAAAAATATAAATAGTAAAGTAAAGTACAGATACCCCAAATAACTACTTAAGTGGTACTTTAAAGTATTTTTACTTAAGTACTTTACACCACTCTGTGTGTATGTGTGTGTGTGTGTGCGTGTGTGAGTGTGCTGGTGTTTGCATGTGTACAGTGGGGAGAACAAGTATTTGAACAAGTACTTACAAAGCATGTAGAGGTCTGTAATTTTTATCATAGGTACACGTCAACTGTGAGAGACGGAATCTAAAACAAAAATTCAGAAAATCACATTGTATGATTTTTAAGTAATTAATTTGCATTTTATTGCATGACATAAGTATTTGATACATCAGAAATGCAGAACTTAATATTTGGTACAGAAACCTTTGTTTTCAATTACAGAGATCATACGTTTCCTGTAGGTCTTGACCAGGTTTGCACACACTGCAGCAGGGATTTTGGCCCACTCCTCCATACAGATCCTTCAGGTTTCGGGGCTGTCGCTGGGCAATACGGACTATCAGCTCCCTCCAAAGATTTTCTATTGGGTTCAGGTCTGGAGACTGGCTAGGCCACTCCAGGACCTTGAGATGCTTTTTACGGAGCAACTCCTTAGTTGCCCTGGCTGTGTGTTTCGGGTTATTGTCATGCTGGAAGACCCAGCCACGACCCATCTTCAATGCTCTTACTGAGGGAAGGAGGTTGTTGGCCAAGATCTCGCGATACATGGCCCCATCCATCGTCCCCTCAATACGGTGCAGTCGTCCTGTCCCTTTGCAGAAAAGCATCCCCAAAGAATGATGTTTCCACCTCCATGCTTCACGGTTGGGATGGTGTTCTTGGGGTTGTACTCATCCTTCTTCTTCCTCCAAACACGGCGAGTGGAGTTTAGACCAAAAAGCTCTATTTTTATCTCATCAGACCACATGACCTTCTCCCATTCCTCCTCTGGATCATCGAGATGGTCATTGGCAAACTTCAGACGGGCCTGGACATGCGCTGGCTTGAGCAGGGGGACATTGCGTGCGCTGCAGGATTTTAATCCATGACGGCGTAGTGTGTTACTAATGGTTTTCTTTGAGACTGTGGTCCCAGCTCTCTTCAGGTCATTGACCAGGTCCTGCCGTGTAGTTCTGGGCTGATCCCTCACCTTCTTCATGATCATTGATGCCCCACGAGGTGAGATCTTGCATGGAGCCCCAGACCGAGGGTGATTGACCGTCATCTTGAACTTCTTCCATTTTCTAACAATTGCGCCAACAGTTGTTGCCTTCTCACCAAGCTGCTTCCCTATTGTCCTGTAGCCCATCCCAGCCTTGTGTAGGTCTACAATTTTATCCCTGATGTCCTTACACAGCTCTCTGGTCTTGGCCATTGTGGAGAGGTTGGAGTCTGTTTGATTGAGTGTGTGGACAGGTGTCTTTTATACAGGTAACGAGTTCAAACAGGTGCAGTTAATACAGGTAATGAGTGGAGAACAGGAGGGCTTCTTAAAGAAAAACTAACAGGTCTGTGAGAGCCGGAATTCTTACTGGTTGGTAGGTGATCAAATACTTATGTCATGCAATAAAATGCAAATTAATTACTTAAAAATCATACAATGTGATTTTCTGGATTTTTGTTTTAGATTCCGTCTCTCACAGTTGAAGTATAATTATGATAAAAATTACAGACCTCTACATGCTTTGTAAGTAGGAAAACCTGCAAAATCGGCAGTGTATCAAATACTTGTTCTCCCCACTGTATGTGTGTGTGTGTTGGGCATTCTTGGTCTCAAGCATTACATAAGCACTTAGGAGGTTTCTTGGAGACAGAGGACGAATATGTTGGGTCTAAGGCTTTAACTGGTAGTTTGGTAACACTGTGCTTCAGTGTGTAGAACCCCTGGGGTGCTAATGTTTCTAAATGAATGAACTCCTCTGCTGCCTCTGAAAACACAGCCTATTCTAAAGCATGACCCAATTCCTTAGGAACACGCAAACGTACTTAGGGCTCTATTCAATCCGCATTGTGTAAGTTCAGCTTTGCAGCGTGATTAAAGTTTAAAGGAAATGTTCCCGCTTTAGCGGAGGTTGCATTCACAGTAAACGGTGCATATGTCGGCTCAATTGGAAATTACCTTTACATTTCTATTGCGAAATCTGCAACACTTCAGCTTCCCAGATTAAATAGAGCCAGGGTTGCCATGTCTGCGGTTTTCCGGAAAATTGGGCTATTTTGAAAACAATGTTGTGTGTGAAAATGTATTGGTTGCGGGTTTTTGGGCTACTTCTAAATTGCACCGCAGCCGCCATTGCATTTAATTTTTAAAAAATAATATTAATATTAATTTCACTGTTACCTGCTGTTGCTGATTATCCAGCAATACCCCGTAATTACAAAGTGAAAACATGTTTTTAGATATTTTTTCACATTTATTAAAAATGAAATAAATAAATATCTCATTTACATACGTATTCACTCCCCTGAGTCAATACATGTTAGAATCACCTTTGGCAGCGATTACAACTGAGTCTCTATGGGTAAGTCTCTAAGAGCTTTGCACACCTGGATTGTACAATATTTGCACATTATTCTTTTTAAAATTTTTCAAGCTCTGTCAAGTTGGTTGTTGATCATTGCTAGCCAGCCATTTTCAAGTCTAACCATAGATTTTCAAACTGATTTAAGTCAAAACTGTAACTAGGCCACTCAGACTGGTCATGGCTCACATCAACAGCATAATCCCAGAAACCCTAGACCCACTCCAATTTGCATACCGCCCCAACAGATCCACAGATGATACAATCTCTATCGCACTCCACACTGCCCTTTCCCATCTGGACAAGAGGAACACCTACGTGAGAATGCTATTCATTGACTACAGCTCAGCATTCAACACCATAGTGCCCTCTAAGCTCATCACTAAGCTAAGGATCCTGGGACTAAACACCTCCCTCTGCAACTGGATCCTGGACTTCCTGACGGGCCGCCCCCAGGTGGTAAGGGTAGGTAACAACACATCTGCCACAATGATCCTCAACACGGGGGCCCCTCAGGGGTGCGTGCTCAGTCCCCTCCTGTACTCTCTGTTCACCCATGACTGCATGGCCAGGCACGACTCCAACACCATCATTAAGTTTGCCGACGACACAACAGTGGTAGGCCTGATCACCGACAACGATGAGACAGCCTATAGGGAGGAGGTCAGAGATCTGGCCGTGTGGTGCCAGGACAACAACCTCTCCCTCAACGTGACCAAGACAAAGGAGATGATTGTGGACTACAGGAAAAAAAAGAGGACTGAGCACGCCCCCATTCTCATCGACGGGGCTGTAGTGGAACAGGTTGAGAGCTTCAAGTTCCTTGGTGTCCACATCACCAACGAACTATCATGGTCCAAACACACCAAGACAGTCGTGAAGAGGGCACGACAAAGCCTATTCCCCCTCAGGAGACTAAAAAGATTTGGCATGGGTCCTCAGATCCTCAAAAAATTCTACAGCTGCACCATCGAGAGCATCCTGACTGGTTGCATCACCGCCTGGTATGGCAACTGCTTGGCCTCTGACCGCAAGGCACTACAGAGGGTAGTGCGTACGGCCCAGTACATCACTGGGGCAAAGCTCCCTGCCATCCAGGACCTCTATACCAGGCGGTGTCAGAGGAAGGCCCTCAAAATTGTCAAAGACTCCAGCCACCCTAGTCATAGACTGTTCTCTCTGCTACCGCACGGCAAGCGGTAC
This sequence comes from Coregonus lavaretus, assembly GCF_964263955.1. Taxonomy (NCBI): domain Eukaryota; kingdom Metazoa; phylum Chordata; class Actinopteri; order Salmoniformes; family Salmonidae; genus Coregonus; species Coregonus lavaretus. The sequence continues at coordinate 15,258,104 of NC_140018.1, read as the reverse complement.
CGGAGTGCCAAGTCTAGGTCCAAAAGACTTCTCAACAGCTTTTACCCCCAAGCCATAAGACTCCTGAACAGCTAATCATGGCTACCCGGACTATTTGCACTGCCCCCCCACCCCATCCTTTTTTTTTACGCTGCTGCTACTCTGTTAAGTAAGTATTTATGCATAGTCACTTTAACTCTACCCACATGTACATATTACCTCAACTACCTCAACTAGCCGGTGCCCCCGCACATTGACTCTGCAACGGTACCCCCCTGTACATATAGCCTCCCTACTGTCACTTTATTTTACTGTATATATAGCCTCCCTACTGTCACTTTATTTTACTTCTGCTCTTTTTTTCTCAACACTTTTTTTGTTGTTGTTTTATTCTTACTTTTTTTGTTTAAAATAAATGCACTGTTGGTTAAGGGCTGTAAGTAAGCATTTCACTGTAATGTCTGCACCTGTTGTATTCGGCGCATGTGACCAATACAATTTGATTTGATTTGATTTGATTTGGTACGCAACTACAGTGTAGATTTGGCCTTGTGTTTTAGGTTATTGTCCTGCTGAAAGGTGAATTTGTCTTTCTGAGTCTGTTGGAAAGCAGACAACCAGGTTTTCCTCTAGGATTTTGCTTGTGCTAAGTTCTATTCTGTTTTTTTGTATCCTAAAAAACTCCCTTGCCAATGACAAGCATACCCATAACATGAAGCAGCCACCCCATGCTTGAAAATGTGAAGAGTGGTACTCAGTGATGTGTTGTGTTGGATTAGTCCCAAACATAACGCTTTGTATTCATGACAAAGTTTTACTTTAGTGCCTTATTGCAAACAGGATGCATGCACAGGATGCAATGTTGTTGATCCATCCTCAGTATTCTCCAATCACAGCCATTAAACTCTGTAACTGTTTTAAAGTCACCATTGGCCTCATGGTGAAATCCCTGAGCGGTTTCCTTCCTCTCTGGCAACTGAGTTAGGAATGACGCCTGGATCTTTGTAGTGACTGGGTGTATTGATACACCATCCAACGTGTAATTAATAACTTCATCAGGCTCAAAGGGATTTTCAATGTCTGTTTTTTTTTTTTTTTTTTACCCATCTACCAATAGGTGCCCTTCTTTGCGAGGCATTGGAAAACCTCCCTGGTCTTTGTGGTTGAATCTGTGTTTGAAATGTACAGCTCAACTGAGGGACCTTACAGATAATTGTATGTGTGGGGTACAGAGATGAGGTAGTCATTAAAAAATTATGTTAAACACTATTATTGCACACAGAGTGAGTCCATGCAACTTATTATGTGACTTGTTAAGCACATGTTTACTCCTGAACCTATTTAGGCTTGCCATAACAAAGGGGTTGAATACTTATTGACTCAAGACATTTCAGCTTTTTAATTATTTTGTAAAAATGTCTAAAAACATAATTCCACTTTGACATTATGGGGTATTGTGTGTAGGCCAGTGACACAAAATCTCAATTTAATCAATTTTAAATTCAGGCTGTAACACAACAAAATGTGGAAAAAGTCAAGGGGTGTGAATACTTTCTGAAGGCACTTCTACCTCATGTGGCAACCCCTCTCTTGCTGCTCAAAAAAAGAAAATGGGGCTAGTTTCCTGGCCTTTTGAGTTGTCATTGTTGCAGGAATTTTATCTGGACCTGGCAACCCTGAATAGACCCCTGAAACAGAGAGAGCATGAACATTGTGCATAAAGATGGAGCCATCTTGAACGCACCACCAGTACCATTTCACACAAGCCAATGCACAGAAGGGAGAAGAAAAAGAACACACCACATCTTTCGCATTCTTCACTTTTCTTTCTGCCTTCTCTTGTTCTCTCAGTTTGCCCAACTTTCTATTATTCAAAATGATATGACACAGACACATGAATCATTCTAATTCAAATTCACAAACACCTCCACTAAACAATAATCATATACAGTGTATTCAAAACCAATGATGGAGAGTGTCTGCTAAATTATTGTTTTGAATTTTTGCCAGTGTCGAATCAATCCTTTTAAACCCAAATTCCCAGAGTACAGAAGTTCAAGTTATTGTGGTGATACCGCTTACAGACTCCCCTTTTGTTTTGGATCACTTTAATATAAGAAATGCTGCATTTTGGAGAACATATGAGATGGGACGTATGAGGTTATGTCTGTGGGGAAGAGAGTGCTTTCTGAAAACCCTGAGGTATAACCCTAACAATCAAATTTACTGTGGTGGATCAGCGCCAAAACACTGATTGCTTTGTTTTGTGTGATTTTGTTTTTCTCTCTCCCCTCCTCCTTTCTCTTAGTCTTCCCTTTCATCACAATAATGAGGATTTTATCTGCACGGCCTCAGAACCAACATTTGGTGACACTGTATTACAGTCTCTAAAACAATAATTCAAAATCACTCGCTTTTGTGGGAATCTATGCACTGTTTCTGTAAACTACGTGGACATTTTCTGTCTATAACCACGGCTTTAACCATGTTATGGGCTGTCACTTTCGAAAACAGGCAGCCAGGTGGAGGACTCATAACAATCCTCCATCTTGTCCAAGGCAGACAAACCTAGGGAAACAGCACTCCTGCATCTCTTTAAAACAGGCACATTACACACAGGACAGTTTTAGGCAGTTGTTATTCCAACCAATCTGTGACTCGGAGCTCTAATGGTTTGACTTCATATTTATTCTACAGTGCAAGTTTTTTTTCTCTCTGTCCTCCAATCCTCCACCACCTGCTTCTGAATATATATATATATATATATTTTTTTTTTTTTTTCACCTTTATTTAACCAGGTAAACCAGTTGAGAACAAGTTCTCATTTACAACTGCGACCTGGCCAAGATAAAGCAAAGCAGTGCAATAAAAACAACAACACAGAGTTACATATGGGGTAAAACAAAACAAAGTCAAAAATACAACAGAAATACATATAATATACAGTGTGCAAATTTAGCAAGTTATGGAGGTAAGGCAATAAAATAGGCTATAGTGCAAAATAATTACAATTAGTATTAACACTGGAATGATAGATGTGCAAGAGATGATGTGCAAATAGAGATACTGGGGTACAAATGAGCAAAATAAATAACAATATAGGGATGAGGTAGTTGGGCGGGCTAATTTCCGATGGGCTGTGTTCTGATAGCATGGTTAAGTTGATCACGGTGTGTGAGATTACTGTGCTCCAAACTCACCCTTTTAAACAGGGGTTGATGGTTTCATGTTAGCCTGCACAGTGCAAACCCCCCAGATGTCTCCAACATTACAGTGATAGATGCTGTTTTTATAGCCTTCTCATACCCTGTAGAATCCCACAGTGCTCTTCAGACTGTCCAAAGGAATCTCTCACGCCATTACTCTTGATGTACTAAAGTGTACATTTTTATTGTGGGTCAATGGTGTGCTAGCTACATAATGTAGTGTCTTTATTTTTTACCCAAAGCGAAGGCAAGATAGCGGTAGATCTATGTAGAAATGGTTGTGCCTAGTTTCTACACACTGGGCACACCACGTCATTTCAACGTGGATAATTGGGTAATATTTTGTTGAGAGTTGATCAAAAAGACAGTCAAATGTTATTCGAATAACCAATGTGTTATCACTATGCTTTCAACCATTTAAAAGTGCAACCAAATTCCAATGTCTGATTTTTGGTTTAGATGTCACCCAAATGTCTATCGCTGCGCTTTCAACCGGTTAGGGAATACAATGTCAGATATTTTGTTTATTTATGGAACAGATTAATGTGTTTTCACCTGTGGTGGAAAAAGTACCCAATTTTCATACTTGAGTAAAAGTAAAGATACCTTAATAGAAAATTACTCAAGTAAAAGTGAAAGTCACCCAGTAAAATACTACTTAAGTAAAAGTCTAAAAGTATTTGGTTTTAAATATACTTAAGTATCAAAAGCAAATGTAGTTGCTAAAATATACTTAAGTATCAAAAGTAAAAGTAAAAGTATAAATAATTTCAAATTCCTTATATAAAGCAAACCAGACGGCATCATTTTTCTTGTTTTTTAAATTTACGGATAGCCAGGGGCATGCTCTAACACTCAGACATCATTTACAAACGAAGCATGTGTTTAGTGAGTCCACCAGATCAGAGGCAGTAGATAAAGATTACATTAAAAGTACATGGTGCAAGTGATCAATGCCGTTCGAGATTCTGCGCAGATTATTACAGCATTTGTGAAGATCTCCACAGACATGTGACGACCTATGCATGCTATCTTGAACATGCACGCTTAATATGATTACATAACAAGACATTTAAAGTTACAGTAACCTCAAAATGTGGCCATGGATGTGTTACTCATTTTAAGGTTGAATGTCTACGTTAGTTTGTAAGATAGCCTTAACTTTAGGCTATTTACTGTATTACAAAAGTAATATTGAAATGTGTTTGGTTGACAATGCAACCAAATATCAACATTTAAAGGAGATGTATGTACTGCTTGGATAGTTCCACATGAGCCACTGGCTTAATCCCATTCTTTAACTTTTATTTTTGGTTGAGTTGGAGACGTGAATCCAACATATAATTTTTTGACATGTCGATAAGTTATTAGGCTATTTATTGTATTCAAAAGTGATATTGAATGGTGTTTGGTTGTCAACACAACCAAATATTAACATTTGAAGGAGATTTATATTTTGCTTGAGTAGTTCCGTCTGTGCCACTGATTTAGTCTGGCTTTAATTCCAGTTTGTCTACAACTTAATGATTGATATGTTGGATTCACGTCTCCATCTCAACCTAAAATCTAAGTTAAAGAATAGGACTAAATTAAATAAAATCATACTTTAAATGCACTTTCAAAAAAGTTTGATTTGATTTAGTCATATTCTTTAGTTTAGATTTTTGTTTGATATGGAGATGTGAATCCAACATATCAATTATTAATTGACCACCAAGCACAATTCAATGTATTTATTTATTTTATTTAACCTTTATTTAACCAGGAAGCCAGTTGAGAACAAGTTCTCATTTACAACTGCGACCTTGCCAAGATAAAGCAAAGCAGTGCGATTAAAAACAACGACAACACAGAGTTACATATGGGATAAACAAAAACGTACAGTCAATAACACAATAGAAAAATAGAAAATATATATACAGTGTGTGCAAATGTAGTAAGTTATGGAGGTAAGGCAATAAATAGGCCATAGTGCAAAATAATTACAATTTAGTATTAACACTGGAGTGATAGATGTGCAGAATATGATGTGCAAATAGAGATACTGGGGTGAAAATTAGCAAAATAAATAACAATATGGGAATGAGGTAGTTAGGTGGGCTAATTACAGATGGGCTGTGTACAGGTGCAGTGATCGGTAAGCTGCTCTGACAACTGATGCTTAAAGTTAGTGAGGGAGATAAGAGTCTCCAGCTTCAGAGATTTTTGCAGTTCATTCCAATCATTGGCAGCAGAGAACTGGAAGGAATGGCGGCCAAAGGAGGTGTTGGCTTTGGGGATGACCAGTGAGATATACCTGCTGGAGTGCATACTACGTACGGGTGGGTGTTGCTATGGTGACCAATGAGCTAAGATAAGGCGGGGATTTGCCTAGCAGTGATTTATAGATGACCTGGAGCCAGTGGGTTTGGCGACGAATATGTAGTGAGGGCCAGCCAACGAGAGCATACAGGTCACAATGGTGGGTAGTATATGGGGCTTTGGTGACAAAATCGATGGCAATGTGATAGACTACATCCAATTTGCTGAGTAGAGTGTTGGAGGCTATTTTGTAAATGACATCGCCGAAGTCAAGGATCGGTAGGATAGTCCGTTTTACTAGGGCATGTTTGGCAGCATGAGTGAAGGAGGCTTTGTTGCGAAATAAGAAGCCGATTCTAGATTTAACTTTGGATTGGAGATGCTTAATGTGAGTCTGGAAGGAGAGTTTACGGTCTAACCAGACACCTAGGTATTTGTAGTTGTCCACATATTCTAAGTCAGACCCGCTGAGAGTAGTGATTCTAGTCGGGCAGGCGGGTGCAAGCAGCGTTCGATTGAAGAGCAGGCATTTAGTTTTACTAGCATTTAAGAGCAATTGGAGGCTATGGAAGGAGTGTTGTATGGCATTGAAGCTCGTTTGGAGGTTTGTTAACACATTGTCCAATGTAGGGACAGATGTCTGCATAGAGGTGGATCCGAGAGTCCCCAGCAGCAAGAGCGACATCATTGATATTCACAGAGAATAGAGTCGGCCCGAGAATTGAACCCTTGTGGCACCCCCATAGAGACTGCCAGAGGTCCAGACAGCAGGCCCTCCGATTTGACACATTGAACTCTATCTGAGAAGTAGTTGGTGAACCAGGCGAGGCAGTCATTTGAGAAACCAAGGCTATTTAGTCTGCCAATAAGAATGCGGTGGTTGACAGAGTCGAAAGCCTTGGCCAGGTCGATGAAGACGGCTGCACAGTACTGTCTTTTATCGATCGCGGTTATAATACCGTTTAGGACCTTGAGCGTGGCTGAGGTGCACCCATGACCAGCTCGGAAACCAGATTGCATAGCGGAGAAGGTACGGTGGGATTCAAAATGGTCGGTGATCTGTTTGTTAACTTGGCTTTCAAATACTTTTGAAAGGCAGGGCAGGATGGATATAGGTCTGTAACAGTTTGGATCTAGAGTGTCACCCCCAAGGGGGTTGACCGCGGTAGCTTTCCAATCTCTGGGGATCTCAGACGATACGAAAGAGAGGTTGAACAGGCTAGTAATAGGAGTTGCGACAATTTTGGCGGCTAATTTTAGAAAGAAAGGGTCCAGATTGTCTAGCCCAGCTGATTTGCAGGGGTCCAGATTTTGCAGCTCTTTCAGAACATCAGCTATCTGAATTTGGGTGAAGGAGAAGCGATGGGGGGGGGGGGGGGGGGTTAGCATGGCCAGCCGTAGCAAAATGCTTCTTGAAATTCTCGATTATCATAGATTTATCGGTGGTGACAGTGTTTCCTAGCCTCAGTGCAGTGGGCAGCTGGGAGGAGGTGCTCTTATTCTCCATGGACTTTACAGTGTCCCAAAACTTTTTGGAGTTAGTGCTACAGGATGCACATTTCTATTTGAAAAAGCTAGCCTTTGCTTTCCTAACTGATTGTGCATATTGGTTCCTGACTTCCCTCAAAAGTTGCATATCACGGGGGCTGTTCGATTCTAATGCAGAACTCCACAGGATGTTTTTGTGCTGGTCAAGGGCAGTCAAGTCTATGGTGAACCAGGGGCTATATCTGTTCTTAGTTCTGAATTTTTTGAATGGGGCATGCTTATTTAAGATGGAGAGGAAAGCACTTTTAAAGAACAACCAGGCATCCTCTACTGACGGAATGAGGTCAATATCCATCCAGGATACCCGGGCCAGGTCAATTAGAAAGGCCTGCTCGCTGAAGTGTTTTAGGGAGCATTTGACAGTGATGAGGGTTGGTCGTTTGACTGCGGACCCATTACAGACAAAGGCAATGAGGCAGTGATCACTGAGATCCTGGTTGAGATCCTTTGTCTAAATTGAAATTTGGTTACCATGATGACATAATCCTATGGTTGAAATTTCAGTTTACGTTGATGACTTTTTTCAAATTCAATGTACATTTTCCATGTATATTCCACGTCACAATACGTTAACAAATTACATTGAATAACATTGATTCAATCAGTTTGTGCCCAGTGCCTACAACAACTTGATACCATCAAATCAGGAAAACCAATGTGATCCATTTAATATGATAATTTACCTTCAAACACAACAAAGGGACAGATCATAATGCCCTCAACATGTCTACCCTCCAGAATGACTGTTTCCCTGTTATGGCCTGTTGAAAAGGCCACTGCTTTGTCCTCAGAGTTAAGGATGTACCGCAGGGTGGACGGTCAATAACTGACACAAATAAAGGTACATTTACATCATTTAGCAGACGCTCTTATCCAGAGCAACTTACATGAGCAATTAGGGTTAAGTGCCTTGCTCAAGGGCACATCGACAGATTTTTTACCTAGTCGGCTCGGGGATTAGAACCAGCAACCTTTCAGTTACTGTCACAATGCTCTTAACCACTAAGCTACCTGCCGCCCTAAATGTCTTCTGCTTTTGTCCACTCCCTTTATTGAGCCGTTTGAAGTCATTTTTCATTCATTTAAGCCTCTCAAATGTCACTACTTAGAGACTATCATCATCTACTGAAGCGCTGGCATTACCATACACTTAAAGAAAAGGTTTTTCTGTTTACGTCTGGTTTTATTTATTTCTATATAAATCCTCTGCAGCCATTTTATTAGCTGTGGGAGAGTGGATGAATTGCTTCCATAAGATTTAATGAATAAATCATTAGATTTGATGGTGCTGTGCTGGAGGTTTCCTGAAGAAATTGGATAAACATGAGTGTGTTGAGGCATGCACGCACACGTACACACACACAGCAGGTTATTACCAGTCTAGGGTTATGGTTAGGGGACATCGCCTTAGGTTTAGGGCTATGGGTTAGGGTTAGAGTTAGGACTAATGCTAAGGTTAGGGTTAGAGTTAGTATTAAGGGTTAGGGATGTTACTGTGTTATTTCCATGTTGATGAGCACTATGTTGTTGGTAACCGTAACTATATTATTGGCCTTAACTCTAACCCTAGATTAATGTCCACACCCTGGCTCAACTCTAACACTAGCCATAACCCTATCACACACACACACACACACACACACACACACACACACACACACACACACACACACACACACACACACACACACACACACACACACACACACACACACACACACACACACACACACACACACACACACACACACACACACACACACACACACACACTTCCCCACAGTAAGAGGCCTACTAAAGAGAAGATAATCAAAAGACCTTGTGGCGGATCACACGTCACTCTCACCAACGACAGCATCTCTCACATCTCTAACAGATATTAGAAAAAGCTAGAGACAAATGTCAGCCGGCGGTGTTCTCTGTTTAAGGGCCAAAAGTAGGCCATCTGACAACTTAACAAGATTCCCATGGATCGGCTCCACTGGGGCTAGACAGGGTCATCCACCCCTGTCACCTAGCGTCTGGCCAGGGATGGGGTGAGGCAGAGAAATAAAGGCTGGGGTTGTTCACAAATAGAATGAAACCTTTTTTGCTGTGACCGCCATGCATTTGGATGAACGGAATTAGATTAGCGTGTCAGAGTGGGCTTAATAAGAGCATGTGTGTGTCTCACAGCAGTTGCCCCTGCCACCACCGTGGCCAAATACAGTCAGTTTCTACCCCATATGAATCATATGAACGCTCTCACAAACCAATCTGATATTCATGTTCATGTTCATCATATTCATAGGATGAAAACCAGCCGAGAATAGGGCAAAAAAAACAAAAGGAAATGTCAGCCAGTGCTGAATTCAATGTACTAAAGGTAGTAAAGGCCAGATGAAGAGCAGAGCAGCAGTGTATTAAATAAAACAATAACCATCTGTTTTGGTTGCAGTTCTTTCCCCTTCCTTGATTAGGAAATTGGGACATTTCAGTGGTGGAAAATTGTGAGATGAACGATATCAAAAACATGTAACATGATTCCTTGGAAACAGTGGAAGCAACAGGTGTTTGCCAGCTTATGTTGATGAATGCTTAAGGCTGATGAATGCTTACTGTAATGTTACACACCTCTTTAGGGCCCTAACTTACATATACACTACCGGTCAAACGTTTTACAACACCTATTCATTCAAGGGTTTTTCTTTATTTTTACAATTTTCTACATTGTAGAATAATAGTGAAGACATCAAAACTATGAAATAACACATATGGAATCATGTAGTAACCAAAAAAGTGTTAATCAAATCAAAATATATTTAATATTTGAGATTCTTCAAATAGCCACCCTTTGCCTTGATGAAAGCTTTGCACACTCTTGGCATTCTCTCAACCAGCTTCACCTGGAATGCTTTTCCAACAGTCTTGAAGGAGTTCCCACATATGCTGAGCACTAGTTGGCTGCTTTTCCTTCACTCTGCCATCCGACTCATCCCAAACCATCTCAATTTGGTTGAGGTCGAGGGATTGTGGAGGCCAGGTCTTCTGATGCAGCACTCCATCACTCTCCTTCTTGGTAGAATAGCCCTTACACAGCCTGGAGGTGTGTTGGGTCATTGTCCTGTTGAAAAACAAATGATAGTCCCACTAAGCCCAGACCAGATGGGATGGCGTATCGCTGCAGAATGCATTCAGGTTTTTTCATCTCCAATATTGTGTGTGTGCGTATCTGTGTTTGTGTTTTGGCTGCGTCCGTATATAAACAGTACATTTGTGTATGTTCATGTGTTATTTACTGTACCTCCAGGGTGGTTTTGGATTTCTCCTGGAACTTGTCCTTTCCGACAACAATAACAAAACCTCACCAACATCTGGTAAGCAAATATAGTGTAGCCTTAACACAAGCCTTCAAGACTTACCGTGTACAATATTTTTGTAAAATATATGTGTAGTGAATAGTACGTGCGTACAATGGATGTCACGCTGCTTGATTAGCGAGTAGCACTTCCTCCTGTGCGCTACATTCATCCTTCAAACTTACTCAACGGCGACCCCAGTGTTCAACTGAGCGCAACTGCATATCCGAGTCACAGCACCATTATAATGGACGTCACGCTGCTTGTTTAGCGAGTACCACTTCCTCCTAATTCAACTCACAGTGAGGCTCGAACTCAGGACCTCTGCCTTGCTAGCACACGTGACCACCATCCCGAAGCCTCTTACCAGTCGGCACCACCGAAAAGTTCCTGAGGGTTGCTAGCATTAGTGGATCATATTAGGCTAATTTGGAACCTATTCAAATCATTTTGGAAGTCAGACCACACGTAGCCAGTTAAATCTGGAGCCTGGCGCACGGTTCACGACGACTGGACCGTTGTCATACAGTTCTATGATTAGTGAGTGTAGTATCTGAGGAATTATGACTTTGCTAATGTTTTCAAAATGGTATCTGAGAGGATGTTTATTCAGCTTGGAGGGAGAATCTGGGGAGCAGTTTTAGAGGGACACCCCATAGAACAGAGGAAGTCTGTTGTGTGGAGACAGGGGATTGGTCAGTATGGGAAACCACCCATATCCTGGTAAAGATTATAAGTACTGAGTTGAGACAAAGAAGATCAGAACAGACATATTATTTTGGGCCACTGTTCTACAGATGCTGCAGACGTCTGTAAACTTATGCTGAAATCTTGTGATATAAATAAAACGTATAATCAAAGTACAGTATAAGTGGACTCCTTGGTTTCACAGCATAATTAGCAACGTTTACTCAACACAACAAAATGGCGACGAGTGATTGGGGCGGTCTGCGTCTCTCCAGTGTTACATTCATGAGCAGCGAAGTGACTCCCGCTCAAGACGCCGGCTCATAAGGTGAGATTTCTCACAATCTTGTGTGCGGTTTGGTTCGCTTGGTTATGGGTGTGTGCGCTGGGGAGATGTACCGTGTAAAGGACTTGTGTGTGCTAATGTTGCTGTTATTGCTGTGGGATAGGAGTCTGTTCTAAGAATTCTAAATTTGTTTGCGCTGGTAAACAACGCAAAAAGGGGGGAGTGTCTATAGGGATATTTTGCTTGAATAAAGTTAAAGAAGAATAGATTGAGAGGAATAAGGCCAAGGTATATGTGTACAACTTAGAACCGTTGCGAATCTATGGAAAAGCCCTCTTAAATGAGGCGATCACTAGGATGGGCCAAAAATCCTAAAACCACGTTAGGTGAAGTTAGGTGAGTCCAGGGGACTTGAGGCTGTGGTATATATATTCGATTGTAAGTTACCGCTCAACATAGGGTTGACGAATCATATGGGTGATGTGACCGCTCATTGGATTTCCGCGGACCTCGTGGTAGCAAAAATTTAGAGAACAAAGGAATTATACGGCGCAATGGAGGTAACAGGCTACATGCTACATGATACATGCTACATGCTACATGCTACAATGTTACCTTAGGGGTCCATAGGAATGGATAGAGCCTCTTAAATTGTGTTTAGAATAGTGTAGGATTTGTGTCCTATGGTTTGTGAGCTCTGTTAAGTGTTATTGTTTGTCTATGAGGGGTAAAAGAGAGGAGGTATAGCGGGACTGTTAACTTTCTGTTGTCTGGCGTGGAGAGAGCTGGGAGAGAGGTCCTTCCACTGTGAAATCGTATTGATGTTTGAACTACGCATGCGCGTGATTTTATGTCTCTAGAGTTACGTAGGGTTAAATATGCCACTCCTCTGTCTACACTCCTCTGCGGGGAGATACAGACGAACAAAGAGATAGAGATTTAGAGGCTAATTTAGAGGCTAATGTATTCTGGTTGTTACATCGGCTGTTGTTTGAAGATGAAACTGTTTTCTTGAGACCTATTGAATTGATAAACTAGAGATATGTTGACGGATTAAAAATAAATAAAATAAAATGTTATTGAGTTATTTATAATATTCCTGAGTTAAGTTGTTTGCTTATTTCTTAGCGCAAATGTGAACGGAGGAGTATTGAATAATTGACATAACTCAGTGTGTGCATAAAATACTAAATTATTGTTTGTCCTTTGTTATTCTGTCATATGAGAGACGATAAGAGGAAGGAGGAGAGAGAGAGAGAGAGAGCGGAAGTGCTGACGTATACATCACGCGACAAGAGTCTGCTGCAACGGGACCCAGTCAAACTAAGGCCAGTGCTGTCTTATTTACAAAACCTACCTTCCCATTCAGGATATTTTGTGTGCCTAGCATATTTGATGTTATGACAATTTGACAGGGACTTGGCAACAGACTGATCAATTGACGTAATTGCGTATTGGAGTTTTTGTGCATGAGTGGGTTTGATTAGAGTTGTGTTGAGAATTGAGTACTGACATTATTCTGTAAAATTAAGGTCATTGGGTGCTTATTAAGCAATTGGTTTATGAGTACTGTAGTGTTGCTGGATTATAGGTATTTTCTTTTTTGGATTGCTCTGAAGTTGACTACTTTCCTTTACTTTTCCTGATCGGAGGTGGTAAGATTGCCACTAAATAAATTGGTAAAATAAAAAAAAAATGTAAAAAATATATATTTTTGTGGATTATTCATAGATTGATTAATTGTTTAATATATATTTAAAAAAAAGTTTATTATTCATAAATTGATTAATTAATTATTTAATAAAAAATAAAAATAAATCTTATTTTTTAGTTTTTATTAATAATTAAAGGGAGGAAACTATAAGCTATATAGTCTAAAATAATAAAATAATAATAAAGGAATATAAAAGAGTTGTTACAATGGGGAAAAAGGACATCAAGACTATGAAGACTAATTACACCTGTTGATATAGTACAAAATAGTAATCCTCTAGTTAATGGTATTGCAAGGTTATCTGGAAAATGGAATAAACGTTGGCCTGACATTGAACAACCATGGCCAGTGGAAGGGACTCTTAACCCTGACGTCATCAACATAATGAAAGTGCTTCTGTCAATTCATAAAGCAGATCAAAAGAAAGGAAAAAAAAGGGAACAACATAAAGAAAAGAGACAAAGAGAGCTGGGTGTTCTTAAGTTGTTTGAAAATGAAGGACAAAAACTGATAAAAGATACCAGCGATAAAAGAAACAAAGGTATAGAGAAAATTGTAAATGCAGTGAAGGTAACAGAAAAACTAATGACAGAAGTTAGTACACCTTTGTCACATACGGATTCAGCAAAAAGACCCCCACCTTATGAGAAAGAAGTAGAGTTTAAGGACGTCTATCCTCAGCTTCCAGTGATCATTCAGGAGGGTGATTATTGCATCAGAGATGAAGATGAACGAATAATAGAGAGAGGACAAGCAGAAACGACCATAAAAATGAATCCAAACTCCAGAAGTAAGAAAAAACCGAGATGTCTGGAAACTAAGGGTAGAATGAGGTTCAGGAGGATGGAACTTGAAGACCATGATGATGATGATGATGATGATGATGATGATCAGAGTGATTCAGAAGAGATCATGGGTGGATATGACCCTGTGATCAGACGGAGGTTGGCCAGAGCGGAAAGAAGGGGTGATGGATGTTTGAAGAAGAAGAATACAAGAGATTCGAGTTCTGAGGAAAACAAAGATGAAGACAGCGATAAAGATTTGGAGATTAAAGGGGCTTCATATTCAAGAGGATTTTGTCCAACAATGATTAGTAAAGAAGAAATAGAAAGAGATATAGACCGATGTGTATTATGCCTGGATAAGGGGAATAATTTAGAAGAGACAACGAGAACTGGAACAACAACTCAAGAAGCTGAAGATACAGAAGAGAAGAGGAAAAAACTGCTGAGAAAAGGATCCCAAGAATTGGAGGAGAAGCATACATTGAGGCCAAGGGAAGAGAGCACCAGTAAGAAGATGATGGAAGATGATATTTCGAGGAAAACTTAGAATATAAGCCTTTGAAGAATACCGATATGTCAACAACAAGAAAGAACAGGATCAAGAAACTCTCAGAGAACTTGATGAAATACAACTGGGGGAGAAGAAGAAGGAGAAGAAAAGCTTTGGTTATGAAGAATCAGTGTGCACCAAATCAACAATCACTGCTACAGCTTCAACTGAACAAGGTCGAATGCAATTGTACCAGCCACAACTAGTGGTACAAGTTGTTTCATATCCATAGATAGTTTCTGGACTGTGAAAGAATTGGAGAGGAAGGAGGACAATCTGTCTGAAAAATAATGTTTACAGGGTGTGACTGTTATTCTTGGTTACATTCCTACACCAAGAGGTGAATAAGATTTTAAACTAGGCTAAAAGATGCTCAGTCGTTTGCCAAGTCTGTGTGTAAAGAAGTCATAAGCAGGTGGGGACTTCCCGATCACATGTCCTAAAATTAGTGGGAAAGGATTTTGAAAATAAATCAGTGAAATGGTTTTTCTAAAATTAGTGGGAAAGGAATTTGTGGATAAATCAGTGAAATGGTTTTTGAAAAAGTCAGATTAAAAAGTTAAGAAAACTAGGGTTGAAGGAACTCTAGGACAGTCAGCTAAGCATCAATGTTAGTAGTAAGAGAGAGAGAACAGTGGTGAAGGGAAATTTAGAGTTCAGTGGGAAGATAGATATGGCAGGAGTTTAGATCTGTTAGGAGCAGTTGCATTGAGAAAGTATGCGTTGCTGAATGATGAGAGAAGAATGAAGATTGAGGGTGATTGCGGTATCTATATTTACAATTCCCAGCAGGAAGATCAAGGTGATTATAAGTGTATTTTTTATAATCAACAGTTTGAAAGTGAGGGATTAGAGTTAGGACTGAGAGTTAATGTAGTGACACTAGTGGTGATAGATGGAAATACAAGTCAAGAGTTCAAAGCCTTAGGGAGAATGGATGAATTAACAACAATGACATCAACACTTCAGCATATTATAACAACAGTGAGAAGCAATTTAACTCTTTCAACATTGACAGTTATTAAAGCTATAAATATATCACATTTGATTACAAGGGAGCCAATCGCTCCAGCACCAATTTTAGAGGAAAAGACTGTCATTAGGGTTAGGATGGGTGATACAGCTCATCTTCCTTGTAGATGTGAGAGAAGGAATATGTAGAGGTGAGATTCCTCTCATGTGGAGAGAAGTTTTGAATGGTAATGTGACTATTGGGGGATTTTAGAGATGTTTAGGGGTTTGTGGTGAGAGAATATATTCTTACCTATGGATGGACAGGATGTTGTTACATGTCGACATTGAAGCTTCCATATGAGGTTTTTACCATTGAAAGAGGGGAAGCACCGGACACAGATAAATCTGAGTCTAGGTTTGGAAATAGGGTGAAAAGGGATATGGCAGAATGTCATAGTCTGGAAGCCTACCATTGGAGGATAAGTCTAGGAGAGAAGTGGGGACTGGGACTTTTTCCATGGTATGGTGTAACATTTTTGGCAGATCATATTGATAATATTACCTATACTTTGCAGGGTTTTGCAAATGAAATGATAAGAGGGTTTAACCTTCTGTCGAATACTCAAAGAAGTCACAGACTGACGCTGTTGAAACATGACATGGCTCTTGATTATATTTTAGCAAAACAAGGTGGCTTATGTTTGGCTTTGACGGGGGATGATTGTTATACTTTGATCCCAGATAGTTCCGATAATATCACTAGTGTTATAGATGCATTGAAGAATATAAGGGATGCGTTTGCTAGATCTGAAGGAGCTGGATGGTCAGCGAAGACTTGGTTGCAAGATCAGTTAGGCCCAGTGGGAGCAGTGATGGTTCAGATTTTAGTAGCAGCTCTGATAGCGTTGTGTGTGATGTTTTGCTTTTGTACTTTGTTACTGACCTTTGCGAAGGCTATGATATTGAGATGGGTTGGAGTTGTGATGCCTGGAGACAACACTCAGATGCCGTTGTTGACTGTTACTGATCTGGATGAAGATGGACAAGTGGGACA
This sequence comes from Coregonus lavaretus, assembly GCF_964263955.1. Lineage (NCBI taxonomy): Eukaryota > Metazoa > Chordata > Actinopteri > Salmoniformes > Salmonidae > Coregonus > Coregonus lavaretus. The sequence continues at coordinate 15,241,699 of NC_140018.1, read as the reverse complement.
AGTATTGATGGAGATCATTTTTCAAATGTTTTTCAATATTAGTGTGATTTTAGTATTTTGTTATGAATCAAAGGGGGGAAATAGAATGTGATTCATTTTATATATCATTTTTATATTCTTAGTTGATATTGATGTTTTAATTTGAATGTGTTGTTTTGCAAAATATACTGTTTGGTCTTTTCTTTTCTTCCAGAAGCATATGGGGGAATATGTAGAGGGGATTCAAATGCTCAAACAAGGACAATATGAAAGGACAATATGAAGGGACTGGAGGAGATGGAACAAGGAAGGTGTGGAAATGTTCCGATTCCATCATCGACGATGCATTGGAAGTCGACACTGCTGAGGAGATGAAGTGTAGTGGACTACATTCCAGTGTCTGCAATGATATATAGACATATTTGCATGTGTAATACATAATTTGTGTCATATTCTTTCTGTATTAATTTTTGTAGAATGATATTTGCTGTTATTGGGTACATGTGGGGATCTCAGATGTTTTTGTTTATTTCGTGAATGCTTAGGGACATGGGGTCTAGGCAGGGATAGAGAGAATCCACAGGAGGGTTCGATGGGTCGACCAGCCTGAGTGTGGACATTTTTGATAGTATTTTGTTTGCTGGGGCTTTCATGTGTATTCAAATTGCATCATAGTTTCAAATGCATTGATAAAGATTTATGAATTGATCTGGAGTACTTAGGTGGTTGCCTGGGGCAGAGGGGCCGTGAGAGAATTTTACTGTCTTGATTGATGGATGGATATTTGGAAAGAAGGCTGCCAGACAGGTTTTTCGCTCTCACACTCCATAAAGATTTGTTCATATTTGTCACGATCGCTTAAGGAGGGAGACCAATGCGCAGCGTTGAAGGTGAACATATTTTATTACTATAAATGATCAACGATCAAAAAACACAAACGAAAACGTGACGTCTACGGTTGCACACCAACCGAAATGAACAAGAAACCACAAACACAACGTGAAAGACAAATAGTTAAATATGGCTCCCAATCAGAGACAACGAGCCAACAGCTGACACTCGTTACCTCTGATTGGGAGTCACTCAAACAAAGAAATACAATAACCTAGAACCCACAACAAAAACATAGAAACTAACACCCTGGCTCAACATACGAGAGTCCCCCGAGCCAGGGCGTGACAGTACCCCCCCCTAAAGGCGCGGACTCCGACCGCGCCAACGAAACACAACAGGGGAGGGACCGGGTGGGCACTCCGCCTAGGCGGCGGATCCGGCTCCAGTGGAACAGGCACGTGCCGTGCCGAACCGACGACGCACACCACTGGCTTGGTGTGGGGAACAGGCATGGGCCGGACAGGGCTGACGAAACGCCCCACAGACTTGGTGCTGGGAGCAGGAGTGGGCCGGACTGGGCTGGCGACGCGCACCACAGACCTGGTGCGGAGAGCAGGAACGGGCAGAGCCGGGCTGACGAGACGCACCACAGACTTGATGCGGGGAGCAGGAATGGGCCGGACTGGGCTGGCGACGCGACCACAGACCTGGTGCGGAGAGCAGGAACGGGCAGAGCCGGACTGACGAGACGCACCACAGGCTTGATGCGGGGAGCAGGAATGGGCCGGACTGGGCTGGCGACGCGCACCGCAGGTTCGGTGCGGGGAGCAGGAATAGACCGGACCGTACTGGGGACACACACCACTGGCTCTACACCGGGATCTGGAACGGGCCGGACCGGACTGGCCACACACGCCAGTACCTCTCGCCGTGCCTCCACACCTTCCATCCCCTCTTCTACCAGTGGCCCCCGTAACCCGGCGGCCTTCTCCGGCAACCCACTGGACCGCTCTATCGCGGCCTCCTGCTGGTCCGCCGTCGTGAGCCCCCCCCTAAAAATTTTCGGGGCGTCTCTCCTACCCGTGGACCACGTCTCCATATCCCTCGCCAGCTTCTCGCCCTTCTGCCATAATGTCAAGCCCTTGTCTTCCTCCCTCGGCTTGACCCAGTCCAGGAGGCGAAGGAGATCTGTGAGGGATCTCCCTGGCGATGGCTCCTGAACACGCTGCTTGGTCCCATCTTGGTGGTTTCTTCTGTCACGATCGCTTAAGGAGGGAGACCAATGCGCAGCGTTGAAGGTGAACATATTTTATTACTATAAATGATCAACGATCAAAAAACACAAACGAAAACGTGACGTCTACGGTTGCACACCAACCGAAATGAACAAGAAACCACAAACACAACGTGAAAGACAAATAGTTAAATATGGCTCCCAATCAGAGACAACGAGCCAACAGCTGACACTCGTTACCTCTGATTGGGAGTCACTCAAACAAAGAAATACAATAACCTAGAACCCACAACAAAAACATAGAAACTAACACCCTGGCTCAACATACGAGAGTCCCCCGAGCCAGGGCGTGACAATATTTCATAGAAATGTATTCACACTTCATAAAGATTTGTTCATATTTCATAGAAATGTATTTATACTCCATAGAAAAATGTGTTTTTGGTTTATTGTTAAAGGTACTCAATAAGATAAATTGTTACTTGTCATAATCCTATTCTGTTTGTTTTCGAGACTTAATTTGTCTCGAAGGGGGGAATATGTAGTATCTGAGGAATTATGACTTTGCTAATGTTTTCAAAATGGTATCTGAGAGGATGTTTATTCAGCTTGGAGGGAGAATCTGGGGAGCAGTTTTAGAGGGACACCCCATAGAACAGAGGAAGTCTGTTGTGTGGAGACAGGTGATTGGTCAGTATGGGAAACCACCCATATCCTGGTAAAGATTATAAGTACTGAGTTGAGACAAAGAAGATCAGAACAGACATATTATTTTGGGCCACTGTTCTCCAGATGCTGAAGACGTCTGTAAACTTATGCTGAAATCTTGTGATATAAATACAACTTATAATCAAAGTACAGTATAAGCGGACTCCTAGGTTTCACAGCATAATTAGCAACGTTTACTCGACACAACATGAGAATTAGGGTAGATTTATAGGACCATTTTTTGTAAAAAAAAATCCACCTTCCGTTATTTCAACATTTGAACATAAAATTGACAACTTTCAGGATTAATCAAACCACTGTATAATTTTTATTCATCAATATATGTTGTGCGTAAAGGCTCTCCAAAACTGTTTTTTTTATGATTCATACATATAATATGCCATTTAGCAGACGCTTTTATCCAAAGCGACTTACAGTCATGTGTGCATACATTTTTACGTATGGTTGGTCCCGGGGATCAAACCCACTACCCTGGCGTTACAAGCGCCATGCTCTACCAATTGAGCTACAGAGGACATACTTACCTAACCCTACAATTTGCCTAAATAATCTACAAGATCAGAGTATTTTTTAATCTACCAGTTGGTGCTGAGACGAAGATGCATAGATGGCATTCTTTCATTGATCCATATATTGTGATTTCGTTCTCTCCATGTGTTCTATTGAGTCTGTTGCCTCAGTGTGAGCCAGATACGGACCTCTGCCTTGCTAGCACATGTAACCACCCTCCCAAAGTGTCTTACCAGTCGGCAGCGCAAGTGGCGTCACTGCAGGCTGAGGAGTAAGTTTCACACATCCCCATGTGCTACACACACACACACACACACACACACACACACACACACACACACACACACACACACACACACACACACACACACACACACACACACACACACACACACACACACACACACACACACACAAATATCTTATGGCTAAGGTACATTCACAGCAAAGCACCTGTATGTAGTGACCATGTCAATTCTCACTCTGGCTTGGTTGAAGGTTGGCGGTCTGGGTGGTCTGGCTCTGAGGCAGATGTCAGTTTGAACAGGGAGAGAAGATCAAATGAGTCAGGGACATTGCCATGATGAATATTGGAGATGACAGCAGGAGCTGGAGGGGAGAGCAGGCAGAATTGAAAGTGGAAACTCTGGAAGTGGAAAATCTTAAGTCTTTCCGACTATGTGGTCCTGCTGCTGGAGAGGATGCTATGCTACCATGAGGTAGGCAGATCACACGGAATAGTTGGGTCCTTTTTAATCAATCTGTTTCTCTATCACTGTGCTCTGGTCTGTCTCTCCCATCACTTTCTCTGGATCTGCCCGTCTGTCTCCCTCCATTAATTTCTTTCCTCTCTCCCTCTCTGTCTTCCCTCACGTCTCTCTTTCTTCCTCCTCCCTCGTTTCATGTGTCTTTCTGCCCCCCCTCTCTATCTCAGTCTACATTCTGCCCGTGGATGTGAGGGCAGTCTGAGGAAGTAACCCCGATGCCATCCATCCGCCCCCCTCTCAGAGCAATCCTCTCTTAATGAACACGGCCACTTGTTAAATCTTGACAAATGGTCGCTCCAGCTCTTAACGAGGAGAGGGGCCAGCATCTATTACCGGCCGCGCATATTCACTGAGCTAATGCTAATATGAAGAAGGCTTTAATGAGGGTTGCCTTGACAACTTAAAGGCTGTTATACAGCGTCCAATAGGCCGACATGAATTCATAACAAGGCTGATCCTCTCGCTCTCTCGCTTTCTCTTTCTCTCTCTCTCGCCCTCTCTCTCTCTCTCTCTCTCTCTCTCTCTCTCTCTCTCTCTCTCTCTCTTTCTCTCTCTCTCTCTCTCTCTCTCTCTCTCTCAGGTTCATCTTGTGTGAAAAAAAGACAATTATACAAAAAGCACAACCAATGCATGTCATTTTCTCTCCATCCATGCCATGAAGCAGCATTTCATTCAAATCAACCCACTTTACCTTCATGCTTAAAAGCCCACATGGTCATACCGCCCTGAATCCTTCACACCCACACAAAGCCCTGACCCGCACAATTATTCAGGATGAAATTAATTAAAATGGCCCTCTGATGAAACTGGCACAGGGTTTGAGCCAAGATGATAATCGCTGGTACGGAATGAGAAGTAGGGCAGCAGCTGGACGGAGGGAGAGGACTAGAATAACAAGATCCTGCTCTGTGTCCCGGGGAGGAGAATGGTTCCACCCTCCCTGAACGGAAAGGCTGTCAGGAGGGTGGGAAGATCCCTTCTCCTCTCATTTGGGTGTTGAGAGAAGGGGAATGGACAAGGACAGGGAGTTAGGGATAGAGACTGGAAAGGGACCTGTCCAATGGGGGCCATAACACCAACTTCCCCCTAACTAACAAAGAGAGTCAGCTAGCTATATCCTCTCTAATCTAAGTAGCACTCAAACCATTCATACTGAACATTAGTGATTCATACTGTCTTTAAAATACAGCAACTGGCATTTTCTCTCTGGTAACTAAAAGTGAGCTTTTAGTCACTAAAGTCACTTAATTCAGTCATGGGTTTTTAATGATTGACTATAATTCCACTGGCATTAATTTGTATCTCAAACATCACCTAATCAGGCCCATCAGACAGGACTGTTTAATCCAGTAATAACTAAAGTAATAGCTGCTTTTTAAGAATTCTGCAGCCAGGAAACAAGGACTAAATTAGCATTTGAACCTATTGTAATATATTCATAAAACTGCCTTGAGCAAATGAGCACTGATAGCCTTAGGGCCCCTCTACCTCTGTGAGGCACTCTACCCTCTGTAGCTCAGCTGGTAGAGCACGGCGCTTGTAACGCCAAGGTAGTGGGTTCGATCCCCGGGACCACCCATACACAAAAAAAAAAATATGTATGCACGCATGACTGTAAGTCGCTTTGGATTAAAGCGTCTGCTAAATGGCATATTATTATTATTATTACCCTGGCCTGCCGGGGACATCACGATGAACCCAGTGTGGAAGGGACAGCAGCCAATTAGAAAAGAGTATTATGCAACTCTAAGGCCTTTTAAAAAGATAGAGAGAGGGCGAGAGAGAGAGAGGGAGGGAGAGAGAGAGCGACAGAGAGTGGGAGGGAGAGAGAGAGAGAGAGAGAGAGAGAGAGAGAGAGAGAGAGAGGGAGAGGGAGGGAGGGACAGAGAGAGAGAGAGAGAGAGAGAGAGAGAGAGAGAGAGAGAGAGAGAGAGAGAGAGAGCAGCAAGATTTGTGTTCCGTTGCCATGAGAAAAGGGCAACCAGTGGAGCACAAACAACATTGTAAATACAACCTATATTTATCTGTTTATTTATTTTCCCTTTCATACTTCAACTACTTGCAAATTGTTACAACACTGTACATAGCCAATAATATAACATTATAAATATCTATATTCTTTTAAAACTTTTGTGAGTGTCGTGTTTACTAATGTTTCCCTTGTTTATTTCCCTTTTGTTTATTGTCTATTCCATTTGCTTTGGCAATGTAAACAGATTTTTCCCATGCCAATAAAGCCCTTTGAATTGAACTGTATTGAATTGAGAGAGAGAGAGAGAGAGAGAGAGAGAGAGAGAGAGAGAGAGAGAGAGAGAGAGAGAGAGAGAGAGAGAGAGAGAGAGAGAGAGAGAGAGAGAGAGAGAGAGAGAGAGAGAGAGAGAGAGAGAGAGAGAGAGAGAGACAGAGACAGAGAGAGAGAGGGGTAGAGAGCTACAAGTGGTACAGTGTGTTGTGCCTTCCAGCTGTTGTAATGATTCATTCAGGTGGAAATACTCTCAGTCTCTTATGTACTGAGACCACTTAATGCAGAAGAAGAGTCTAACTGTGTAATGGCGGCTCTTTATGATATATGAGAATAATGGAAGGTAGGTTATGTCTCTAAGGTAAATAACACAGATTTGTGTCCACACTACAAAATGGGTAGATCAGTGTAGCAGTGAAGCAGAACTTGTAGCATGAAGGATATTTGTAAAAAATATTTAACTTGGCAAGTCAGTTAAAAACAAATTATTATTTACAATGACAGCCTACCCCAGCCAAACCCTGATGACGCTGGGCCAATTGTGCACAGCTCTATGGGACTCCCAATCACAGCCAGATTGTGATACAGCCTGTAATCAAACCAGTGTCTGAAGTGACACCTCTAGCACTGAGATGCAATGCCTTAGACCGCTGTGCCACTCAGGAGCCCATTAAAGGCAGCAGAGAAATAGCAGGTTTAACTTGATAATTTTCCCATCGATTGATAATGTAAATCAGTACAGAGATTGGTGTGACTTTTTCAAATTGCCCTGGCTATTCCTGAGGGCAGTACAGTAAACTCACACCCTTGGTCTGCTTGAGTGGGCAGCAGGTAGCCTAGCGGTTAAGAGCATTGAGCCATTAACCGAAAGGTTGCTTTTTCAAATTCCTGAGCCGACAAGGTGAAAAATCTGTTGATTTAACCCTAATTGCTCCTGTGTGTTTGATGCCATTCAATTTGCTCCGTTCCGGCCATTATTATGAGCCGTTCTCCCCTCAGCAGCCTCCTGTGGTGTAAATGTAAAAATACTTGTTCTGCAAATGGTAACAGTGGGGAATACTAGATGCAGAAGAACATATGTAAACATTGGATCAGCTCAGTGGAATGTCCCCTCATAAATAACCCAGGCAGTGCAGTAATGACAATTGTCCATTACTCTGCACAACACAAAATGTAGATCGATGTAATAATTGACGCCTAGCGACCGGGTGCGGACTCAGAGCAGTGTCATTAGGACAGAATCCTTGGTAGGGGCCCAATCGCAATACCATTAAAACACAATTGTCCTAAATTAAAATGGGAGATCCAGAGCTGCAGTAGCCAAATAGGCCTGTCTAGCAGACAACAATCTGAATTGGATGCCTCCCTGAAGATAAGCCATTTTACTGCAGAACATGATGAAGTCTTTATGGGCGTGACGATAAACAGTAGGTTTTTCACAGCCAGGAGACGCAGAGTAATTCAAGTCTCGAAGAAACATCAGGAAGATGTTCAGTGCTGCAAATCCCACAGGGACCAGAGGGATGGGCCTTAAAAGGGGCTCTGCAAGTGAACATGAAAATAAGGATATGGCCCAGGCCAAACAAAGGTGACATTCACTGTCGTTGTGTACAATTTACTGGCATTGTGTTTTGCATATTTTTGTTTCCCCGGCATTGCAGTTATCATGTAAAGTATGTACGGTTCTTGGGAGAATGGTCTCAGAGTATGCGTTTATTCTGGCACTGAGGCCAAGCATCTCTTCAAGGAGACCAAGAGCTGTTCTGAACAATAAAATATGTTTAGTGGTAAATTGTAAGGTTAGTATTAAATCCACTCTCCACTCCTTTAAAGAAGAAAAAGTTCCTTCCTTTCTTGTCCGACCTTTCCCCACCAAGGTCAATTGTTTCTGTGAAGTGATGCTATGCCATTGTTCAGCCATTGTTTCATTATACTGTGCCTTCCACTGAATCACTTCAGTCCGTCACTCTGATATCAAACTTTTTTTTTCCGGTGACATTTAAGCCAAAATGATAGATAGAATCCTCCAGGTTGTCTTGATGACATATCTATTCAGATCTATTTAACTATTTTTAACTCTATTTAACAGGTACAAAATATTAGTACAAATATAACAAATCAATTGCACAATTGTGGTGATGTGGTTGTATTGTGAGGTCTGTCTTTGAGAAGAAGTTTTCATCCATCCGACCAAGTGTCATGCTTTGTAAGCACTTCAATGAAGTAGTACAGGCTTTGTTTTTCTTAATCCTCTTCCTCTTCCACCATCTCTTTTTCTGCTTACTTTATAAAATTCGATACTCGTTTATGAAGCCTCTTGCTAAATACTCTTGTGAAATGCTATCAGCCAAAGATAAGTTTGGTGAAGGGAGAGTGTTAGGAGGGGGAGGGGGGTTGTTGGCGTACAAAAACAGTGATAAAGGCAAAAAGCGGTGTTTGTGTGTGCTCCAACTTGCTGGGATGAGATTAAATAGGGGGTTGGAGGAAGAATGGTGCGTGTGTGTACTTGTGTGTGTTTGTTGCAGGCTGTGGTATACATTGGTAATGGCCAGTCTAGTAATGGGTAGTTTGTCTCTGTTTCTGCTTATGTGGTGTATTTTGGGGCCTTTTCTCCTGAGGCCATTTGGTATGTGTAATTAAAGAGCCCTGTGCTCAGAGCACCTAAGTGGAACACTTCGCCATATCCAAAGCCAGGTGCCATTAATCTTGCTGCTTTGCTCTCAAACTGTGTATGTGTGTGTATGCTCATTTGTGTGTGTTTAGTATCATGCTGTAGAAGACTAGCCGTGACCCCCCCCCCCCCTTCCCCTCCTCACACACATAGATACAACAATACCATTAAGCAGACTCTCATTACGCACTTACGCAGACTTTCTCTCACACACACACACACACACACATACACACACACACACACACACACACACACACACACACACACACACACACACACACACACACACACACACACACACACACACACACACACACAGAGACACACAGAGACACACACACACACACACAAACACACACACACACTCACACACACACACACACACATACACACACACAATCCTATGGAAATTATTAACCTCTCTGCCCTGCATGCCCAGATGGTCTCAGTAAGGGTGACCTTCCTCCCAGCAGATAAAATTAGGATTAAAATGGATTTCCCATCTTCCTCGCCTTGCTCCTGCAAGCAGAATCACTTTGCTACCACTGAACAGAATAATTACAATATTGGTGTACTTCCACAGATAATTCCTTCACAAATTGTAGAATTATATTTTTTCTCTCTTTTTTTAATAACTTGCAGATTAGTGATCTCGTTGTATTTTTCATTATTTGTTTTACAACTGTGCCGCTGTTTCTCAGAACTAACTAATTATTCCCCTTTTTATACAAATCTGTAATTTTCTGTGAAATGAAGACAGCGAATTTGATTCCGCCCATATGTTTCAGTTAATTGTGCCTTGTTACATTTAATTATGCAAGTCAGCCAAGTGGAATTTAGTTTTTGAAAATAAATCCATGTTTGTGTACTGGTGCTTTGCAGTGCTTGGCTCTGATAGTAGATTTGTCCATAACAGTGCATGTTAACACAGTTACAACAACATGTAGGCCTGGAATTATTTATAGACACACAGATGTTCCAGTCACACAGAATTATAGCCGACAATGGTTGTGATGTGGGTTTGAATGTATAAATAGTAGTAGGGGTAGCCTAGCGAATCCCAGGTCCGATGGGAAAAATCTTGTGGGAAGTGAGCTGGCAACCGGAGGTAAGCTGGTAACTGGAGGGTTGCTGGTATCAAATCCTAGATGTCATTGCCTGCTGTTGTGCCCTTGAACAAGGCACATAAGGCCCACAACAACAGCTCCCTGGGCACCCAGTGTGGCAGCCCTCCGCACCTCTAAAAGAAAACGTATGTATCTGTATGTATCTGTAAGTAACCCTAACCCTAACCGTCTCAACTAACCGTAGGAAGTCAAAGCCTCAACTTAACTCCACGCCTCAACTTAACCATCGCACCCCAATGCCTCACCTTAACCATCGCACCCCAATTCCTCAACAAGCTGGGTGTTGAGGAGGTGCCGGTCAGAGTGCCGGGCTGGGGGTCAGATCATCCACCTATCAACACTAAGAAAGCAACTGTCGATGGAGAAAAAGGGTGGATCATGCTTAAATATTCGACCCGGCTGGAGAGGATGCGACTCAGGTGGGATGTGGAGGTGCATGTGTTCTGGGTGTAAGAGCAGAAGACCGACTTACCCTACTCTACTAAAATCAAGTCGGATAACTCTACTCCTCCAAGATCAAGTCGGACACCCACACTCATCATACTCAAGGAGGAATTACATTGACGAGTGAGTGTCCTCAGTCATATGGGTTCTTTCGAAGGGAAAGAATGTTGGCTGGGCTCCGGAAGGCCCCAGACTTTTAAAGAAGTAATCAATGGACCAGCGACTACGAGGAACATAATGGATAATATGCGTGGGGCCTGGAGATTTGTAGCATGCATGGACATGTACATTTACATTTACATTTACGTCATTTAGCAGACGCTCGTCGAGTAATCATCGGTACACATCGCTGGACTCACTCAACTCGGGCTGCCAACGAAAGCGTTACAGTGCATTCGGAAAGTATTCAGACCCCTTGACTTTTTCCACATTTTGTTACTTTACAGCCTTATTCTAAAATGGATTAAAATGTTGTTGATTTTTCTCAGTAATCTACACACAATACCCCAAATGCTATGAGACTCGAAATTGAGCTCATGTGCATCCTGTTTCCATTGATCATCCTTGAGATGTTTCTACAACTTGATTGGAAATTATTTGGAAAGGCACACACCTGTCTATATAAGATCCCACAGTTGACAATGCATGTTAGAGCAAAAACCAAGCCATGAGGTCTAAGGAATTGTCCATACGGCTCAGAGACAGGATTGTGTCGAGGCACAGATCTGGTGAAGGGTACCAAAACATTTCTGCAGCCTTGAAGGGCCCAAGAACACAGTGGCCTCCATTATTCTTAAATGGAATAAGTTTGAAACCACCAAGACTCTTCCTAGAGCTGGCCGCCCGGCCAAACTGGGCAATCGGGGGTGAAGGGCCTTGGTCAAGGATGTGACCAAGAACCCGAAGGTCACTGTGACAGCACTCCAGAGTTCCTCTGTGGAGATGGGAGAACCTTCCAGAAGGACAACAATCTCTGCAGCACTCCACCAATTAGGCCTTTATGGTAGAGTGGCCAGACGGAAGCCACTCCTCAGTAAAAGGTACATGACAGCCCGCTTGGAGTTTGCCAAAAGGCACCTAAAGGACTCTCAGACAATGAGAAACAAGATTCTCTGGTCTGATGAAACCAAGTTTGAACTCTTTGGCCTGATCGCCAAACGTCACGTCTGGAGGAAACCTGGCACCATCCCTACGGTGAAGCATGGTGGTGGCAGCATCATGCTGTAGGGATGTTTTTCAGCGGCAGGGACTGGGAGACTAGTCAGGATCGAGGGAAAGATGAAAGGAGCAAAGTACAGAGAGATCCTTGATGAAAACCTGTTCCAGAGCGCTCAGAACCTCAGACTGGGACAAAGGTTCACCTTCCAACAGGACAACGACCCTAAGCACACAGCCGAGACAACGCAGGAGTGGCTTCAGGACAAGTCTCTGAATGTCCTTGAGTGGCCCAGCCAGAGCCCGGACTTGAACCCGATCGAACATCTCTGGAGAGACCTGAAAATGGCTGTGCAGCGATGCTCCCCATCCAACCTGACAGAGCTTGAGAAGATCTGCAGAGAAGAATGGGAGAAACTCCCAAAATACAGGTGTGCCAAGCTTGTAGCGTCATACCCAAAAAGACTCAAGGCTGTAATCACTGCCAAAGGTGCTTCAACAAAGTACTGAGTAAAGGGTCTGAATACTTATGTAAATATGATATTTCCATTTTTTATTTTTTATAGATTTGCAAAAATGTCTAAATACCAGTTTTGGGGTATTGTGTGTAGATTGATGAGGGAAAATAACTATTTAATCCATTTTAGAATAAGGCTGTAACGTAACAAAACGTGGAAAGATTAAATGGGTCTGAATACTTTCTGAAAGCACTGTAGATTTTCAAAGAAGCGTGTAGCATCATTATTTGGACTGTATAGATTAATGAGCCAAATCTGTTTATGGTCCAACAACATATTTAAAAGAATCCATCTACCTTGCGGATCTGTTTGATCAATTTGCACATCTGGATCAAAATGATTGTTAATTAATATCATCACCCCTTTTGAGTTTCTTTGCCCCCCCAGTCCTTTCTCTACAGAACTTCATCTAAAATTGTTGAATGAGTTTCCTGTAAACAATAGATATTATATTCCTTCTCTTTTAGCCAGGAAATACTGATCGTCTTTTCTTATTATCTACTAAGCCATTACCATTATAACTGGCTATACTTATTTCACCATTTATTTATCGTTCTGTCTTGGCTGCATATAGAATACTTGCAGTAGGCCTATAAAACAGATAAGGACTTCTCCTTAGTGTGTGAGTCGCTCAGGTGGGTGTCTAGGGTATAGGTTTGGGGACCGTTCATGATAGGACAATAAATAAATAAATAAACTATATTTATAATCTATTTTAATGTATATCCCATATCTGCACAAAATTGAAAGCTCTCTCTGTCACAACTCCTGCTCGCAGACACACACACATGGGCTCTGGCATTTGCAACCATTTTCCCTTTTCACTCACTTAATGCCACACTTTTCCAAACACAAAAACACACACCCCACCTTCCATCACAATACACCCGCACATACCCACATACTGTGCCTTCTATGTCCTCTGTTTGTTGTGTTTTTATCCCTATCATGTTGATTCCTACCTAATATCAGGCTTTTAAATACTTTTGAAGATGTACTGTATTATTTCAATAATTATCCTTTCTTCTAATGCTGTCTTTTATCTATTTATAAATGCTATGAATAGAAAGTCGAATACTCATTATTTTACAACATTCCCTATCTTGAATGGTATAGTGTATTTGTAGTTTATTTCCTTATTAATTGTTGTATTTTATTGTTTTCAGGCCGACTGGTCCCATCTGGCTGGCCGACCTGTCCCATCTGGCCAGCCGGCTGACTGGTCCAACCTATCAGTAAGTACCAGTCGGCCAGCCAGATGGGAACAGTCGGCCGGAAAGCCAGAGAGGACCAGTCGACCGGCCGGCCATATAGTACCAGTCGGCCGCCAAGATAGGACCAATCAGCCGGCCAGATAAGACCGGTCGGCTTTCCAGATAGGACCAGGCGGCTGGCAAGATAGGGCGAGACGGCCGGCCAGATAGAACCAGTCGGCCGGCTAGATAGAACGAGGACTGGGTTGTGGCTCCACTGTTATTACCTGAGTGATCTGCTCAGGTAATAACATTGTTATGCAACATTATATTCAACTGATTTCCTTCATTCATACAATTTCCTCTGCACCTCTCACGATGACTGTTTAGCTTGTAAGTCTGCTTTGCAAAATAAATCACTCAGTCAAGTATGAATCAAATACAATTTTAAAATGTAATTAAATATCAAAGAATGCTTTTGTATTTGAGTATTATCTCAGTGAACGTCGCTACTCGCTAGCACTGTCACATAACAATGTTATTGTCATATCTAACTGAGCAAAGTAGTTAAATAGCTACATTTTCTTTTTCTCTCCTCTTGTTACAGAGGTCCTGCTTAAACCTGATATAAACTCCCAAGGTGTTCAGGGGCCACAGCTTCACCCTCACCTATTCCACTCAGCCACAGTACCCAAGAGGCTCCTTCCTCCTCACGTTCACCAGCTCCAACAGAACCCAGACCCAGACAGCTGTCAATCACTCTGCTGCCTTCCTCTTCCCTGCTGCAGATGACTCCCACCAAAGGAATTACAGCTGTGTTTATGATAATTATGCTTTCTCTCATAACTTTTCCTCTGAGAGTGAGTTCCTCTCCCTCACAGGTAACTGAACTTGAATCAGACTTAAAGTTGAAGTCGGAAGTGTACATACACTTAGGTTGGAGTCATTAAAACTAGTTTTTCAACCACTCCACAAATTACTTGTTAACAAACTATAGTTTTGGCAAGTTGGTTAGGACATCTACTTTGTGCATGACACAAGTAATTTTTCCAACAATTGTTTATAGACAGATTATTTCACTTATACTTCACTGTATCACAATTCCAGTGGGTCAGAAGTTTACATACACTAAGCTGACTGTGCCTTTAAACAGCTTGGAAAATTCCAGAAAATGATGGCATGGCTTTAGAAGCTTCTGATAGGCTAATTGACATCATTTGAGTCAATTGGAGGTGTACCTGTGGATGTATTTCAAGGCCTATCTTCAAACTCAGTGCCTCTTTGCTTGACATCATGGGAAAATCAAAAGAAATCAGCCAAGACCTCAGAAAGAAATGGTAGACCTCCACCAGTCTGGTTCATCCTTGGGAGCAATTTCCAAACACCTGAAGGTACCATGTTCATCTGCACAAACAATAGTACGCAAGTATAAACACCATGGGACCACGCAGCCGTCATACCGCTCAGGAAGGGGACGCGTTCTGTCTCCTAGAGATGAACGTACTTTGGTGCGAAAAGTGCAAATCAATCTCAGAACAACAGCAAAGGACCTTGTCAAGATGCTGGAGGAAACAGGTACAAAATAATCTATATCCACAGTAAAACGAGTCCTATATCGTCATAACCTGAAAGGCCGCTCAGCAAGGAAGAAGCCACTGCTCCAAAACTGCCATAAAAAAGCCAGACTACGGTTTGCAACTGCACATGGGGACAAAGATCGTACTTTTTGGAGAAATGTCCTCTGGTCTGATGAAACAAAAATAGAACTGTTTGGCCATAATGACCATCGTTATGTTTGGAGGAAAAAGGGGATGGCTTGCAAGCCAAAGAACACCATCCCAACCGTGAAGCACAGGGGTGGCAGCATCATGCTGTTGGGGTGCTTTGCGGCAGGAGGGACTGGTGCACTTCACAAAATAGATGGCATCGTGAGGAAGGAAAAATATGTGGATATATTGAAGCAACATCTCAAGACATCAGTCAGGAAGTTAGAGCTTGGTCGCAAATGGGTCTTCCAAATGGACAATGACCCCAAGCATACATCCAAAGTTGTGGCAAAATGGCTTAAGGACAAGTCAAGGTATTGGAGTGGCCATCACAAACCCTGACCTCAATCCTATAGAACATTTGTGGGCAGAACTGAAAAATCGTGTGCGAGCAAGGAGGCCTACAAACCTGACTCAGTTACACCAGCTCTGTCAGGAGGAATGGGCCAAAATTCACCCAACTTTTTGTGGGACGCTTGTGGAACGCTAGCTGAAACGTTTGACCCAAGTTAAACATTTGAAAGGAAATGCTACCAAATACTAATTGAGTGTATGTAAACTTCTGATCCACTGGGAATGTGATGAAAGAAATAAAAGCTTAAATAAATCATTTTCTCTACTATTATTCTGACATTTCACATTCTTAAAATAAACTGGTGATCCTAACTGACCTAAGACAGGGCATTTTTAGTAGGGTTAAATGTCAGGAATTTGAAAAACTGAGTTAAAATTTATTTGGCTAAGGTGTATGTAAACTTCCGACTTCAACTGTATGTACAGTCTGGTCACTGTGCAAAGGTTGAGGGTTATGCTATATTTATTTCTATTAGGCTAGATATTGTTCTAAATGTAATCTCTGTGCCTATGCACATGTATGCATGTTCAACTAGTCTACCCTAATGGTATTATGCTGGCACAGATCAACTGTCGTTCAAACTGTGCAATGGAATATTATTTATGATATTTTTTGTCTAACAGACTATACTGTGTGGTACCTGGGCTTCTTTCTGGAGTGGATTCTTGGAAAGAAACATAATTCCTTTACCTGCGTGTGTCATTGTAGCAGAACTGTATCCTGTGAACTGCATCCCTCTCGGATGGAATGGACATTATGCTGGATTTCAAGCAGAAGATGACTCAAGAGGAGCAGAATGGCAGTTTGATCATGACCCCCTCGCCATCATCAGATGATCACCCGTTCTCTTAGCTACAGATTGTTAAACCAGATAATGTGATTTAACCAAAGATTTTTGGTATCCATTACTGGGAGTTACAGGATAGGTACTGTTTGGTGTAGCACCGGTTGAATTTAGAAAATGCTCAGTTATTAAAATTAATATTTCTTTGCTCCATTAAGTAATCCAACAGTGTCACGCCCTGGCTCTGGGGACTCTGAAATGTTGAGCCAGGGTGTGGATTTTCTATGTTTAGTTTTCACTGTGTAGCTTCTATGTTGTGTTTTCTATGTTTTGGTTTCTGTTCTAGATCGTATAGATCTATGTTGGGCAGGGTGGTTCCCAATCAGAGGCAGCTGTTGCTCGTTGTCTCTGATTGGGAGCCATACTTAGGTAGGCTGTTTTCATCTGTTCTTTGTGGGATCTTGTTCCTTGTGGTTTGTGTTAGTACCGTTGGACTTCACGTATCGTTTGTTGTTTTGTTTGTCGTGTGTGCACTTAATAAAATAAGATGTACGAATATCACGCTGCGCCTTGGTCCTCCTCCTTCGACGATCGTGACAGAAGATCCCACCACACCAGGACCAAGCAGCGTGTCCAGGAGCACACGCAGGAGGTAACATTAGTAGATGTCCTCCTCGGTTGGGGGCAGATTACGGAGGAGGAGGCCGTCCGTTGCCGGAGGGCTATGAAGGGGGAGACCCAGGCAGGAGAGGAGAAGCGGCGCCAACCGGGCCGTGGTCGGACAGGCGAGAGGCAACCCCAAAAAAAATTTTAGGGGGGGGCACATGGCATGGACGACGGGGCTGCTGGAGGCAGAGAAGGGGCGAGTTCGTGGACGAGGAGAGAAGGCCACCGGCTTACGGGAGCCATTGGTGAGAAAAGGGAAGAAGGATGTAGAGGCACGGCGAGAGGTACTGAGGTGTATTGCCAGTCCGGTCCGGCCCGTTCCTGTCCCTCGCACCAAGCCTACGGTGCGCGTCGCCAGCCCGGCCCGGCCTGTTCCTGCCCCTCGCACCAAGCCTACGGTGCGCGTCGCCAGCCCGGCCCGGCCTGTTCCTGCTCCCCGCACCAAGCTAATGGTGCGCGTTGCCAGCCCGGCCCGGCCTGTTCCTGCTCCCCGCACCAAGCCTACGGTGTGCGTCGCCAGCCCGGCCCGGCCTGTTCCTGCCCCTCGCACCAAGCCTACGGTGCGCGTCGCCAGCCCGGCCCGGCCTGTTCCTGCTCCCCGCACCAAGCCAATGGTGCGCGTTGCCAGCCCGGCCCGGCCTGTTCCTGCTCCCCGCACCAAGCTAATGGTGCGCGTCGCCAGCCCGGCCCGGCCTGTTCCTGCTCCCCGCACCAAGCCAATGGTGCACGTTGCCAGCCCGGCCCGGCCTGTTCCTGCTCCCCGCACCAAGCCAATGGTGCGCGTTGCCAGCCCGGCCCGGCCTGTTCCTGCTCCCCGCACCAAGCTAATGGTGCTCGTCGCCAGCCCGGCCTGGCCTGTTCCTGCCCCTCGCACCAAGCCTACGGTGCGCGTCGCCAGCCCGGCCCGGCCTGTTCCTGCTCCCCGCACCAAGCCAATGGTGCGCGTTGCCAGCCCGGCCCGGCCTGTTCCTGCTCCTCGCACCAAGCTAATGGTGCGCGTCGCCAGCCCGGCCCGGCCTGTTCCTGCCCCTCGCACCAAGCCAATGGTGCGCGTCGCCAGCCCGGCCCGGCCTGTTCCTGCCCCTCGCACCAAGCCTACGGTGTGCGTCGCCAGCCCGGCCCGGCCCGTTCCTGCTCCTCGCACCAAGCCAGGGGTGCGCATCGTCAGGCCGGTACGGCCCGTTCCTGCTCCCCGCACCAGGCCAGGGGTGCGCATCGTCAGCCCGGTCCGGCCCGTTCCTGCTCCACGCACCAAGCCAGGGGTGCACGTCGTCAGTCCGGCACAACCCGTGCCTGGGTCACCGGTGCCTAGTCAGGTACCGGTCAGCTGTTCCACACCGGAGCCTAAGCAATCCGCTCCTACGATGTCCAGTCCAGCTCCAGCCAGCGGGGCCAGACCGGACCAGGGGCGCTACGGGGGGATTGTTGGAGGGTGGTGGTCAAGCCCGGAGCCGGAACCGCCTCCGAGGAGGAATGCCCACCCAGCCCTCCCCTGTTTTGTTTATGTTTAGGCGCGGTCGCAGTCCGCGCCTTTGGGGGGGGGGGGGGGGTACTGTCACGCCCTGGCTCTGGGGACTCTGAAATGTTGAGCCAGGGTGTGGATTTTCTATGTTTAGTTTTCACTGTGTAGCTTCTATGTTGTGTTTTCTATGTTTTGGTTTCTGTTCTAGATCGTATAGATCTATGTTGGGCAGGGTGGTTCCCAATCAGAGGCAGCTGTTGCTCGTTGTCTCTGATTGGGAGCCATACTTAGGTAGGCTGTTTTCATCTGTTCTTTGTGGGATCTTGTTCCTTGTGGTTTGTGTTAGTACCGTTGGACTTCACGTATCGTTTGTTGTTTTGTTTGTCGTGTGTGCACTTAATAAAATAAGATGTACGAATATCACGCTGCGCCTTGGTCCTCCTCCTTCGACGATCGTGACAAACAGCGTACCCTGCTATCTTATCTGTTTCAATTCTTCTCTCATTGATCAAGACAGGTGAGTGTCCACCCCAAAGTGCTGCATGTCATGATGACAGACACCTGTCACAATCAATGAGTGAAGACTTGAAATAGACAAGATGACGGCTTACACATTGTAGGATTACTTCATGGAGCATAAAACTTAGCGTTTCCTAAATTCAAACTGACCCCCTGCAACTGGACACAGACATTTTATGAGAATCCTGTTTCCACGAATCGAAGACGAAGACAGCATCGCCAAGCTAATGTTGGTCGAAAATTCTCTGTGGTACACCAAACAGTACCTATTCTGTAACTCCCAGTAATGGATACCAAATATCTTAGGTTAAATCACATTATCTGTTGTAACAATCTGTAGCTACAGTTCTCTGCACTTTACTACACCTGAGACCAGGGACGGCTTGTTCAATAGGGCGATATGGGCGACGCACTGCCAAACGGGAAAAGGAAGGGATTTTTTTCTAATCAATTATATCACGGCAACAGCAGTTATCAGTGTTCACGTCTGATCTGCCAGCCACTAAATGTCAAATCAGGCTAAAGTCGTGCTTCAAATGGCCCCGCCCGTTTTTTGGGCGATTTCAGTCAGGTTGAAAATCGCCCAGAAGTCTCTCATAGCCTGTCATGTAAAATCTATTTTTTTCACATTTCAAAGCTTTCAATACATTCTCTATGGGTGTCTGTGGGCATGCACTTACGCGCTTTCGTCATACGTGACGTAACGTTGAACGTAACTAAGACAATGGCGGCTATCAGAGTCTATGTTGCGACCTGCTGTGTGGCGTTATTTTATGTTTTTAATTTGTAGACTTAGTTTACAAACATTCTGCAAACATTCTGCTTTGGACTGATCTTCGGTTTTGGACTGATCTTGTTGATCGTGTACATACCCGCTACGAACGGACTAAATAATGAAAACGCTGCTGGCAGCGGAATCCCAATACAGCTGGGAGACTTGACTGGATGACAGAGTCCCGGACAGAGAGGTGGAGCCGGCCACCTTCACCCTGGTCAGAGCGGACCGCGATCCTGGTAAGAGAGCGACTCTGTACCCCGACATTGAACTGCTTTCTGTGTCATTGAACCTTACTATTGTTGATAAAACAAGTTTACTGGAGAACGGAGAAAAAGTAGAGACTTTTGGACAAGGTGGATAATTGTATAATATAAGGCAGTTTATTCAGAGGTAAAGATATCTGGAATCGCGTGCACGGACCCGTTCGTCAAACTCGTAGGGAGTTTATCAGAAGAGCCCCTAAACATTGTGTGCTGACATTTTATACAATAAAATGAAGTAGGTTGAATCTAGTAGTTCTGATCTTCTGATTGGTCCTGATGAGTTGGGCGATGTCACCTCCAGGCTAGTGTCACTGTTGCATTGGCTCTGAGTCGGGTTCTCTGTCTTCAGATGTTCAGCCTAAGAGAAGAGGATTTGTGTGTGTGTGTGTGTGTTTGTTATCAGTGTGTGTGTGTGTGTGTGTGTTTGTTATCAGTGATGATGTGTGTGTGTGTGTGTGTGTGTGTGTTTATCAGTGATGATGTGTGTGTGTGTGTGTGTGTGTGTGTGTGTGTGTGTGTGTGTGGGTGTGTGTGTGTGTGTGTCCTCAGGGCAAGAACTCGTGAGTTGGAAGAACTGAGAGACCTATGGCGTGGGTGTTATCCTTAGCTACCTGCTGACAAGGCTGACAAGATAGGACTCTTGTTCATTGTATTGAATACAAAGGCCCAACACAAAATGGGTCATGCACAAGATTTTAGTCAGACCAAGCTATAACATTATATATTTACTACGACAGTACATTCAACCAAAAGCTAATATAACAAAGGCATCAGAGATTATTTATAATCTGTCACAGAAACTGGAATCCATCTCCCCAGATCAGTCAATAAATGCTTCTGGTATTGACTTATATGCTGCCCCTGTCTTCATGTTGTTGCTGGACATATCTTTTTAAAAATGTGTGTAGGTCACCTAAATCATCAGAAAAATTGCCCCTCCTGAGAATTTTTTCAGGAGCCGCCACTGCCTGAGACGCACTGAACTGTACTACACTGTCCATACTGTATTTTTTTGTATGTTACTTTTACCATATAACATTCTTGTTGAATACCCAGTTCTTTTTCAGTTAGCATTAAATATCGTACACTCTGTATTTTAGATTTGGACAAATAAACATTCTTTGGATATATCTGAATGTCTAACATCTGTTTGATGCTACAGAGCCCTGTACAGCTTATATAAATATTTTCTGTAAATCCATAAAGACAGACATATTTTGAGGATTGATCGAAAAGATCCATATTCATTTTTTGGTCCTTTTTCCGGCATAGGTACACTGGCAATGGTGGGCTGTGGAAGCAGAGTGCTTGTAGTGAATTATCTTGTCCCGTCTGAGGTGTACGGCCAGCTGGATAAGCCTGCCGGAAGTGGTGTAGTGTAAGGACAGATGCTGGGAGACGAGAAGCAAGTACAGGGAGTGAACATTTAATATATATAGACATGAAACAAAACACGGACAGCGTCTGGCCAGGGGAAACATAACAACATTAATGCTGACACAGGGATCACAACTGAGGAACAGACAGATACAGTGAGGGAAGAAAGTATTTGATCCTCTGCTGATTTTGTACGTTTGCCCACTGACAAAGACATGATCAGTCTATAATTTTAATGGTAGGTTTATTTGAACAGTGAGAGACAGAATAACAACAAAAAATCCAGAAAAAACGCATGTCAAAAATGTTATAAATTGATTTCCATTTTAATGAGGGAAATAAGTATTTGACCCCTCTGCAAAACATGACTTAGTACTTGGTGGCAAAACCCTTGTTGGCAATCACAGAGGTTTGCACACATCTCAGGAGGGATTTTGTGCCACTCCTCTTTGCAGATCTTCTCCAAGTCATTAAGGTTTTGAGGCTGACGTTTGGCAACTCGAACCTTCAGCTCCCTCCACAGATTTTTTATGGGATTAAGGTCTGGAGACTGGCTAGGCCACTCCAGGACCTTAATGTGCTTCTTCTTGAGCCACTCCTTTGTTGCCTTGGCCGTGTGTTTTGGGTCATTGTCATGCTGGAATACCCATCCACTACCCATTTTCAATGCCCTGGCTGAGGGAAGGAGGTTCTCACCCAAGATTTGACGGTACATGGCCCCGTCCATCGTCCCTTTGATGCAGTGATGTTGTCCTGTCCCCTTAGCAGAAAAACACCCCAAAAGCATAATGTTTCCACCTCTATGTTTGACGGTGGGGATGGTGTTCTTGGGGTCATAGGCAGCATTCCTCCTCCTCCTCCAAACACGGCGAGTTGAGTTGATGGCAAAGAGCTCCATTTTGGTCTCATCTGACCACAACACTTTCACCCAATTCTCCTCTGAATCATTCAGATGTTCATTGGCAAACTTCAGACGGGCCTGTATATGTGCTTTCTTGAGCAGGGGGACCTTGTGGGCGCTGCAGGATTTCAGTCCTTCACGGCGTAGTGTGTTACCAATTGTTTTCTTGGTGACTATGGTCCCAACTGCCTTGAGATCATTGACAAGATCCTCCGGTGTAGTTCTGGGCTGATTCCTCACCGTTCTCATGATCATTGCAACTCCACGAGGTGAGATCTTGCATGGAGCCCCAGGCCGAGGGAGATTGACAGTTCTTTTGTGTTTCTTCCATTTGCGAATAATCGCACCAACTGTTGTCACCTTCTCACCAAGCTGCTTGGCGATGGTCTTGTAGCCCATTCCAGCCTTGTGTAGGTCTACAATCTTGTCCCTGACATCCTTGGAGAGCTCTTTGGTCTTGGCCATGGTGGAGAGTTTGGAATCTGATTGATTGATTGCTTCTGTGGACAGGTGTCTTTTATACAGGTAACAAACTGAGATTAGGAGCACTCCCTTTAAGAGTGTGCTCCTAATCTCAGCTCGTTACCTGTATAAAAGACACCTGGGAGCCAGAAATATTTCTGATTGAGAGGGGGTCAAATACTTATTTCCCTCATTAAAATGCAAATCAATTTATAACATTTTTGACATGCGTTTTTCTGGATTTTTTTGTTGTTATTCTGTCTTTCACTGTTCAAATAAACCTACCATTAAAATTATAGACTGATAATTTCTTTGTCAGTGGGCAAACGTACAAAATCAGCAGGGGATCAAATACTTTTTTCCCTCACTGTATAGGGGAGGTGATTAAACAGTAATGAAGTCCAGGTGAGTCCAATGAAGCGCTGATGCGTGTAACGATGGTGACAGTTGTGCGTAATGATGGGCAGCCTGGCGCCCTCGAGCGCCAGAGAGGGGGAGCGGGGGAAGGCGTAACAGTGTAGGGCTCGTAGACCTTAACCACCAACTGTTTGGACCTCTTGCAGAAGATTTGCTGGTACTGCACGTCTCCTGGAAAGACATGGTTGTGGTGTTACCATTTTACACTTTTTGTGGAAGGGTCGTAGGGCAACACGTCTTTGTTGGTAAAGATTTCAACAGATTTTAGTCATTTAACAGACGCTCTTATCCAGAGCAACTTACAGTTAGTGAGTGCATACATTTTTTATACTAGAGACAGACTAGTGCATTGTTTAGGGACAATGAGGGACATTGGGAGCTGCTTTTGAGAGGAAAGATTAGTCAACAAAGTGAATGGGCTGGGGGGCTGCAGAAGGTATGGAAAGGAGGGCAGTTCTGACACATGATGTGTTGCTGTGTATGGGAAATTGAGATGAAATGGCACCTTAAAATCGTTCTCGTACACAACAATACACTTACTGTCTCTAAGCACATCACCCTTCCTCATCTCAAAGACCTATCTGTAAACCTCCCCCAGCCCATTGACTTTGATAGATCATTCTTGTCAATAGTAGCAGGGGATTTTTGTAGACATGTCTTCGTATTGTGTTTTGAGAATCTGCAGAGCAAAGAATGAGGTGGTTGTGTCATTACTGTGTCTTGATTTTATACCTTTTGGTGTCCCTCTTGTTTTCGTCCCACAATCTTGTTGTGCTCCATAACCGCAAGGTGTGTCCCCTCCCTCATGCCACCACTTTGGGGTATATTTCAGCAGGGCCTGTGGAAGGACTCCAGATAACCTGAATGTTACAAAGGGAAAAGGTAAGAGGAGAAAAGGGGTAGACTAAATTGATTACATGGTCTGGAAGGTACTCTGTGGTCCTCAGGCTACATCTAACCATCTGTAACCCCATAACACAAACCACCCATACAAACACTACCCAATTCACATTTATGCCATGCTTACTGTAAATTGAGCTATTTTAGCCGTCAGCTTGTAAACATTTTTGCCAACTTACCTTCACCTTGCGCAGAGCTTCGGGTTGGAAACAAATGCTGGTTGAATCAAATTATGTACCACCTACATTTTAGTCATTTCGCAGACGCTCTTATCCAGAGCGATTTACAGGAGCAATTAGGGTTAAGTGCCTTGCTTAAGGGCACATCGATAGATTTTTCACCTAGTTGGCTCGGGGATTAGAACCAGCGACCTTTCGGTTACTGACACAACACTCTTACCCACTAAGCTACCTGCCGCCCCACAGTACCTACAGTACAACAAAACACACAACAATACACAATTGAAGCACCCCACTAATTGTATTGATCTCGATTAGACTGGCTAGCTTAGCACATCTAACATGGACATTTCAATATTGTCAGCTTACTGTTAGCTAGTTAGCATCACTAAATTGTCAGTAAGATTGCTAGCCAGCTGAGAACCAACTAACCAAGACAATTTATACAGATTCATCATTAGCTATATCGACAATTCGATTTTTGGTAACAGTGTTTTCTAGACAAGGGTAGTATAGATGGCTACCAGATTGAGTTACTCGTATTTGCTAACATTAGCCAGCTTACGTTAGCTAACATTAGTAAAAGATATAACGAACAGACAACCATGTTTACTCTGCCGAAGGTAGCTACCAGTCTAGCAGTGACTACCAGGACTGTAACGTTAGCTAACGTAGCTAATTGACCTAGTCCAGCAAACGTTATGTTACCTCTAATCGAGAATCACATCACTCCTCCGCTGTCGTTGTATGTAATTAGCACAGCCAGACAGAACACCACACGGGTATGATTTACATTTACATTTTATGATGACAAACGTTCGTGAAAAACAAACATTTTCAAAATAAATTGCCTAGAGAAATTCTGAGATTACTATGTGTTGGGCGTTTGAAGTGAACAACACCATGAACCAAGTTTGCTGGGACGCCCCATCTACCGAGTAGGGTGGTTTCTGCATACGCTATGAATGCTGGACTTTGTGGTTCACTATGAGCAGACGAATACACAGGAAGTTGAAACTGGTCCTCTCTGGCCGGCCGACTGGTCCTATCTGGCCGACTGGTTCTATATGGCTGGCCGACTGGTCCAATTTGGCTGGCTGGCCGACTGGTCCAATCTGGCCGGTCGACTGGTACTATCTGGCCGGCCGACTGGACCTATCTGGCTGGCCGACTGGTACATCTGGCCGGCCGACTGGTCCTGTCTGGCCAGCCAACCAGTCCCATTTGGCCTGCCGACTGGTCCTTTCAGGCCGGTCGGCTGGTCCGGCCGATTTGTTCTATCTGGCCGGCCGAGTCGTACTATCTGGCCGGCCGACTGGTCCCATCACTGGGGAAGCCAAGCCAGTAAGAAAAGGCATATTATAACCTACAGTATAAGTCAAAAGTTTTGACACACCTATTCATTCCAGGGTTTTTCTTTATTTTTACTATTTTCTACATAATAGTGAAGACATCAAACCTATGAAATAACACATATGGAATCATGTAGTAACCAAAAAAGTGTTAAAGAAATCAGAATATATTTTATATTTGAGATTCTTCAAATAGCCACCCTTTGCCTTGATGACAGCTTTGCACACTCTTGGCATTCTCTCAACCAGCTTCACCTGGAATGCTTTTCCAACAGTCTTGAAGGAGTTCCCACATATGCTGAGCACTTGTTGGCTGCTTTTCCTTCACTCTGTCGTCCGACTCATCCCAAACCATCACAATTGGGTTGAGGTCGGGGGATTGTGGAGGCCAGGTCATCTGATGCAGCCCTCCATCACTCTCCTTCTTGGTAAAATAGCCCTTACACAGCCTGGAGGTGTGTTGGGTCATTGTCCTGTTGAAAAACAAATGATAGTCCCACTAAGCCCAAATCAGATGGGATGGCGTATCGTTGCAGAGTGCTGTGGTGGCCATGCTGGTTAAGTGGGCCTTGAATTCTAAATAAATCACAGACAGTGTCACCAGCAAAGCACCCCCACACCCCCACACCATAACACCTCCCCCTCCATGTTTTACGGTGGGAAATACACATGCGGAGATCATCCGTTCACCCACACCGCATCTCACAAAGAAACAGCGGTTGGAACCAAAAATCTCCAATTTGGACTCCAGACCAAAGGACACATTTCCACCGGTCTAATGTCCATTGCTCGTGTTTATTGACCCAAGCAGGTCTCTTCTTCTTATTGGTGTCCTTTAGTAGTGGTTTCTTTGCAGCAATTCGACCATGAAGGCCTGATTCACACAGTCCCCTCTGAACAGTTGATGTTGAGATATGTCTTTGACTTGAACTCTTTGAAGAATTTATTTGGGCTGCAATTTCTGAGGCTGGCAACTCTAATGAACTTATCCTCTGCAGCAGAGGTAACTCTGGGTCTTCCATTTCTGTGGCGGTCCTCATGGGAGCCAGTTTCATCATAGTGCTTGACGGTTTTTGCGACTGCACTTGAAGAAACTTTCAAAGTTCTTGATATTTTCCGTATCGACTGACCTTCATGTTTTAAAGTAATGATGGACTGTCGTTTCTCTTTGCTTATTTGAGCTGTTCTTGCCATAATATGGACTTGGTATTTTACCAAATAGGGCTATCTTCTGTATACCCCCCCCCCCCCCCCCTGCCTTGTCACAACACAAATGATTGGCTCAAACGCATTAAGAAGGAAAGATATTCCACAAATTGACTTTTAAGAAGGCACACCTGTTAATTGAAATGTTTTCCAGGTGACTACTTCATGAAGCTGGTTGAGAGAATGCCAAGAGTGTGCAAAGCTGTCATCAAGGCAAAGGGTGGCTATTTGAAGAATCTCAAATATAAACTATATTTTGATTTGTTTAACACTTGTTTGGTTACTACACAATTCCTTATGTGTTATTTAATAGTTTTGATGTCTTCACTATTATTCTACAATGTAGAAAATAGTAAAAATAAAGAAAAACCCTTGAATGAGTAGGTGTGTCCAAACATTTGACTGGTAGTGTATGTGTTGTGATAATTGCGTTGTTTGCTCTATACAGGGGTCCCCAAACTTTTTTGGCCCACGACCCCATTTTGATATCTGAAAATTCTCACGACCTCAACCACAGCTCCCTGAATGCCCAGTGTGGCAGCCCTCCACACCTCTCCAAAAAAAACTGTATGTGTCTGTATGTATCTGTGTCTTTCGGAGGGGTTGGGTTAGAAGCGGAAGTCAAATATCATAAAGTAATAAAGTATAAAGTAATCTTAGTGTTCGTTGTAGAGCTGCTGAGCAATGTTAAATGGGTGTTTGGTGTTTGCCTTCCTATTCTAAGAGCCATTCAAAGACATACCAACCACTGATGGTTATTTGCATTTAGAGCAAAAACACTCGTTAACCATGGTATTGTATTAATAAGGTAACAGTCCCCAGGTTGCTAACACACCATTTGGTACAACCCACTGGGCACACACTGGTTGAACCAACATGGAATATAAGTTGAATTGTCTGTGCCCAGTGGGAAGGTAGTCTACATCACACTGCAATAACTGTATCAGACATGGACTGGCTGGTTGTCTGGCTGGCTGACAGTTGTTTTATTTTTATTTTCTTTTATTTCACCTTTATTTAACCAGGTAAGCCAGTTGAGAACAAGTTCTCATTTACAACTGCGACCTGGCCAAGATAAAGCAAAGCAGTGCGATAAAAACAACAACACAGAGTTACATATGGGGTAAAAAAACATAAAGTCAAAAAATATATATACAGTGTGTGCAAATGAAGCAAGTTATGGAGGTAAGGCAATAAATAGGCTATAGTGCAAAATAATTACAA
This sequence comes from Coregonus lavaretus, assembly GCF_964263955.1. Taxonomy (NCBI): domain Eukaryota; kingdom Metazoa; phylum Chordata; class Actinopteri; order Salmoniformes; family Salmonidae; genus Coregonus; species Coregonus lavaretus. The sequence goes on along the minus strand of NC_140018.1, from coordinate 15,213,682 downwards.
TTAGTATTAACACTGGAATGCTAGATGTGCAAGAGATTATGTGCAAATAGAGATACTGGGGTGCAAAAGAGCAAAATAAATAACAATATAGGGATGAGGTAGTTGGGTGGGCTAATTTCAGATGGGCTGTGTACAGGTGCAGTGATCGGTAAGCTGCTCTGACAACTGATGCTTAAAGTTAGTGAGGGAGATAAGAGTCTCCAGCTTCAGATATTTTTGCAATTCGTTCCAGTCATTGGCAGCAGAGAACTGGAAGGAATGGCGGCCAAAGGAGGTGTTGGCTTTGGGGATGACCAGTGAGATATACCTGCTGGAGCGCAGACTACGGGTGGGTGCTGCTATGGTGACCAATGAGCTAAGATAAGGCGGGGATTTGCCTAGCAGTGATTTATAGATGGCCTGGAGCCAGTGGGTTTGACGACGAACATGTAGTGAGGACCAGCCAACAAGAGCGTATAGGTCACAGTGGTGGGTAGTGTATGGGGCTTTGGAGACAAAACGGATGTCACCGTGATAGACTACATCCAATTTGCTGAGTAGAGTGTTGGAGGCTATTTTGTAAATGACATCGCCGAAGACAAGGATCGGTAGGATAGTCAGTTTTACGAGGGCATGTTTGGCAGCATGAGTGAAGGAGGCTTTGTTGAGAAATAGGAAGCCGATTCTAGATGTAACTTTGGATTGGAGATTCTTAATGTGAGTCTGGAAGGAGAGTTTACAGTCTAACCAGACACCTAGGTATTTGTAGTTGTCCACATACTCTAGGTCAGACCCGTCGAGAGTAGTGATTCTAGTCGGGTGGGCGGGTGCCAGTACCGTTCGATTGAAGAGCATGCATTTAGTTTTACTAGTGTTTAAGAGCAGTTGGAGGCTACCATAGAGACTGCCATAGGTCCAGACAACAGGCCCTCCGATTTGACACATTGAACTCTATCTGAGAAGTAGTTGGTGAACCAGGCGAGGCAGTCATTTGAGAAACCAAGGCTATTTAGTCTGCCAATAAGAATGCGGTGGTTGACAGAGTCGAAAGCCTTGGCCAGGTCGATGAAGACGGCTGCACAGTACTGTCTATTATCGATCGCGGTTATAATATCGTTTAGGACCTTGAGCGTGGCTGAAGTGCACCCATGACCAGCACGTAAACCGGATTGCATAGCGGAGAAGGTACGGTGGGATTCGAAATGGTCGGTGATCTGTTTGTTAACTTGGCTTTCAAATACTTTCGAAAGGCAGGGCAGGATGGATATAGGTCTGTAACAGTTTGGATCTAGAGTGTCACCCCCTTTGAAGAGGGGGATGACCGCGGCAGCTTTCCAATCTCTGGGGATCTCAGACGATACGAAAGAGAGGTTGAACAGGCTAGTAATAGGGGTTGCGACAATTTTGGCGGCTAGTTTTAGAAAGAAAGGGTCCAGATTGTCTAGCCCAGCTGATTTGTAGGGGTCCAGATTTTGCAGCTCTTTCAGAACATCAGCTGTCTGAATTTGTGTGAAGGAGATGCGGGGGGGGGGGCATGGGCAAGTTGCAGCGGAGGGTGCAGAGTTGGTGGCCGGGGTAGTGGTAGCCAGGTGGAAAGCATGGCCAGCCGTAGCAAAATGCTTGTTGAAATTATCGATTATTGTAGATTTATCGGTGGTGATAGTGTTTCCTAGCCTCAGTGCAGTGGGCAGCTGGGAGGAAGTGCTCTTATTCTCCATGGACTTTACAGTGTCCCAAAACTTTTTGGAGTTAGTGCTACAGGATGCAAATTTCTGTTTGAAAAAGTTAGCCTTTGCTTTCCTGACTGCTTGTGTATATTGGTTCCTAACTTCCCTGAAAAGTTGCATATCGCGGGGGCTATTTGATGCTAATGCAGTACGCCACAGGATGTTTTTGTGCTGGTCAAGGGCAGTCAAGTCTGAGGAGAACCAGGAGCTATATCTGTTCTTAGTTCTGTATTTTTTGAATGGGGCATGTTTATTTAAGATTGAGAGGAAATTACTTTTAAAGAACAACCAGGCATCCTCTACTGACGGAATGAGATCTATATCCATCCAGGATACCTGGGCCAGGTCAATTAGGAAGGCCTGCTCAAAAGTGTTTTGTTCTGGTATGGAGTAATATATTGCCTGCTTTATGACGTTAAATTATATCATTTTATTCTTATTGATAATTTTAAATTCCAGATTGGATGGCTGCTGACCATTGACTGCACATGTTGTTAAACCTACTCTTTGAAGCTCTCTTATGCACTTTACACTGTTTTAAAGAGTCGATTGATTCATCTAATTAACTTTTTTGTTTTTATGACCGCTCGATCAGCTGTTTGATTTCACTTACTGCCAGGATCTGAGCCAGGATCACAGTCAAACAGATTGGGAAGTAGTAGTGCTCTTTCAGGCGTTGGAGGTGAGCAGTCATCACTCGTGTGGGACACTTACTGATGCTGTTCTCTGTTAGAAACATGCACAGCCGAGGGGAGGGGGCATGGTTCGCTTTTGAAAGACTCTCTCTCCAATAAGATTTTTTTCATCTGAATGCACTGATTCGGTCACTCATCTGTAGAATGTTTTTATATTTGCGTTCAGTTTGTTCAGTTTCCCAAGTATGTCTATTACATAGGCAAAGAGAACATATTATTTTCATTACGCAGAAAGTCAACCAAGGCTTTTTTTTTACATCCATTGTGAATGACAACAGTTCCTCTCTTAATGTGAAAAATCTTTCCAACACTCCCCCTCGATAACCACCAACCCTAGAACACAGCTCTTTTGCTGCCAGTTGCTCTCTGTGTATCATACAATGCGTCCATATAGCAGAGAGAGACACATTCATAACTAGAGTGCAGAGGCCTGCCCGCCGTCTCTTGCCTCATCCCTCTCTCACCCCCTGTCCTTTTTTAATCATGGCCCATCTTGTCTCTCCTCTCGTCCAGATGACTGAATTCAATCAGGGGGCTTGTTCAAGAGAGCTCCTCTCAGGACTCATACCACCACCACCACACAGATGGGTCTCACTCTTTCTATATTACCTTACTGTGTAACTCTATACGAACCATCCCACAGATACAGGTTGCTGTCCAAGTAAATAAATAAATTTTCATAACTGGGTAATACTTTTTGACACTTTCATAGTGGCATATTTGTTATGAGAGATGTCATCCTACATCAACAAAACTTCTGATAAACTCTTGAGTTGTGAAGTCTTGAGTGTATCTCCCATCAATCTCTCTCCCCCACACAATACATTAAGTAATTGAACGTTTCATAGAAAGCAGTCAACAGGCTTCAGCTCTGAACTCCAGATAAAGATCTGTGCTCAGCTCACCCACACTACACTGGTCCTCTGTAGCTCAGCTGGTAGAGCCCGGCGCTTGGAACGCTAAGGTAGTGGGTTCGATCCCCGGGACCACCCATAAAAAATCCCCGGGACCACCCATATTATTATTATTACACCTACAGTGTTTATCTAATTGGAAAGTGGAGGCGACAGAGGCAGCATGCTTTTAATACAGCCTAAAATGTTGTCTCTTATCGAACGCTGCTCTGTTCTGTTTCTATGCATCCCTCTCTTAGAGATATATAGTTGTGATTAACGACCATCCTCAGTTCCCACGACAACCCTCCATTGTGCTTCTGAAAACAGTGAAGAAATACAGCAGCATGGGGAATACAATCACTTACAGTGCTGTCTGGGTCTGAAGCATGGGGCTGCATATGCGGCTGGTCTGGTTACATTCGGCTGTTTATTAAATAAAGAGAGACAGAGTAGAGGCCTGTTCAGGATGGTTATATAAGGCCTTGGATCTCCAGAGCTCTTGTTTAAGTGCCCAGGGCTCTGGGCTGTAAAGGGCTGAGGAGAGTCTCCCTCTAATGTGTTTGTGACATTGTCACAAACTCTCTCTCTCTCTCTCTCTCTCTCTCTCTCTCTCTCTCTCTCTCTCTCTCTCTCTCTCTCTCTCTCTCTCTCTCTCTCTCTCTCTCTCTCTCTCTCTCGGGGTGGGGGCGTTAGATTGGAAGAGCTGGAAGAAGGGCCATTGGTGAGCAGAGAGAGGATGAAAAAGAGAAGTGGCTGTCAGAGCAAGGCATTGAACCAGCCAAACTATTTCTCAGCGCTGGAAAGGAGATGGCTATTAGAGTGAATAAGTGCCAGGGCACTGCCGAACTGTGACAGGCGTGTGGGAGGGCTGAAGTGTTTACTGGCCTTTATAGTCAGGCCCACTCACAGGACACCTTAGGGTCCTCACAGGGATGACTGTTCAAATTATAAGAGACAGATTTACTACTTGTTTGCACAGGGCAAAGTTCTCACCTGGATTTTTCGGTTGGGATATATCAAATGTGTCATTCTAAAATGATATATTAAGGCTAAGAGAAGGATTGAGACCTCAAACGGAGGTAAGAGTAAAGAATGGTTTGGCTTTGTATTTTCATTTATTTTTCATCTCTGAAAAAAAACTTTGGACTGGTGCAAAAGCTTAATGTTCCTATGGGTAGTTTGGAAGAGAGATGATTTTGGACAGGGAGTGTTCTGAGACTATTTTGAGCTTAGTCTTCTTTAAACTTGGCTCTCAAAGGTCTTCCGATCAGAACAGTCATTCCTGGCTGAAGTAAACAAATCTATTTTCTTACAGTTCTTGTCAGGGAGCTTCAGTTGGGTGCAAATTATTTTTGGGTACCAAAGATTGACAGGCAGGTGTGGTACCTAAATAATGATGCTAATTATGCTGTGAGAACAAGGAATCCGCTGACACTGTCCTCGATTATAATAGTTTATTTACATTGAAGATTTCAGCGCCAATTTACAGACTTCTGCAGACATCTGGAGAATAACCGGCCCAATCTCTAATATGTTGTACTCCCCTCCTTTGTCCCAACCATAGTATTTATAATCTGTGACATGATATGGGTGGTTTCCCCTACAGACCAATCCCAGGACGCCACATAACAGACTTCCTCTGTTTTAGGGTGCCCCTATAGAAATGCTCTCCAGATGCTTCCACAAGCTGAGTCAACTTCCTCTGAGACACCATTTGCAAACGTCAGCAAAGTCATCAATTGTTTAGATACTACACAGGCTTTTATAAAGAAACACAGCAGACATATCTAGTCCTCAGAAAGGAAAGGATATTGTGCCATAGTAATATCTACACAAAAACATTGCATAAGAGACAAGGAAAGGAAAACATGTTTATTGATGTTGAAATGTTTGGGACCGATTGATATTGGTGGAATATCAAAATAAAAATAAAACTTACATAGTATGTATAAGCTGGAAGTAGAAGCCTAAGTGTTGTTTTCCATTAGTTTACTCCAATTAGAGGAGGGGTGGTGGGGTTAGGGGAAAATAATAAAGAAAAATATATTTAAAAAAATATATATATATATATACAGTATATATATATATGGGGGATTGGAAATTATGCAGACAATTACATTGATGGAAGCCACAATCTATCTGCGATATTAAAGCTGATCTACCCCCTAAAAAAGTATTTGTGTTATTCCTCCACCATGAAAGAACAACGGTCATGGTTTCATATCAGAACACTGAGCTGAGGTCTCTATTCATACTCCTTTAATTTGCTGCACATCACTGTTTTAATCTCCCCCCCCCCCCCCCCCCCCCCATTAGTTAACAAGTTCAAACACAGCCTCTCTCTTGGCAAAATTGCAAATTATAAATCATGGTTGTTCTCGGAATACACTCTGAGAACAGAGAAGCCAACAGCAAACCATTAAGAGTAGAGGATGGAGTGAAGTACACCAGAGATAGAGAGGGAAGAAGGAGTGAGAGAAGGACTTAAAAGGAGAGAGCCGGGATAGAGAGAGTGAGGAGAAGAAGAGAGGATGAGGGGATGTTAAGAGTGAGGAGGAAGGAAAGGTTAGAGGGAATGAGTGTGGACAAAGAATTGGGGAGGAAGAAAAACAGCGTGGCAAATGAGAGAATGAGTAGAAAAGAGGAGAGACTAAAAAGAGGGAAAACAGAAAGAGTGAGTTGGGAACAAGAGATAAGGAAAGTGAAGAGAATGAGGAAGACATTCTAGAGTCTGAGGAGAGAGAACATGGCATTGGTGGATTAGAGGAGAGAGGATGAGGAGAGAGAACATGGCATTGGTGGATTAGAGGAGAGAGGATGAGGAGAGGATGAGGATGAGGAGAGAGAGGGACCTCAATTGGTAGAGCATGGCGCTTGTAACGCCAGGGTAGTGGGTTCGATCCCCAGGACCACCCATACGTAAAAATGTGTGCACACATGACTGTAAGTCGCTTTGGATAAAAGTGTCTGCTAAATGGCATATTATTATTATTATTAAAACAGCGGGGAGAAAAAGAGAGACAAGAGTGGAGAATGAGACTTGTTCAAAGATGCTACAGGCCCAGATTAGATAGTTGATTCTGCTGAGGGAAACGAGAATCTCATCTGAGCGATTTGAAATGTGACCAGAGAGAGAGAGACAAATGAGAAAATGAAACAAGGGAAGAGGGAGGTGACAGAGAGAAGAGAGGAACTAGAGATGGAAAATGAGCAGAGAAGGAAGTAAGAAAGGATGCAGAGGAAGAGGAGGAAAATGGGGGCGAGGAGGAGAGAAGTGGAAAGACATGCCAAATCTGTTCTGGGAAAGAGACTCACATGGTGGTAGAAAAAAAGGCTGATCAAATGCAGCCATGACAATAACTTGATGTTAGCTGACAGTTTATGCAGTCTGGGTTTGGATCCATGGATGGTTAATAAGTCAGGTTTGGTCTCTGCCCGGTTTGGACTGATTAATGTGTTTTTAAATCTGGCTTTGGTCTGGTTCGGTCTGGTGTCCAGTTTGGCCAGGGAGATCTAGCCTGGTGCATACGCCACAGTTCCATTGTGTGACCCTGTCTCTCTGAGCCCAACTATAAACACTCAGAGAGACAAGAGGAGATTGGCTGAACTTTCAACACCACAGCGACAGCTTAGCCCAGCTTTTATTTCCCCTCAAGGTAATTTCCTTCCTTGTATGCAAATATCTCTGAGACAATTTGCGATAAAAAAATGCTTTACACTGAACAAAAATACAAACGCAACATGTAAAGTGTTGATCCCATGTTTCATGAGCTGAAATAAAAGATCCCAGAAATGTTCCATATGCACAAAAAGCTTATTTCGCTCTAATTGTGTGCACACATTTGTTTACATCCCTGTTAGTGAGCATTTATCATTTGTCAAGATAATCCATCCACCTGACAGGTGTGGCATATCAAGAAGCTGATTAAACAGCATGATCATTACACAGGTGCACCTTGTGCTGGGGACAGTAAAAGGCCAATTGTCATGCTGACTGCAGGAATGTCCACCAGAGCTGTTGCCAGAGAATTTAATGTTAATTTCTCTACCATAACGTCGTTTTAGAGAATTTGGCAGTGCGTCCAAACGGCCTCACAACCGCAGACCACGTGTAACCACACCAGCCCAGGACCTCCACATCCGGCTTCTTCACCTGCGGGATCGTCTGAGACCAGCCACCCGGACAGCTAATGAAACTGTGCGTTTGCACAACCAAAGAATATCTGCACAAACTGTCAGAAACCGTCTCAGGGAAGCTCATCTGCATGCTCGTCATCCTCAACAGGGTCTTGACCTGACTGAAGTTTGGCGTCAAAACCGACTTCAGTGGACAAATGCTCACCTACGATGGCCACTTGCATCAGTTACAACTGTACCGTGCAGATGGCAGACGTTGTGTGGGCGAGCGTTTTGGTGATGTGAACATTGAGAACAGAGTGCCCCATGGTGGAGGTGGGGTTATGGTATGGGCAGGCATAAGATATGGCAACGAACACAATTGCATTTTATTGATGGCAATTTGAATGCACAGAGATACCCATTGAGGACAATTGTCGTGCCATTCATCCACCGCCATCACCTCATTTTTCTGCATGATAATGCACAGCCCCATGTTGCAAGGATGTGTACACAATTCCTGGAATCTAAAAATGTCCCAGTTCTTCCATGGCCTGCATACTCACCAGACATGTCACCCATTGAGCAAGTTTGGGATGCTCTGGATCGATGTGTACGACAGCGTGGTCCAGTTCCCGCCAATATTCAGCAACTTTGAACAGCCATTGAAGAGGAGTGGGACAACATTCCACAGGCCACAATCAACAGCCTGATCAACTCTATGCGAAGGACTGCATGAAGCAAATGGTGGTCACACCATACACTGACTAGTTTTCTGATCCACCAACAGATGCATATCTGTATTCCCAGTCTTGTGAAATCCTAATGAATTTATTTCAATTGACTGATTTCCTTATATGAATTGTAACTTAGTAAAATCTTTGAAATGGTAAATTGTATGTTGCATTTTATATTTTTGTTCAGTGTATATTACAAAGAGGGGAGTATTTTCACTTTTCCTGTCACAGTTGCTGCATTATCTGTCTAAAGAAACATCTGTCTGCCACCAATGTGACATGAAATTACCTACAACCCCCTTCTGCCCTCCCATCAACTTGCCAGTTTCACAGCCCCTCAAAGTTACAAGGTAATTTAGGCAAAGAGTGTTGGGCATGTGTGTGTGTGCGTGTGTGCGATGATAAACCCTCCCCTATGTGCGTGTGTGCGATGGTAAACCTTCCCCAGACATTGACTGTTCATGCAGTGATGAACTGACTTTAAAAGTCGGCAAGGAACGGAACATTCTCTCTGGAGTGATTGAGCATAAGTGCAGACCTCTCTTTACAGGCTGATTTGCAAGGGGGTGATGGACTCCTTACATATTTGCAGACTGATTTGGCAGGGTAAGTAACTTGTACTTTTATGAATATGAACTTTGTGAACAGATTTACTCTCTCAACTTAGTCTGACAGGGAGAATCACACTATCCATGGTGGAAGTATAGCTGACCAGGTATCAAGCCTGTTGAGCTAAAGCCTCTAGGTGCTTACACTTTTCAGGACTCAGGTAAGGTTGTCATATCAAGAAAGCATTGCCCAGTGAGCTACTTCCACTACAGAAGCTTGAAAGACATTGACTGGTGTCCTATGGGCATGGAGTGGATGGATGAGTTTGTGTTGTGACTGGGTATTGAAGACATGCTTGGTCCCCAGCAGTGGTGGAAAAAGTACCCAACTGTCATACTAAAAGTAAAGATACCTTAATAGAAAATTACTAAAGTAAAAGTGAAAAGCACCCAGTAAAATACTACTTGAAAAAAAGTCTAAAAGTATTTGGTTTTAAATATACTTCAGTATCAAAAGTAAATGTAATTGCTTTAAATATACTTGTCCTGCTAAGCATTCAAATTTAAGGAGTATTTTTGGGTGTCAGGGAAAATGTATGGAGTATAAAGTAAATAATTTTCATTATGAATGTAGTGAAGTAAAACAAAAAATTGTCAAAAATATAAATAGTAAAGTAAAGTACAGATACTCCAAAAAACGACTTAAGTATTTTTACTTTACACCACTGGTCCCCAGCCTCTGGATGAGCCTCATCTCCCTCTATCTGTCTGTGTGTGACGGCCAGATGTGCTGTGGATGAACGGTTATGAAGGATAGGACAGATAGAGAGAAAGCTTAAAGACAGAGGCCCCCAGAGAGATACATGCATTCGGAAAGTATTCAGACCCTTTGACTTTTTACACACTTTGTTAAGTTACAGCCTTATTCTAAAATTGATTGTTTTTTTTGTTTTGTTTTTCATCAATCTACACACAATACCCCATAATTGTCACGGTTTCGGCCGAGGCTGCTCCTCCTCCTGGTTCGGGCAGGCTTCGGCGGTCGTCGTCCCCGGAGTACTAGCTGCCACCGATCTATGTTTCATGTTCATTTGGTTTTGTCTTGATGTTGTACACCTGTGTCTTGTTAGTCCTCGTTAGTGTCCTATTTAGTTCTTGTTGGTTGTGTTTGTCTTTGTGTGTGATTGCTCTTCTGTTTCGTGTTGGAGCTACTTATTTCCCTCCAGTGTTTTGGAGAGGTTCTATTTGCACATGTTAGTGCGCCGTTTATTTGACGCCTGTGTGCGCCGTGTATTCGCCTTCGGGCTTATTGTGCTTATTTCTTTTCGTGAATATTGCACTAAAGTCTTTTGGACTGAGCCTCTGCGTCCTGCGCCTGATTCATACACCACACCCACCTTCAGCACCCATTGACAATAATGACAAAGCGAAAACAGGTTTTTAGAAACAGAAATACCTTATTTACATACACTACCGTTCAAAAGTTTGGGGTCAATTACAAATGTCCTTGTTTTCCATGAAAACATACATGAAATTAGTTTGAATAGGAAATATAGCAAAATGAATAGGAAATGTAGTCATTGGCAAGGTTAGAAATAATGATTTTTAATTGAAATAATAATTGTGTCCTTCAAACTTTGCTTTGGTCAAAGAATCCTCCATTTGCAGCAATTACAGCCTTGCAGACCTTTGGCTTTCTAGTTGTCAATTTGTTGAGGTAATCTGAAGAGATTTCACCCCATGCTTCCTGAAGCACCTTCCACAAGTTGGATTGGCTTGATGGGCACTTCTTATGTACCATACGGTCAAGCTGCTCCCTCAACAGCTCAATAGGGTTGAGATCCGATGACTGTGCTGGCCACTCCATTATAGACAGAATACCAGCTGACTGCTTCTTCCCTAAATAGTTATTGCATAGTTTGGAGCTGTGCTTTGGGTCATTGTCCTGTTGTAGGAGGAAATTGGCTCCAATCAAGCGCCGTCCACAGGGTATGGCATGGCGTTGCAAAATGGAGTGATAGCATTCCTTCTTCAATATCCCTTTTACCCTGTACAAATCTCCCACTTTACCACCACCAAAGCACCCCCAGACCATCACATTGCCTCCACCATGCTTGACAGATGGAATCAAGCACTCCTCCAGCATCTTTTCATTTGGTCTGCGTCTCACAAATGTTCTTCTTTGTGATCCGAACACCTCAAACTTCGATTCATCTGTCCATAACACTTTTTTTCCAATCTTCCTCTTTCCAGTGTCTGTGTTCTTTTGCCCATCTTAATCTTTTCTTTTTATTGGCCAGTCTGAGATATGGCTTTTTCTTTGCAACCTAGAAGGTCAGCATCCCGGAGTCGCCTCTTCACTGTTGAGACTGGTGTTTTGCGGGTACTATTTAATGAAGCTGCCAGTTGAGGACCTGTGAGGCGTCTGTTTCTCAAACTATACATTCTAATGTATTTGTCCTCTTGCTCAGTTGTGCACCGGGGCCTCCCACTCCTCAGTCTATTCTGGTTAGAGACAGTTTGCGCTGTTCTGTGAAGGGAGTAGTACACAGTGTTGCACGAGATCTTCAGTTTCTTGGCAATTTCTCTCATGGAATAGCCTTCATTTCTCAGAACAAAAATAGACTGACGAGTTTCATTTACATTTACATAATTTAGCAGACACTCTTATCCAGAGCGACTTACAAATTGGTGCATTCAACTTATGATAGTCAGTGGGACAACCACTTTTTTTCTTCTTTTTTTCTCCACAGCTCCGTAGGCAAGCACCATGGTCTTGTAGTAGATGCAAGCCTCAACTGGAAGCCAGTGGAGTGTGTGGAGGAGCGGGGGGACATGAGAGAACTTGGGAAGGTCGAACACCAGACGGGCTGCAGCGTTCTGGATAAGTTGTAGGGGTTTAATGGCACAGGCAGGGAGCCCAGCCAACAGCGAGTTGCAGTAATCCAGACGGGAGATGACAAGTGCCTGGATTAGGACCTGTGCCGCTTTCTGTGTAAGGTAGGGTCGTACTCTGCGAATGTTGTAGAGCATGAACCTGCAGGATCGGGTCACTGCTTTGATGTTAGCGGAGAATGACAGGGAGTTGTCCAGGGTCACGCCAAGGTTCTTTGCACTCTGGGAGGAGGACACAATGGAGTTGTCAACCGTGATGGCGAGATGATGGAACGGGCAGTCCTTCCCTGGGAGGAAGAGCAGCTCCGTCTTGCCAAGGTTCAGCTTGAGGTGGTGATCCGACATCCACACTGACATGTCTGCCAGACATGCAGAGATGCGATTCGCCACCTGGTTATCAGAAGGGGGAAAGGAGAAAATTAATTGTGTATCGTCTGCGTAGCAATGGTAGGAGAGACCATGTGAGGATATGACAGAGCCAAGTGACTTGGTGTATAGAGAGAATAGGAGACGGCCTAGAACTGAGCCCTGGGGACACCAGTGGTGAGAGCATGTGGTGCGGAGACAGATTCTCACCACGCCACCTGGTAGGAGCGACCTGTCAGGTAGGACGAAAGTTATTTGTTTCTGGACATTTTGAGCCTGTAATGGAACCCACAATTGCTGATGCTCCAGATACTCAATTAGTCTCAAGAAGGCCCGTTTTATTGCTTCTTTAATCAGCACAACAGTTTTCAGCTGTGCTAACATAATTGCAAAAGGGTTTTCTAATGATCAATTAGCCTTTTAAAATGATAAACTTGGATTAGCAAACACAACGTGCCATTGGAACATAGGACTGATGGTTGCTGATAATGGACCTCTGAATGCATATATAGATATTCCATAAAAAATCAGCCGTTTCCAGCTACAATAGCCATTTACAACATTAACAATGTCTACACTGTATTTCTGATCAATTTGATGTTATTTTAATGGACAAAAAAATTGCTTTTCTTTCGAAAAAAACAAGGACATTTGTAAGTGTCCACAAACTTTTGAACGGCAGTGTAAGAATTCAGACTCTTTGATATGAGACTGAAATTGAGCTCAGGTGCATCCTGTTTCAATGTATCATCCTTGAGATGTTTCTACAACCTGATTGGAGTCCACCTGTGGTAAATTCAATTGATTGGACATTATTTAGAAAGGCACACACCTCTCTATATTAGGTCCCACAGTTGACAATGCATGTCAGAGCAAAAACCAAGCCATGTGTCGAGGCACAGATCTGGGGAAGGCTACCAAAACATTTCTGCAGCATTGAAGGTCCACAAGAACACAGTGGCCTCCATCATTCCTAAATGGAAGAAGTTTAGAACCACCAAGACTCTTAGTAGAGCTGGCCGCCCGGCCAAACTGAGCAATCGTGGGAGAAGGGCCTTGGTCAGGGAGGTGACCAAGAATCCGATGGTCACTCTGACAGAGCTCCAGAGTTCCTCTCTGGAGGTGGGAGAACCTTCCAGAAGGACAACCATCTCTGCAGCACTCCACCAATCAGGCCTTTATGGTAGAGTGGCCAGACGGAAGCCACTCCTCAGTAAAAGGCACATGACAGCCTGCTTGGAGTTTGCAAAAAGGCACCTAAAGGACTCTCAGGCCATGAGAAACAAGATTCTCTGGCCTGAATGCCATGTATCACGTCTGGAGGAAAGCTGGCATCATCCCTACGGTGAAGCATGGTGGTGGCAGCGTCATGCTGTGGGGATGTTTTTCAGCGGCCCAGCCAGAGCCAGGACTTGAACCCGGTCGAACATCTCTGGAGAGACCTGAAAATAGCTGTGCAGCGACTCTCCCCATCCAACCTGACAGAGCTTGAGAGGATTTGCAAAGAAGAATGGGAGAAACTCCCCAAATACAGGTGTGCCAAGCTTGTAACGTCATACCCAAGAAGACTCGAGGCTGTAATCGCTGCCAAAGGTGCTTCAACAAAGTACTGAGTAAAGGGTCTGAATCAGTTTTTTTTTACATGGACGATACATTGGAGATAATATAAGGCAAGTACTGGAAACAATAGAACACTATGAAAATTCTGGGAAACCAGGCCTGCTATTCATAGCAGACTTTGATAAGGCATTTGATAAAGTACGACTTGGGTTTATATATAAATGACTGGAGCATTTCAATTTTGGAGAATCTCTTATAAAATGGGTTAAAATTATGTATAGTAACTATGTAAAATAGTTAATAATGGCTATTTCGCCAAAAGTTTTAAACTGTCAAGAAAAGTGAAACAAGGTTGTCCACTATCGGCATATCTATTTATTATGGCCATCGAAATGTTAGCTATTAAAATCAGATCCAACAATAATATCAAGAGATTAGAAATCCAGGGCTTAAAAACAAAGGTGTCATTGTACGCTGATGATTTTTGTTTTATTTTAAATCCACAACTTGAATCCCTCCACAATCTCATTGAGGATCTAGATACATTTTCTAACCTCTCTGGATTACAGCCAAATTATGATAAATGTACTATATTACGTATTGGATCACTAAAAAATAAAAATGTTACATTACCATGTAGTTTACCAATAAAATGGTCTGATGGGGATGTGGATATACTCTGAATACATATCCCAAATGAAATAAATGATCCACTGCAATACATTTTAATAGAAAGTTAGCAAAAATAGATAAGATCTGGCTACCATGGAAAGGTAAATACCTGTCAATTTGTGGAAAAATCAATCTGATTAACTCTTTAGTATTATTCCAGTTTACCTATTTGCTTATGGTCTTGCCTACGCCTAGCGAACAGTTTTTTAAATTATATGAGAAAATAATATTCCATTTTATTAGGAACGGCAAGCCAGACAAAATTAAAAGAGCCTATTTATATAATGAATATGAATTCGGAGGACAGAAATTATTAAATATTAAAGCATTAGACCTATCACTAAAAGCTTCAGTCATACAAAAGTTGTACTTAATTCCGAACTGGTTCTCTAGCAAATTAGTAAGATTGTCTCACCCAATGTTCAAGAATGGCCTTTTTCCCTTTATTCAGATTACAACCTCTCACTTTCAGTTATTTGAAAAGGAAATAATCTCCCAAATATCACTATTTCTAAAACAAGCCATAGAAAGTTGGTTACAATTTCAATTTAATCCTCCAGAAACGACAGAACAAATAATGCAACAAATATTGTAGTTAAACTAAAATATGCTAATCGATAAAAAACCAATTTTTTTTTTCAAAATGTTTAAAAAAGGTAAATGATATCATAGGTAGTACTGGTGGAGTTATGTTGCACATGCAGCTAACAAAAACATATGAAAATGTCTGCTCTACCCAAAATTACAACCAAATAATTGGTGTTCTCTGGGTGATGAGAGGTGTTGGGTTTGCGCCAGACATAGCGTTTTCCTTGATGGCCAAAAAGCTCATTTTTAGTCTCATCTGACCAGAGTACCTTCTTCCATATGTTTGGGGAGTCTCCCACATGCCTTTTGGCGAACACCAAACGTGTTTGCTTATTTTTTTCTTTAAGCAATGGTTTTTTTCTGGCAACTCTTCCGTAAAGCCCAGCTCTGTGGAGTGTACAGCTTAAAGTGGTCCTATGGACAGATACTCCAATCTCCACTGTGGAGCTTTGCAGCTCCTTCAGGGTTATCTTTGGTCTCTCTGATTAATGCCCTCCTTGCCTTGTCCGTGAGTTTTGGTGGGCGGCCCTCTCTTGGCAGGTTTGTTGTGGTGCCATATTCTTTCCATTTTTTAATAATGGATTTAATGGCGCTCCGTGGGATGTTCAAAGTTTCTGATATTGTTTTATAACCCAACCCTGATCTGTACAACTTTGTCCCTGACCTGTTTGGAGAGCTCCTTGGTCTTCATGGTGCCGCTTGGTTGGTGGTGCTCCTTGCTTAGTGGTGTTGCAGACTCTGGGGCCTTTCAGAACAGGTGTATATATACTGAGATCATGTGACACTTAGATTGCACACAGGTGGACTTTATTTAACTAATTATATTACTTATTTAGGTAATTGGTTGCACCAGATCTTATTTAGGGGCTTCATAGCAAAGGGGGTGAATACATATGCACGCACCACTTTTCCGTAATTTATTTTTTAGAATTTTTTGAAACAAGTTATTTTTTTCATTTCACTTCACCAATTTTGACTATTTTGTGTATGTCCATTACATGAAATCCAAATAAAAATCCATTTAAATTACAGGTTTTAATGCAACAAAATAGGAAAAACGCCAAGGGGATGAATACTTTTGCAAGGCACTGTAGATGGGAGGTGTTGAATGGAGTTGAAGGATGGGACTAATAACAACTAACAATAACTAATAACAACAAGATAACTAATGTAAAACATACTGTGTCCATAATAAGTATATAGGTTATAGGTTGAGAGCTTTTGTGAAAGAGCACAGTTAGAAAGATATGGCATATAGAAGCAAACCGGATGGACATCATGAAAATGATCGGAGAGGTTGAGGGTAGAGGAAGTTCAGGAGTAAAAACAAACAAAATAGAATTATTGTAAAATTGAGTGTGTCCATAAAATGTACAGTGGGGAAAAAAAGTATTTAGTCAGCCACCAATTGTGCAAGTTCTCCCACTTAAAAAGATGAGAGAGGCCTGTAATTTTCATCATAGGTACACATCAACTATGACAGACAAAATGAGAAAAAAAAGTATTTGGTCACCTACAAACAAGCAAGATTTCTGGCTCTCACAGACCTGTAACTTCTTCTTTAAGAGGCTCCTCTGTCCTCCACTCGTTACCTGTATTAATGGCACCTGTTTGAACTTGTTATCAGTATAAAAGACACCAGTCCACAACCTCAAACAGTCACACTCCAAACTCCACTATGGCCAAGACCAAAGAGCTGTCAAAGGACACCAGAAACAAAATTGTAGACCTGCACCAGGCTGGGAAGACTGAATCTGCAATAGGTAAGCAGCTTGGTTTGAAGAAATCAACTGTGGGAGCAATTATTAGGAAATGGAAGACATACAAGACCACTGATAATCTCCCTCGATCTGGGGCTCCACGCAAGATCTCACCCTGTGGGGTCAAAATGATCACAAGAACGGTGAGCAAAAATCCCAGAACCACACGGGGGGACCTAGTGAATGACCTGCAGAGAGCTGGGACCAAAGTAACAAAGCCTACCATCAGTAACACACTACGCCGCCAGGGACTCAAATCCTGCAGTGCAAGACGTGTCCCCCTGCTTAAGCCAGTACATGTCCAGGCCCGTCTGAAGTTTGCTAGAGTGCATTTGGATGATCCAGAAGAGGATTGGGAGAATGTCATATGGTCAGATGAAACCAAAATAGAACTTTTTGGTAAAAACTCAACTCGTCGTGTTTGGAGGACAAAGAATGCTGAGTTGCATCCAAAGAACACCATACCTACTGTGAAGCATGGGGGTGGAAACATCATGCTTTGGGGCTGTTTTTCTGCAAAGGGACCAGGACGACTGATCCGTGTAAAGGAAAGAATGAATGGGGCCATGTATCGTGAGATTTTGAGTGAAAACCTCCTTCCATCAGCAAGGGCATTGAAGATGAAACGTGGCTGGGTCTTTCAGCATGACAATGATCCCAAACACACCGCCCGGGCAACGAAGGAGTGGCTTCCTAAGAAGCATTTCAAGGTCCTGGAGTGGCCTAGCCAGTCTCCAGATCTCAACCCCATAGAAAATCTTTGGAGGGAGTTGAAAGTCCGTGTTGCCCAGCGACAGCCTCAAAACATCACTGCTCTAGAGGAGATCTGCATGGAGGAATGGGCCAAAATACCAGCAACAGTGTGTGAAAACCTTGTGAAGACATACAGAAAACGTTTGACCTGTGTCATTGCCAACAAAGGGTATATAACAAAGTATTGAGAAACTTTTGTTATTGACCAAATACTTATTTTCCACCATAATTTGCAAATAAATTCATAAAAAATCCTACAATGTGATTTTCTGGATTATTTTTCTCAATTTGTCTGTCATAGTTGACGTGTACCTATGATGAAAATTACAGGCCTCTCTCATCTTTTTAAGTGGGAGAACCTGCACAATTGGTGGCTGACTAAATACTTTTTTCCCCCACTGTATATAGAATGTATAAGCTGGAAGTGGAGGCCTAAGTATTGTTGTTCACTAGTTTACTCCAATTTGGGAAGGGGTGGTGGGGTTGGAAAGTAATAAAGGGAAATATATTTTTTAAAAGGATATGTATATATATGTACAGTGAGGGAAAAAAGTATTTGATCCCCTGCTGATTTTGTACGTTTGCCCACTGACAAAGACATGATCAGTCTATAATTTTAATGGTAGGTTTATTTGAACAGTGAGAGACAGAATAACAACAACAAAATCCAGAAAAACGCATGTCAAAAATGTTATAAATTGATTATCATTTTAATGAGGGAAATAAGCATTTGACCCCTCTGCAAAACATGACTTAGTACTTGGTGGCAAAACCCTTGTTGTCAATCACAGAGGTCAGACGTTTCTTGTAGTTGGCCACCAGGTTTGCACACATCTCAGGAGGGATTTTGTCCCACTCCTCTTTGCAGATCTTCTCCAAGTCATTAAGGTTTCGAGGCTGACGTTTGGCAACTCGAACCTTCAGCTCCCTCCACAGATTTTCTATGTGATTAAGGTCTGGAGACTGGCTAGGCCACTCCAGGACCTTAATGTGCTTCTTCTTGAGCCACTCCTTTGTTGCCTTGGCCGTGTGTTTTGGGTCATTGTCATGCTGGAATACCCATCCACTACCTATTTTCAATGCCCTGGCTGAGGGAAGGAGGTTCTCACCCAAGATTTGACGGTACATGGCCCCATCCATCGTCACTTTGATGCGGTGAAGTTGTCCTATCCCCTTAGCAGAAAAACACCCCCAAAGCATAATGTTTCCACCTCCATGTTTGACGGTGGGGATGGTGTTCTTGGGGTCATAGGCAGCATTCCTCCTCCTCCTCCAAACACGGTGAGTTGAGTTGATGCCAAAGAGCTCGATTTTGGTCTCATCTGACCACAACATTTTCACCCAGTTCTCCTCTGAATCATTCAGATGTTCATTGGCAAACTTCAGATGGCCCTGTATATGTGCTTTCTTGAGCAGGGGGACCTTGCAGGCCCTGCAGGATTTCAGTCCTTCACGGCATAGTGTGTTACCAATTGTTTTCTTGGTGACTATGGTCCCAGCTGCCTTGAGATCACATTGACAAGATCCTCCCGTGTAGTTCTGGGCTGATTCTTCACCGTGATCATTGCGTTGTGTAGGTCTACAATCTTGTCCCTGACATCCTTGGAGAGCTCTTTGGTCTTGGCCATGGTGGAGAGTTTGGAATCTGATTGATTGATTGCTTCTGTGGACAGGTGTCTTTTATACAGGTAACAAGCTGAGATTAGGAGCACTTATTTTTTTAAATTTTTTTTGGGGGGGGGGGTGTAGATCAGCTTAAAATTGCAGATAGATTGTAACTTCCATCAATGTAATTGTCTGCATCACTTCCAATCCCCCATGTTTTTTTATATATATACTCCCCTTTATTACTTTTCAACCCCGCCATCCTTTCCCTACTTGGGGTAAATTAGTGAACAACAATGCCCAGGCCTCTACTTCCAGCCTATACTTACTATCTACACCTTATGGACACAGTCAATTTTACAATAATTATATTTTATTACTTTTTGCTCCTTTACTTCTTCTACTCTCAACCTCTCCGATCATTTTCATGATGTCCATCCGGTTTGCTTCTATATGCCATATCTTTCTGATCATTTATTTGTCAGTGGGCAAACGTACAAATCAAATCATACTTTTTTCCCTCACTGTATGTATATGTATCTATATGTATGTATGTGTGTATATATATATATATATATATATATATATATATATATATATATTGTGAGAGAAGAAATCATATGGGGGATTGGATGTGATGCAGACAATTACATTGATGGAAGTTACAATCTATCTGCAATATTAAAGCTGATCTACCCCCTAAAAAAAAAGAAAAAGTACTGAGTAAAGGTTTTCAATACTTATGTAAATGTCATATTTCATTTGTTTTTTTGTTTTTTTGGCAAATATAATAATAACCAGTTTTTGCGTTGTCATTTTGAGGTATTGTGTGTATAAGAATAAGGCTGTAATGCAACAAAATGTGGAAAAAGTAAAGGGGTCTGAATACTTTACGAATGCACTGTAGATGCATAAAATTAGGCTGTGTCTAAACTTGACAGTTCATGCAGCTTTTGTATTGCTGATAATGGAGTTCTGATCATGGAATTCCGAACACATCATGCGTCTAAATTTACATTTAAATATGTCCACCTTGTCCACATTGTGTCCATTCCCACGTTATATTCAAATGCCAGTATGCATTCTACAAATGGTGGAATAGGCTAAATATGATAACACAACAACAACTGATGGCAGTAGCTAACTACTGTAGCTCTGTAGCTAGCTAGCAAGCAACGCTAAAGGGATTGCAAACAACTAGCATAACTCTAGCCAAACATATTTTGTATTTTGAAATTTTTTTGGCTAGCTGGCTAGCATTCATGAGGCCAGCAAACACGTTCCCCACATGCTAGGAATGTATTTCCTCCAACGTTATAATGAAAAGGTGCCTCTCGATCCCAAAACACACGTTTTCTGGAGACTTGTGGGAGGAGTGCTGATGACGTCACCCATAGTTTGCGCTTTCGGTATCCTGATTGCGTCCAGACAGAGGAGAAATCTGCACACAATGCATCTCTGACCACCTTCTGAAGTGCTCAGACAGATCTGAACACAATCAGATCACAAAGCCCGTCTTTTCAATGTTAGCTTCGTATTCTGATAGCAGAAGTCGCATGTACTGTAAGTGTCAAGTGTAGACACGACTTTAGAGACCAGAGTTTCCTTGACAGGCAACCACATCCCTACCCCACCTTTGTTCCTATTCCTGACCTTGATAATGCTACAGTTGAAGTCGGAAGTTTACATACACCTTAGCCAAATACATTTAAACTCAGTTTCGCACAATTCCTGACATTTAATCCTAGTAAAAATTCCCTGTCTTAGGTCAGTTAGGATCAACACTTTATTTTAAGAATGTGAAATGTCATAATAATAGTAGAGAGAATTATTTATTTTAGCTTTTATTTCTTTCATCACATTCCCAGTGGGTCAGAAGTTTACATACACTCAATTAGTATTTGGTAGCATTGCCTTTAAATTGTTTAACTTGGGTCAAACGTTTCGGGTAGCCTTCCACAAGCTTCCCACAGTAAGTTGGGTGAATTTTGGCCCATTCCTTCTGACAGAGCTGGTGTAACTGAGTCAGGTTTGTAGGCCCCCTTGCTCGCACACGCTTTTTCAGTTCTGCCCATACATTTTCTATAGGATTGAGGTCAGGGCTTTGTGATGGCCACTCCAATACCTTGACTAGTTGTCCTTAAGCCATTTTGCCACAACTTTGGAAGTATGCTTAGGGTCATTGTCCATTTGGAAGACCCATTTGCGACCAAGCTTTAACTTCCTGACTGATGTCTTGAGATGTTGCTTCAATATATCCACATAATTTTCCTCCCTCATGATGCCATCTGTTTTGTGAAGTGCACCAGTCCCTCCTGCAGCAAAGCACCCCCATAGCATGATGCTGCCACCCCCGTGCTTCACGGTTGGGATGGTGTTCTTCGGCTTGCAAGCCCCCCTTTTTCCTCCAAACATAACGATAGTCATTATGGCCAAACAGTTCTATTTTTGTTTCATCAGACCAGAGGACATTTCTCCAAAATGTACGATCTTTGTCCCCATGTGCTGTTGCAAACTGTAGTATGACTTTTTTTATGGTGGTTTTGGAGCAGTGGCTTCTTCCTTGCTGAGCGGCCTTTCAGGTTATGTGGATATAGGACTTGTTTTACTGTGGATATAGATAGTTTTGTACCTGTTTCCTCCAGCATCTTCACAAGGTCCTTTGCTGTTGTTCTGGGATTGATTTGTACTTTTCGCACCAAAGTACGTTCATCTCTAGGAGACAGAACGCGTCTCCTTCCTGAGCGGTATGACGGCTGCGTGGTCCCATGGTGTTTATACTTGCGTACTATTGTATGTACAGATGAACGTGGTACCTTCAGGTGTTTGGAAATTGCTCCCAAGGATAAACCAGACTTGTGGAGGTCTACAATTTTTTTTTTGATTTCTTTGGATTTTCCCATGATGTCAAGCAAAGAGGCACTGAGTTTGAAGGTTTGCCTTGAAATACATCCACAGGTACACCTCCAATTGACTCAAATGATGTCAATTAGCCTAGCTTCTAAAGCCATGACATAATTTTCTGGAATTTTCTAAGCTGTTTAAAGGCACAGTCAACATAGTGTATGTAAACTTCTGACCCACTGGAATTGTGATACTGCGTTGTTTTTTGATCGGCATACATACATACAAACTGGATGACCAAAGGATCAGGGTTGATATTGATATTTTATTCTCTGATAAAGAAACAAACAACATCCATAAATGAAATGTTGTGCTGCCCTTATGCACCAACTCCTCTCTTCCACATGGATACAGTAGACAGGGCAAAAATAAGAATAATAATCGTCTTGTTTGATAACGATACAATTAGTGGAGGCTCCTCAGAGGAGGAAGGGGAGGACCATCCTCCTCAGTGAATTTCATAAAAATAAAAATAGTGAAACATTAAAAAGTTCTAATTTTTAGATAAAACTATACTAAATATATTCACGTCACCAAAGAATTTATTAAAACACACTGTTTTGCAATGAAGGTCTACAGTAGCCTCAGCAGCAGTCTGCAGGGTAGCACCATGGTGTAGCTGGAGGACAGCTAGCTTCTGTCCTCCTCTGGGTACATTGACTTCAATACAAAACCTAGGAGGCTCATGGTTTCACCCCCTTCCATAGACTTACACAGTGATTATGACAACTTCCGGAGGACATCCTGAGGAGAGAGAAAGACAATAGTTAAACAGTTTTGAACAAATTAATTTATTTCAAAATGAAGGGAGAGAGAGAAAGAGAGAGAATGTACAGTGGGGGAAAAAGTATTTAGTCAGCCACCAATTGTGCAAGTTCTCCCACTTAAAAAGATGAGAGAGGCCTGTAATTTTCATCATAGGTACACGTCAACTATGCCAGACAAAATGAGAAAAAAAATCCTGAAAATCACATTGTAGGATTTTTAATGAATATATTTGCAAATTATGGTGGAAAATAAGTATTTGGTCACCTACAAACAAGCAAGATTTCTGGCTCTCACAGACCTGTAACTTCTTCTTTAAGAGGCTCCTCTGTCCTCCACTCATTACCTGTATTAATGGCACCTGTTTGAACTTGTTATCAGTATAAAAGACACCTGTCCACAACCTCAAACAGTCACCCTCCAAACTCCACTATGGCCAAGACCAAAGAGTTGTCAAAGGACACCAGAAACAAAATTGTAGACCTGCACCAGGCTGGGAAGACTGAATCTGCAATAGGTAAGCAGCTTGGTTTGAAGAAATCAACTGTGGGAGCAATTATTAGGAAATGGAAGACATACAAGACCACTGATAATCTCCCTCGATCTGGGGCTCCACGCAAGATCTCACCCCGTGGGGTCAAAATGATCACAAGAACGGTGAGCAAAAATCGCAGAACCACACGGGGGGACCTAGTGAATGACCTGTAGAGAGCTGGGACCAAAGTAACAAAGCCTACCATCAGTAACACACTACGCCGCCAGGGACTCAAATCCTGCAGTGCCAGACGTGTCCCCCTGCTTAAGCCAGTACATGTCCAGGCCCGTCTGAAGTTTGCTAGAGTGCATTTGGATGATCCAGAAGAGGATTGGGAGAATGTCAGATGAAACCAAAATATAACTTTTTGGTAAAAACTCAACTCGTCGTGTTTGGAGGACAAAGAATGCTGAGTTGCATCCAAAGAACACCATACCTACTGTGAAGCATAGGGGTGGAAACATCATGCTTTGTGGCTGTTTTTCTGCAAAGGGACCAGGACGACTGATCCGTGTAAAGGAAAGAATGAATGGGGCCATGTATCGTGAGATTTTGAGTGAAAACCTCCTTCCATCAGCAAGGGCATTGAAGATGAAACGTGGCTGGGTCTTTCAGCATGACAATGATCCCAAACACACCGCCCGGGCAACGAAGGAGTGGCTTCGTAAGAAGCATTTCAAGGTCTTGGAGTGGCCTAGCCAGTCTCCAGATCTCAACCCCATAGAAAATCTTTGGAGGGAGTTGAAAGTCCGTGTTGCCCAGCGACAGCCCTAAAACATCACTGCTCTAGAGGAGATCTGCATGGAGGAATGGGCCAAAATACCAGCAACAGTGTGTGAAAACCTTGTGAAGACTTACAGAAAACGTTTGACCTATGTCATTGCCAACAAAGGGTATATAACAAAGTATTGAGAAACTTTTGTTATTGACCAAATACTTATTTTCCACCATAATTTGCAAATAAATTCATAAAAAATCCTACAATGTGATTTTCTGGATTTCTTTTCTCATTTTGTCTGTCATAGTTGACGTGTACCTATGATGAAAATTACAGGCCTCTCTCATCTTTTTAAGTGGGAGAACTTGCACAATTGGTGGCTGACTAAATACTTTTTTTCCCACTGTACATGACGTGCACTTGCAAACTAACAGTAAATATCGTCAAAATATTATAACAAACAAAAACACATGACATACCTGATAAAGAAACAAACAACATCCATAAATGAAATGCACTCACTAACTATAAGTCGCTCTGGATAAGAGCGTCTGCTAAATGACTAAAATGTAAATGTAATGTAAATGTAAATGTTGTGCTGCACTTATGCACCAACTCCTCTGTAAAGTACAAATTAACAACAGGGGACATGAATAGCCATGCTAGCCCAATGACAACATGTAGCCTACAGTAGAAAGTATAGTAGCTAGCTAGCATGTACAGCATTCACAAATCAACAGATAATAATTTCATAAATTACCAAAATACATGAATATCCCAAAATATTGGTGGGAGACCAATATAAAACACTGCCAGTGACCATATAAACTATTTTTAACAAATCTTTTTTTTTTCAGATAGCTAGCTAACATAATGTCACAAACATGATGCGCTAGCAAGTTAACTTTATTTCTGAAATAACTTAATATTTCAGAGTTAGTCAGATATTAGTTTATATTCCCACGGGGGGCCAATATGAAAAATGTATAGATCATAGAAATAGAAGAATGAATAGAACAGGCTTGGAACTTCTAACCCTGTTAATTTGACTGGTAAACTCATGGGTACACTCGCAATGGCTGCCTGGTATTGTGATGCAATCATTTCCATGGTAATGTTGAATGTTCATTCAAATGACGCTAACTGCAATAGAATGCATTTGTTGTAATGTCAGTTGAGTTGATTCAACAAATCACAGCACAGATTGATTGCTTTTACTTCCTGCTTTGACTTCCTGCTTTGATCCTATGGATAAACTCGCAATGGCCGCCAGTCCACCCATTATGCCATCATTAACTTGAATGGGAACGTCCATTCTATTCTATTTAAAATGCAAATCAATTTATAACATTTTTGACATGCGTTTTTCTGGATTTTTTTGTTTTTTCTCACTGTTCAAATAAACCTACCATTAAAATTATAGACTGATCATGTCTTTATCAGTGGGCAAACGTACAAAATCAGCAGGGGATCAAATACTTTTTTCCCTCACTGTATACAGAAAGTCTACACCCCTTTGAACTTTTTTCACATTTTGCTGCCTTTAAATTAAATCTGAATTTAATCCCTTTTAGATGTAATTTTAAAAGCAGCAAATTGTGAAAACGATTCAAGGGGGTGTAGATTTTCTATAGGCACTGTAGGTTAGGTTTGCTCCTAGCAGAACTCGGCTAGGCGAAGCGACCATCTATGCTCTCATACTCCCTCAAGACCTTCGCTTGAAAAATGAGAAAATAATATACTGTTGTTTGTCCCTCTTGAGCCACTGTAGCAACAACATACCCAGAAACAGTCAGAATTAATCTAAGATAAATCAAGAAATCTGTCATTAATTTAGAATTTTTTGCGAACAGGTCTTTGCGCGCAAATCTAGCTAAGATGTTTGGTGCAGTATTTCTCGTGGAAAAAAATTGCATGAAAACTAGTCATATTGTCACGCCCTGGCTCTGGGGACTCTTATATGTTGAGCCAGGGTGTTCGTTTATATGTGTAGTGTCTATGTTTTGTTTTCTATGTGTTCTTTTCTAGATCGTGTGTTTCTGTGTTGGCCGGGGTGGTTCCCAATCGGAGGCAGCTGTGTCTTGTTGTCTCTGATTGGGAGCCATACTTAGGCAGCCTGTTGTGCACTTGTCATTTGTGGGATCTTGTTCCGTGTAGGTTTGTGTTTATGACCGAGGACTTCACGTTCGTTTTGTTGTTTTGTTGTAGTGTGCAAAGTACGCAATAAAAGATGTACGCATTTCACGCTGCGCCTTGGTCCACTCATTACGACGAACGTGACACATATATTGTTGAATGACAACAAACACTCCATGTCCCCATTTCTACTAGGAGTAAAACTGTTGACCAATCACAGACAAAGGGGTGTAGACTTCGGCTACCGAACTTCGACTTGCCTCATTAAAAAAAATGTTTTGCACGAACCGCCAACATTTTGTAATAATATACTAGATGCGCAAACTGTTTCATGCGGTAAGCTTTAATCCTCTCCAATAGATCTGCATTCTTTATCTGTTGTCACGTGTGATTTATTGTTCTGGCGTTCCAAGGTTCCGCCAGCCATATGTTGGCCAATCCCAACGTCCCCGCACTGGGACCTGCTCGATTATTGATGTTTGGATGCATGATCCAAAGACACATTAAATACTCCAAATTAACTTTTAATGGCATCGACTCCCGAATATTCCTCAGTTTCTCTCCCGACTCGTCCGACTTTGCTCATCTTACAAAACACACAAGATGTCAATTTGGAAGCAAAAAAGCTCTGCGTAGCAATTCTCTCGGCCTATTGCACTTCCCAAACAGCAACACAAAAACTGCCTTTTCCCTTTTCTGTGTTGAGCGTCCACCAGCTTTGTATTAGATCATGTTAGTGTAGCAATCACATTGCACCTGAAGAAGCCCATTCAGCTGGGGCCACTCTCAATATTTCTCCCATTATGTTCAATGGTTCATTATCTGTTTAGCCCCTTTAATACCATGGAGATGGTTAGCTGCACATCATCAGGTTTGGGATCTCTCTGTGCTGATGTCTATAGCCCCGTTTATACCTAGTGCTAACATGCATCCTTTGTCCTGATCTTGTCCACATTCTGATTGTGCCCACATTTTCAGAACTGTGTCTACACATTGCATTAAAATGTGTCTCATATCCGTCCACTGTGTATATTTCCTGGTCCCTCCCTGTATGCTAATTATTTGACAGCTATTCTTTCATAATAATATTTAATGATTTATCTTAAGACACATTGATTCTCATAAGTCATGATGATTTAAATTGTTTTACTGTCCAGATCCGTCTACACACAATGCGTGCCTGACTACCTCCAGAGTTGTCATAATCAGATCACAATGCGTCTTTTTATCATCTAAACCTGTGTAACATATGTGGGCACAATCAGAATGTGGACAAAATCAGGACAAAGGACGCATGTCAGCACCAAGTATAAACGGGGCTTATGTGTCAGTGGTCCAGAAAACAACACTGACAGTGCTACCTCCTGTGTAGGGGTGCTGAGCTCATCTGTACTGTGCAGAGTGTTATCAGCATGGGCAGGGTCTCTGTGTTTAACACACTGGGGAGGAGGGTGAAGGAGAGGGGTGAGAAGGGTGAAAGAGGGGTTTGAGTAGGGTGAGGAGGAGGAGGGAGGGTGAGGAAGCTCCTAGTCCACTCTCTGTCCCTGTCAGGGTCCCTTACATTTCACTGTCTCCGCGGCCTCCCAACCCCATCACTGACAGGACAGGACAGCAGGGAGAACAGCAGGGAGAACGCTGGGACATCAGACTGACTGGGGTCACAAGGCGGCCGTCTTAGTTCCCTGAGGCTCTATCTCTGTGTGACACACATCCTGCTTGACAGGAAGTAGGTAGGTGTTGAGGGAAGAGAGACAACACCTTGCTTTGTGTGTGAGATAAGACTCTGGATAAGAATATTACAGAATATTGGATTGATAAATGCACTTTTCAAATCTAACCAGGATCAGAGGTCAATGCTCCTTTCATTCAATAGGACTTGTGTATACTTTATAGTAGCTATTATTAGTGTATTATGAACATTCAGTCACTAAAGAGAAGCTCCTTCTAACCAGTGGTACTTTTAAAGCTAGGACAATTGCCTTTTAAAATCATATAAATGCTAATGTTTTAAAAGTCTCCAAGCTGACTATAATATACAGTGCATTCGGGAATTATTCAGACCCCTTGACTTTTTCCACATTTTGTTACGTTACAGCCTAATTCTAAAATGGATTCAATTGTTTTTCCTCTCAATCTACACACAATACCCCATAATGACAAAGATTTTTGCAAATCTATAATAAAAATAAAACTGAAATATCACATATACATAAGTACTCAGTACTTGGTTGAAGCACCTTTGGCAGCGATTACAGCTTTGAGTCTTATTGGGTATGACACTACAAGCTTGGCACACCTGTATTTGGGGAGTTTCTCCTGTTCTTCTCTGCAGATCCTCTCAAGCTCTGTCAGGTTGGATGGGGAGCGTCGCTGCACAGCTATTTTCAGGTCTCTCCAGAGATGTTCGATTGGGTTTAAGTCCGGACTCTGGCTGGGCCACTCAAGGATATTCAGAGACTTGTCCCGAAGCCACTCCTGCGTTATCTTGGCTGTGTGCTTAGGGTCATCGTCCTGTTGGAAGGTGAACCTTGGCCCCAGTCTGAGGTCCTGAGCGCTCTGGAGCAGGTTTTCATTAAGGATCTCTCTGTACTTTGCTCCGTTCATCTTTCCCTCGATCCTGACTAGTCTTCCAGTCCCTGCTGCTGAAAAACATCCCCACAGCATGATGCTGCCACCACCATGCTTCACCGTAGGGATGGTGCGAGGTTTCCTCCAGACGTGATGCTTGGCATTCAGGCCAAAGAGTTCAATCTTGGTTTCATCAGACCAGAGAATCTTGTTTCTCATAGTCTGAGAGTCCTTTAGGTGCCTTTTGGCAAATTCCAAGCGGGCTGTCAGGTGCCTTTTACTGAGGAGTGGCTTCCCTCTGGCACTCTACCATAATGGTCTGATTGGTGGAATGCTGCAGAGATGGTTGTCCTTCTGGAAGGTTCTCCCATCTCCACAGAGGAACTCTGGAGCTCTGTCAGAGTGACCATCGGGTTCTTGGTCACCTCCCTGACCAAGGCCCTTCTCCCCCGATTGCTCAGTTTGGCCGGGCGGCCAGCTCTAGGAAGAGTCTTGGGGACCTTGTTCTTGGGGACATTCAATGCTGCAGACATTTTTTGGTACCCTTCCCCAGATCTGTGCCTCAACACAATCCTGTCTCTGAGTTCTACGGACAATTCCTTCGACCTCATGGCTTGGTTTTTGGTCTGACATGCACTGTCAACTGTGGGACCTTATATAGACAGGCGTGTGCCTTTACAAATCATGTCCAAGTTGAGATGTTTCTACAACTTGATTGGAGTCCACCTGTGGTAAATTCAATTGGTTGGACAGTTTTCACTTTGTCATTATGGGGTACTGTGTTTAGACTGATGAGGAAAATGCTTAATATAATCAATTTTAGAATAAGGCTGTAACATAACAAAATGTGGAAAAAGTCAAGGGGTCTGAATACTTTCCGAATGCACTGTATATCTTATTTTAGCTATCCCCTATGGAACTATAGCAGGATGATGGACGTCTCTCTCATTGAATTGTTTAGCTCCCATTGATCATGATTACCATATTAACCGAGCTGTCAGCTCTAGCATCTGGTGTCAGTGCAGGGCCGTGCACATACCTTTCAGGGGGCAGGTGCTCAAAATGAAAATATTTAGAAATTCATAACATACTAACTGCCTCTGTAGTGAACATTTTATAATATTTTAGCATAGGCCTATTTATTTCTGCAACAACACACTCATCACAAATTGTAAGCAAGCTAGTTATGGTGCCTTCTAAAGACATGATTGACATCGGGAAAAGGGGGTAGGCTATCAGCTGATCATTGATGTTCATGAGTGTCTGCTAGTTAGCTAGCTCCATTTATTTTTTTACGGATAGTTATTTATCTTCAATGCTCTTAAATAATAACTTCATAGCCTAATATTCATAAACTTCTAACTCAGCATATATCGCTAGTGGCTTGTGTGGATATTGAAGTATATGGTGGTTAGCTAGAGTCTACAGTGATTCAGCCAGGGAGAAAGAAAGAAGAGAGGTAAACACTTATCATGCACAGCCATGCAGCCTCTCTCCTCTCTTTCTATACCTCAGTCAGATTCATTACCTGGTAAAAACAGGCTAATGCTCCCAGAATACGTCTGTCCAATTTTAATGTTTACACTTTCATTTCTAAGCTATTGTAGGGTCTAGCTGAACATTGAACAATGATGTGGAAAACCTCTGAAACACACACTAGCAAAAGAGAGAGAATACATTTAATTTTTTACATTTCAGTCATTTAGCAGAAGCTCTTATCCAAAGCAATAAATTATGTGCCTTGCTCAAGATTTTTTCACCTAGTTGGCTCAGGGATTCAAACCAGCAACTTTGCGGTTACTTGCCCAATGCTCTTAACCGCTAGGCTACCTGCCTAGCGGTTAAAGTGAGAGAGAAAGCGAGAGAAAGCGAGAGAGAAAGCAAGAGTGAGCCCACCCACACCCTGGAATTGAGACATGTTTAATATGTCACTAAGATCCTGTGTGATGTTCCCAGCCATTTTGTTCCTTCCTTCCCAGGAAGTAGTGTGATGGATCAGCGGGACAGATAGGCAACAATATACCAAAATTAAGTGCAGAATTTAAATGCGAGAACTGATTTAGCGGAAAGGGAAACATGACTGATGTGTTTTGATAAACCTGTCAAACGTCCGCCTCTCTCTCTCGCCGGGGCGGATGAGGCGAGGACTTATTTGGAATGGTAGCAGCAATAACAGTTTAATGATACTAACTTATAGCATCCAGGGTTTGGGATTTACACAGCAGTAAATCCAAAAAACTTGAGCATTCTCACAAGGCCTATAGAGAGAGCTAGCGCCTGATTCATTAAAACATCTTTAAGGCAGCCCTATTTGATTAATTTTACTGTAATTTAAAGCCAGCTTTTAGTTTGATTAAAATGCAGAAAACAACGCACGTGGTTTGCTGTAATTTTATCAAATTGCCCTTCACCGGAGCCCAGTGTTTTGTTCTCTGAAACACAGTATGAGATAAAAGCAACAGAGTATTTAATTAAAATAATTACCTTCTCCTCCCCCAGCTAATGTTATTCTCTCAAGCCAATGTTCCAGCCGGCACCATTTCCGCTTCTCTCTGGCTACTGAGCTGCTCGCTTTTCAAAATAGAAAACAATGAATAATTAACTTCAAAATTCTTATAGGAACAAAACGCTTTGCCTTTCGTAAATAAAACCCCATCATCCCAAGCTTTAATTTAAATTTGTTTCAAGTAAATAACTGATAAGAATTACCTCAGAAATCAAATCACAAAGCACTTTGAGGATGCATATAAACTTTTTTTTAAATGTATTACCTGTTTCATTTATTTCATTGATTACGAAAGCATAAACTGCATAACATCCAAACACAGATCTTTGATAGAAGATTGAGTGCCATTGTGTTTCACAGTTTCCCTTACAGGTCTCAGTTCTCTCTGAACACTCCATTAAGGTCAACTGGAGGTCAAGGTAATCATTTCTGAGGTCACCCTTTATCTCTATTTCACTGTCTGTCTCTGATTGGCTATTTAGCCTTTTCCACCACTCAGGTCACAGAGAGAGAGCAGTGACTCAGAGGTGTCATTATCAACAACATCAGCAGCAAGCTTTCATCAGTTTATGGTCCTTCTTTTACAAGAGAAATTCAATAGCTTTGATGAACACCGGGTGGCCTTTCGATCCACAGGGAGTAGAAGATGTAACGTAAGACAATAATAAACAGAGGACTCTGGGTCGTAGAAACTGTACAGGGAGAGGAAGAGCTAGGACACTTATTTGATGATGCCAGATACAGTTATGGCTCCCAGGTAAGAAACTGAATTGATCGATTCTTGATACATCTTTATTTTCAGAGACCAAGGTCAATGAACTGCAGCACAACCTGCAAAGTGAGTGTGCTGTCTAATCTGGCTTGGTGAGGACAAATGACATGTCAGCCAGCGTGAATGAAAACGTGATTCAATATAGCACAATTTCATTTCACATGCAAACTATATACAGCAGGGAAAGGGTGATTTATCAAACTCATTCCACGGAGTTCCGAATGTCTGCGGGTTTTCGCTCCACCCTTGTACTT
This sequence comes from Coregonus lavaretus, assembly GCF_964263955.1. Taxonomy (NCBI): domain Eukaryota; kingdom Metazoa; phylum Chordata; class Actinopteri; order Salmoniformes; family Salmonidae; genus Coregonus; species Coregonus lavaretus. The sequence continues at coordinate 15,181,627 of NC_140018.1, read as the reverse complement.
GTTTGATGAATTAAGGTCAGTAATTAGTAAGTAACTCCCCTCACCTGGTTGTCTAGGTCTCGGCCCTCCGTGGAATGGGTTTGACACCCCTGATCTAGATACTTCTTTGTTTGTGAATTCACATACACATCACACTCGAAATACACATTTAAGCCAACACATACAGAATCTTTCTCTTAAAAACACACAAACACGCACGCACACACTCTCTCACACACACACCTACCCCTACGTAGGCACAACACAAACACACTAATCACTGCAAACTGCAGGGATCAGTCAGTCCTCTTTCACTTCCATATTAGGACATTTTCTGTAAGACGAAGAGGACCACACACAGCTATTGACAAGACAGATTCTACACAGGAGCCTAGCTGGGACTCCAGTAGTCAGCCACAGATTGGGGGTAGCGGTTTGTCAAAGAAAATAACTTGCTATATCTATTTATCCCCCCATTCTACCACACTTTCATTTTCCTTTGATGAACAGTAATGTACTTCAAATGAGTTGAGCACTTGAGCGTTAAAAATAATCTTGGCAGCATCAAAATTCTGAAAACCTTCAAGAAAAGGTATTTTTCAACAATGCATCCTTTGTGTTGGACTATGTACTGTAATATTTCTCACAAATGGTCCTCTCTAGAAAACAGGTCCTTTAATTTGTTCTGCAGAAGAGAAATGCATTTTGAAGTGTCTAGGCAGAAAGACAGGCTATTATGTGCCTGGGCCCGGTTTCCCAAATGCATCTTAAGGTTAAGTTAATCTTAGAACCATATGGTTCTAAAATTAAAATGAACTTAGCCTTAAGAGGCTTTTGGGAAACCGGGACCTGAACTTTTCATCTCCAGCTGTCCACAATAAAAAAAATAAGTATTTGGATCTACTTAGTTCAGTTTTGGACAGTAGTTACACCTAATGGAAACAGGTTATTTTTACATTAAATTATTAATACAGATCTGCTTAATTTAATTTTGTTATCGAAACACTATTGAATTGAGAAATAATCATTAGAAATTATTGTGTCAGGGAAACTTTACTGCTAGACACTATTTGGGGTGTTGTTCCAGTCTTCCTACACAATTATGAGTGATGAGAGGGTGTTTCAGACATAATTATGCACTATTGCTGTATTTCAGAATTTTCGTGCCCGGGAGAGTTCAACCAATGACGTCATTGTTGCTGTCAGTAGATAGCTAGCAATATAAGCTCTATTTTTACACAATACAATTTGGTGATCGATTCGGCCATAACATGGCTTGCTAGTATCACTACAAGGCAAGCTAGCCTAGTTTAGCTACCTAGATAGCTGTGTATTTGCTATACCTAAACTGTACAGTAGTCTAACGTTATAGCTAGCTAGCTAGCTAACTAGCCTAGCTAGCCTCAGTGCCTCTTATTAGCAGCAAAACTTGTTTTGATGATGATGATGGCAGAGAGTAAAGGAATGACTTTGGCTTTATGACTCATTAGTCTTGGAGTAACTATACCTGTGTGTTGTAGATAACTAGCTAATGTGTGTCTGTGAGATGTGAGACACAACAACTGCCCATGAATGTGTAATATATAGATATAAAGAAGATGATGACTCTCAAGAGATGTGAAAGGTCCCATAACAGCAATCTCACCTTGTATCAAAGTGACTCCGAACACTTAATTGTACCACCCAAACACACCATATTCAAGTTTTCCCTTTGTAGAAATGTAGTATTTATCATAAGTGTTACTAGTATATTTATGTTCTACTGTATATGCACTGAGTGTACAAAACATTAGGAACACCTTCGTAATATTGAGCTGCACCCCCCTTTGCCCTCAGAACTGTCTCAATTCGTCGGTGCATGTACTCTACAAGATGTCGAAAGCGTTCCACAGGGATGTTGACTTCAATTGCTTCCCACAGTTGTGTCAAGTTGGCTGGATGTCCTTTGGGTGATAGACCATTCTTGATACACACAAACTGTTGAGCGTGAAAAACCAAGCAGCATTGTAGTTCTTGACACAAACCGTTGCGCCTGGCACCTACTACCATACCCCGTTCAAAGGCACATAAATATTTTGTCTTGCCCATTCTCCCTCTGAATGGCACACGTCTAAATTTTTAAGGCTTATAAATCCTTCTTTAACCTGTCTCCTCCCCTTCATTTAAACTGATTGAAGTGGATTTAACAAATTACATTAATAAGGGATCATAGCTTTCACCTGGTCAGTCTAGGTCATGGAAAGAGCAGGTGTTCCTAATGTTTTGTACACTCAGTGTATGTCATATATTGCCATAACTGTTCCTGCATACTGCTGTGTAAACTCACCTTGGTCTCCAGACCAAATAAACTTTGTCTTGAATACAAGCTATGTCTACTTATTTGCTATATTGACAGAATAATCTACTGTTTTATTGAAACATATTTACTTGCCAACAAATTAAAGTTTAAATGATCAAATCAAATCAAATCAAATCAAATTTTATTGGTCACATGCGCCGAATACAACAGGTGCAGACATTACAGTGAAATGCTTACTTACAGCCCTTAACCAACAGTGCATTTATTTTAAACAAAAAAGTAAGAATAAAACAACAACAAAAAAGTGTTGAGAAAAAAAGAGCAGAAGTAAAAATAAAGTGACAGTAGGGAGGCTATATATACAATAGAATAAAGTGACAGTAGGGAGGCTATATATACAGCTTCTGGTTGGGGTATGTACGTACGGTCACTGTGGGGACGACATCATCGATGCACTTATTGATGAAGCCAGTGACTGATGTGGTGTACTCCTCAATGCTGTCTGAAGAATCCCGGAACATGTTCCAGTCTGTGCTAGCAAAACAGTCCTGTAGCTTAGCATCTGCGTCATCTGACCACTTTTTTATTAGCCGAATCACTGGTGCTTCCTGCTTCAGTTTTTGCTTATAAGCAGGAATCAGGAGGATAGAGTTATGGTCAGATTTGCCAAATGGAGAGCGAGGGAGAGCTTTGTATGCGTCTCTGTGTGTGGAGTAAAGGTGGTCTAGAGTTTTTTCCCCTCTGGTTGCACATTTAACATGCTGGTAGAAATTAGGTAGAACGGATTTAAGTTTCCCTGCATTAAAGTCCCCTGCTACTAGGAGCGCTGCATCTGGATGAGCGTTTTCCTGTTGATTAATGGCCTTGTACAACTCATTCAGTGCAATCTTAATGCCAGCATTGGTTTGTGGTGGTAAATAGACAGCTATGAAAAATATAGATGAAAACTCTCTTGGTAAATAGTGTGGTCTACAGCTTATCATAAGATACTCTACCTCAGGCGAGCAAAACCTTGAGACTTCCTTAGTATTTGATTTTGTGCACCAGCTGTTGTTTACAAATATACAGAGACCGCCACCCCTCGTCTTACCCGAGTCTGCCGTTCTGTCCTGCCGATGTAGCGTATAGCCTGCTAGCTGAAATGATACTGCTAAAACAAATGATGCAGGGAGTTGGTGTAAGACTGAAGCTAGTTTATCCAAGTACATTTCCTTAATATCACAATGAATTGTTCTAGAAGTTCAAGTCAACACTTTACTTGTTTCTGATGCAGCTGGAATCATTTAATCACTTGACAATACACTTGTAAAAAATATGATATAAAACACCATTATATACATATGTACAACCGCTAGCAATATCTATACCACAATGCAGTTGTGTTTTATTTATTTAAAAAAATTTGGGGGGTAGATCAGCTTAATATTGCAGATAGATTGTAACTTCCATCAATGTAATTGTCTGCATCACTTCCAATCCCCCATTTTTTTTTCAATATATATATATATATATACATACATATACACATATATATATATATATATACAGTGGGGGAAAAAAGCATTTAGTCAGCCACCAATTGTGCAAGTTCTCCCACTTAAAAAGATGAGAGAGGCCTGTAATTTTCATCATAGGTACACGTCAACTATGACAGACAAATTGAGGAAAAAAAATCCAGAAAATCACATTGTAGGATTTTTTATGAATTTATTTGCAAATTATGGTGGATAATAAGTATTTGGTCACCTACAAACAAGCAAGATTTCTGGCTCTCACAGACCTGTAACTTCTTCTTTAAGAGGCTCCTCTGTCCTCCACTCGTTACCTGTATTAATGGCACCTGTTTGAACTTGTTAACAGTATAAAAGACACCTGTCCACAACCTCAAACAGTCACACTCCAAACTCCACTATGGCCAAGACCAAAGAGCTGTCAAAGGACACCAGAAACAAAATTGTAGACCTGCACCAGGCTGGGAAGACTGAATCTGCAATAGGTAAGCAGCTTGGTTTGAAGAAATCAACTGTGGGAGCAATTATTAGGAAATGGAAGACATACAAGACCACTGATAATCTCCCTCGATCTGGGGCTCCATGCAAGATCTCACCCCGTGGGGTCAAAATGATCACAAGAACGGTGAGCAAAAATCCCAGAACCACACGGGGGGACCTAGTGAATGACCTGCAGAGAGCTGGGACCAAAGTAACAAAGCCTACCATCAGTAACACACTACGCCGCCAGGGACTCAAATCCTGCAGTGCCAGACGTGTCCCCCTGCTTAAGCCAGTACATGTCCAGGCCCGTCTGAAGTTTGCTAGAGTGCATTTGGATGATCCAGAAGAGGATTGGGAGAATGTCATATGGTCAGATGAAACCAAAATAGAACTTTTTGGTAAAAACTCAACTCGTCGTGTTTGGAGGACAAAGAATGCTGAGTTGCATCCAAAGAACACCATACCTACTGTGAAGCATGGGGGTGGAAACATCATGCTTTGGGGCTGTTTTTCTGCAAAGGGACCAGGACGACTGATCCGTGTAAAGGAAAGAATGTATCGTGAGATTTTGAGTGAAAACCTCCTTCCATCAGCAAGGGCATTGAAGATGAAACGTGGCTGGGTCTTTCAGCATGACAATGATCCCAAAAACACCGCCCGGGCAACGAAGGAGTGGCTTCGTAAGAAGCATTTCAAGGTCCTGGAGTGGCCTAGCCAGTCTCCAGATCTCAACCCCATAGAAAGTCTTTGGAGGGAGTTGAAAGTCCGTGTTGCCCAGCAACAGCCCCAAAACATCACTGCTCTAGAGGAGATCTGCATGGAGGAATGGGCCAAAATACCAGCAACAGTGTGTGAAGACCTTGTGAAGACTTACAGAAAACGTTTGACCTGTGTCATTGCCAACAAAGGGTATATAACAAAGTATTGAGAAACTTTTGTTATTGACCAAATACTTATTTTCCACCATAATTTGCAAATAAATTCATTAAAAATCCTACAATGTGATTTTCTGGAGAAAAAAAATCTCAATTTGTCTGTCATAGTTGACGTGTACCTATGATGAAAATTACAGGCCTCTCTCATCTTTTTAAGTGGGAGAACTTGCACAATTGGTGGCTGACTAAATACTTTTTTCCCCCACTGTACATATACACATACATACATACATACATACATACATACATACATATCCTTTAAAAATATATATATATTCCCCTTTATTACTTTCCAACCCCGCTACCCTTTCCCTACTTGGAGTAAACTAGTGAACAACAGCTTATACTTACTATCTACATTTTATGGACACAGTCAATTTTACAATAATTATATTTTGTTTGTTCTTTCTCCTGAACTTCTTCTACTCTCAACCTCTCCGATCATTTTCATTATGTCCATCCGGTTTGCTTCTATATGCCATATCTTTCTAACTGTGCTCCTTCACAAAAGCGCCCAACCTACAACCTATACACTTATTATGGACACAGTGTGCCTACATTATTCGTTATCTTGTTATTGTTTGTTGTTAGTTGTTATTAGTCCCATCCTTCAATTCCATTCAACACCTCCCATCTATCTTTTAACACCATCCATATAGGATTTATATTTGCCATATACAGTGAGGGAAAAAAGTATTTGATCCCCTGCTGATTTTGTACGTTTGCCCACTGACAAAAAAATGATCAGTCTATAATTTTAATGGTAGGTTTATTTGAACAGTGAGAGACAGAATAACAACAAAAAGATCCAGAAAAACGCATGTCAAAAATGTTATAAATTGATTTGCATTTTAATGAGGGAAATAAGTATTTGACCCCCTCTCAATCAGAAAGATTTCTGGCTCCCAGGTGTCTTTTATACAGGTAACGAGCTGAGATTAGGAGCACACTATTAAAGGGAGTGCTCCTAATCTCAGTTTGTTACCTGTATAAAAGACACCTGTCCACAGAAGCAATCAATCAATCAGATTCCAAACTCTCCACCATGGCCAAGACCAAAGAGCTCTCCAAGGATGTCAGGGACAAGATTGTAGACCTACACAAGGCTGGAATGGGCTACAAGACCATTGCCAAACAGCTTGGTGAGAAGGTGACAACAGTTGGTGCGATTATTCGCAAATGGAAGAAACACAAAATAACTGTCTGCCTGGGTCTCCATGCAAGATCTCACCTCGTGGAGTTGCAATGATCATGAGAATGGTGAGGAATCAGCCCAGAACTACACGGGAGGATTTTGTCAATGATCTCAAGGCAGTTAGGACCATGGTCACCAAGAAAACAATTGGTAACACACTACGCCGTGAAGGACTGAAATCCTGCAGCGCCCGCAAGGTCCCCCTGCTCAAGAAAGCACATATACAGGGCCGTCTGAAGTTTGCCAATGAACATCTGAATGATTCAGAGGAGAACTGGGTGAAAGTGTTGTGGTCAGATGAGACCAAAATCGAGCTCTTTGGCATCAACTCAACTCGCCGTGTTTGGAGGAGGAGGAATGCTGCCTATGACCCCAAGAACACCATCCCCACCGTCAAACATGGAGGTGGAAACATTATGCTTTGGGGGTGTTTTTCTGCAAAGGGGACAGGACAACTTCACCGCATCAAAGGGATGATGGACGGGGCCATGTACCGTCAAATCTTGGGTGAGAACCTCCTTCCCTCAGCCAGGGCATTGAAAATGGGTTGTGGATGGGTATTCCAGCATGACAATGACCCAAAACACACAGCCAAGGCAACAAAGGAGTGGCTCAAGAAGAAGCACATTAAGGTCCTGGAGTGGCCTAGTCAGTCTCCAGACCTTAATCCCATAGAAAATCTGTGGACGGAGCTGAAGGTTCGAGTTGCCAAACGTCAGGCTCGAAACCTTAATGACTTGGAGAAGATCTGCAAAGAGGAGTGGGACAAAATCCCTCCTGAGATGTGTGCAAACCTGGTGGCCAACTACAAGAAAGATCTGACCTCTGTGATTGCCAACAAGGGTTTTTCCACCAAGTACTAAGTCATGTTTTGCAGAGGGGTCAAATACTTATTTCCCTCATTAAAATGCAAATAAATTTATAACATTTTTGACATGCGTTTTTCTGGATTTTTTTGTTGTTATTCTGTCTCTCACTGTTCAAATAAACCTACCATTAAAATTATAGACTGATCATGTCTTTGTCAGTGGGCAAACGTACAAAATCAGCAGGGGATCAAATACTTTTTTCCCTCACTGTACAGTGCCCTCCACAATTATTGGCACCCCTGTTTAAGATGTGGTCGAGGACTTCCAAAAATTCTCCTTTTTTTTTAAACAACATAGAACCCATATGCAAAAAAAGAGAAAAATCCAACCTTTTATTTAAGTACATTACTTTGGTGTAAAAAAAAAAAATCACACATTTAGAAAAAAATAACTTGATTTCATGTGTCCCACAATTATTGGCACCCCTGATGTTAATACTTTGTACAACCCCCTTTTGCCAACAAGACAGCACTTAATCTCCTCCTATAACATTTCACAAGATTGGAGAACACAGAGAGAGGGATCTTTGACCATTCTTCTTTGCACAATCTTTCTAGATCATCCAGTGTCCTGGGTCCTCTCTTATGCACTCTCCTCTTTAGCTCGCCCCACAGGTTTTCGATTGGGTTGAGGTCTGGGGACTGAGATGGCCATGGGAGGACCTTGAGTTTGTGACTGCTGAACCATTTTTGTGTAGATTTTGCCACATGTTTTGGATCATTATCCTGCTGAAAGACCCAATGACGACCCATCTTCAGCTTTCTGGCAGAGGCCATCAGGTTTTTATTTAAAATGTCCTGGTAGTTCAAAGCGTTCATAATGCCATGCACCCTAACAAGGTTCCCAGGGCCTTTGGAAGAGAAACAGGCCCACAGCATCACAGATCCTCCACCATACTTCACGGTGGGCATGAGGTGCTTTTCGGCATACTCATCTTTTGTTTTACGCCAGACCCACTTAGAGTGTTTGTTGCCAAAAAGCTCAATCTTAGTCTCATCTGACCAAAGCACACGATCCCAGTTGAAGTCCCAGTGCCGCTTAGCAAACTCCAGACGTTTACGTTTGTGAGTGTTAGTGAGAAAAGGCTTTTTCCTTGCATGCCTCCCAAACAGCTTGTTGGCATGTAGAGAGTGTCTGATGGTTGTTTTGGAGACTTTGTGACCCCAAGATGCCACTCTTTGATGCAATTCTGTGACAGTGAGCTTAGGACTTTTTTTTACTTCTCTTACCATCCTCCTCACTGTGCGTTGTGGCAAGATAAACTTGGGACCTCTTCCAGCCTTGTTTGTCACTGTTCCAGTTGTTTTAAACTTCTTAATGATTCCTCTGACTGTAGATACGGGCAAGTTAAGGCGAGTGGCTATTTTCTTGTAGCCATTGCCTGACTTATGAAGGTCGACACAAATCTGCCTTACTTGAATGGTGTGTTCTCTTGTCTTTGCCATGTTGACAAATGGGTAAGATAAATAGGCCTCTGTGTCACGTGATATTTATACCCCAGGGAAACAGGAAGTCATGAATTACTAATTAAAAGTTCCTAGATACCCTGACCAACTTTAGCAACTACAGAAAAATATATTTTTAAAAAAATCAATTAACATTTTCAGCGGAATTGTTAGGGGTGCCAATAATTGTGGGACACATGATTTCAAGTTTTTTTTTTTCTAAATGTGTGAATTTTTTTTTTACCACCAAAGTAATGTACTTAAATAAAAGGTTGGATTTTTCTCTTTTTTTGCATTTGGGTTCTATGTTGTTTAAAAAAAAAGGAGAATTTTTGGAAGTCCTCGATCACATCTTAAACAGGGGTGCCAATAATAGTGGAGGGCACTGTATATTTCAACTGTACTGTGATGTCTTACAAAAGTTCTGACCCTTTCTATTCTCATTATTTCTACAGATTGTGAATTGAAAATAATTTTTTTTGCTAATAGTATTATTATGTTATTGATCGATTGACTATGACTTTTCAGATCACCCAGTAGTGCTATCTGCAGGGTTAGCTCCAGGTAAATATTGCAATCCTTTAGCCATTCCTGGACCTGTGTCCAAAAACAAGCTACAAATGGACAGTACCAAAACAAATGATCTAATGATTCTGTCTCTTCGCAGCAAAATCTGCCGAGCTGGGAAGATTGTATCCCCCATATAAATAACATTCTATTGGTAGCAAGAGTTTTATATAATAATTTAAATTGAAAGATTCTAAGTTTTGAATCCGGTGTCGTTTTGCATATCAGTTCATAAACACTATGCCATGGGATCGGTACGTCAAAAATCTCTTCCCAAATATTTTGCAATTTGTCAATCCTTTGGTCCTTAAATGAAACTGACATACTTTTTTATTTATCACAGTTTTCCTTAAAACCTTAAAAAGGTTTTTTGTCAATTAGTATATTTGAGTATAACCACAATATTTGTTGCATTATTTGTCCTTTCGTTTCTGGAGGATTAAATTGAAATTGCAACCAACTTTCTATGGCTTGTTTTAGAAATAGTGATATCTGGGAGATGATTTCCTTTTCAAATAACTGAAAGTGAGTGGTTGTAATCTGAATAAAGAGAAAAAGGCTTCAAATACTTCAACATTGGGTGAGACAATCTTACTAATTTGCTAGAGAACCAGTTTGGATTTAAGTATAACTTTTGTATGACTGACGCTTTTAGTGATAGGTCTAATGCTTTAATATTTAATAATTTCTGTCCTCCGAATTCATATTCATTATATAAATAGGCCCGTTTAATTTTGTCTGGCTTGCCGTTCCAAATAAAATGGAATATTATTTTCTCATATAATTTAAAAAACTGTTCGCTAGGCGTAGGCAAGACCAGAAGCAAATAGGTAAACTGGGATAATACTAAAGAGTTAATCAGGGTGATTTGTCCACAAATTGACAGGTATTTACGTTTCCAAGGTTGCAAGATCTTATCTATTTTTGCTAACTTTCTATTATAATTTATTGAAGTGAGATCATTTATTTCCTTTGGGATATGTACTCTGAGTATATCCACATCACCATCAGACCATTTTATTGGTAAACTACATGGTAATGTAAAAATTGTATTTTTGATTGATCCAATACGTAATATAGTACATTTGTCATAATTTGGTTGTAATCCAGAGAGGTTAGAAAATGTATCTAGATCCTCTATGAGGCTGTGGAGTGATTCTAGTTGTGGATTTAAAAGAAAACATGAATCATCAGCGTACACACCTTTATTTTTAAGCCCTGGATTTCTAATCCCCTGATATTATTGTTGGATCTGATTTTAATAGCTAACATCTCGATGGCCACAATAAATAGATATGCCGATAGTGGACAACCTTGTTTCACTCCTCTTGACAGTTTAAAACTTTCTGAGAAATAGCCATTATTTACTATTTTGCACCTAGGGTTACTATACATGATTTTGACCCATTTTACAAGAGATTCACCAAAATTGAGAAGAAAAAAAAACATGTAAAGTGTTGGTACCAAGCTTCATGAGCTGAAATAAAAAATCCCAGAAATGTTCCATATGCACAAAAAGCTCATTTCTCCCAAATGTTGTGCACAAATTTGTTTACATCTCAGTTAGTGAGAATTTCTCCTTTACCAAGATAATCCATCCACCTGACAGTTGTGGCATATCAAGAAACTGATTAAACAGCATGATCATTATACAGGTGCACCTTGTGCTGGGGACAATAAAAGGCCAATTTAAAGTGTGCAGTTTTTTCACACAACACAATGCCACAGATGTCTCAAGTTTTGAGGGAGCGTGCAATTGGCATGCTGACTGCAGGAATGTGCACCAGAGCTGTTGCCAGATAATTTAATGATCATTTCTCTACCATAAACTGCCTCCAACATCGTTTTAGAGAATTTGGCAGTACGTTCAACCAGCCTCACAACTGCAGACCAGTTGGCTGGGCCTGGCTCCCCAGTGGGTGGGCCTGGCCCCCAAGTGGGTGGGCCTATGCCCTCCAAGGCCCACCCATGGCTGCACCCCTGCCCAGTCATGTGAAATCCATAGATTAGGGCTTAATGAATTCATTTCAATTCACTGATTTCCTTATATGAACTAACTCAGTAAAATATTTGAAATTGTTGCATGTTGCGTTTATATTTTTCTTCAGTATATATTATGCTACAACATCAGTCTAACTGAATATGGATGTTGTGTTGGTTGAATGTTCCAGGCAGGTTCCAGAACGTTCTTCAGCTGGTGAACCTCTTCTTGTGTTGGGTAATGGCAGCTGGTTTAGCAGGCTTTGATGCAGTGGCTATGTTGGCAGGGAGGTTGGGCTTGGGGAGATGTGACTCAGCCTCCTTGTAGACAATCTGTCTGGTCCTTTCTGCACTCCACAGCCAGATGGACAAGCCTCTCCTACACTTTCTTCACCACCCATTGCTTCGACCTCTTGCAGAAGATTTGTTTGTACTGCAAGTCTCCTGGAAAGACATGAAGTCTTATCATGAGGATGTGTAACCATACAATAAACCATGTTCATCTGGTATGTGTTTTGTTACTCTCAGAATCAATAATGAGGCATTGAGATGGGCTGTTAGCAAGATTGTGAAAAGTTTGAGGGGGGGGGCTTGACTTGTAGACAGTTTAGTGGCAAATTTGTTTTCTCAAGAGGGTATTGTGCTTTCATAAATGCCTTTGGCTGTCCTGGCTTGTTTCAAAGTCTGATGATGTTGAGCTTGAGTTTATGCTGAAAGCATTCATCCAATGGGTCTACAAGCTCTGTACTACTAAAGCTCGTATCATCATCAGCAGCCGCAGGGTTAGTCTGTAGGACACACAGTAGTCAGCGATTAGTCAACATTTCACTACTTTGTCCCATTAATCAAATTACATTTTATTTGTCACATGCGTCAAATACAACAGCTGTAGACCTTACCGTGAAATGCTTACTTACAAGCCCTTAACCAACAATGCAGTTGATGAAATAGAGTTAAGAAAATATTTACTAAATAAACTAAAGTTAAAAATAAAATAAAAAGTGACACAAAATAACAATAACGAGGCTATATACAGGGGGTACAGAGTCAATGTGCGGGGGTACAGGTTAGTCGAGGTAATTTGTACATGTAGGTAGGGGTAAAGTGACTATGCATAGATAATAAACAGTGAGTAGCCGCAGTGTAAAAACAAAGGGGGGGGGGGGGGTCAATGTAAATAGTCCAGGTGGCCATTTTCTTAATTGTTCAGCAGTCTTATGGCTTGGGGGTAGAAGCTGTTAAGGAGCCTTTTGGACATAGACTTGGCGCTCCGGTACCGCTTGCCACGCGGTAGCAGAAAGAACAGTCTATTACTTGGGTGACAGGAGTCTTCAACAATTTTTGGGTTCTTCCTCTGACACCGCCTGGTATAGAGGTCCTGGATGCTTGGCCCCAGTGATGTACTTGACCGTACTGTACACACTACCCTCTGTAGCACCTTACGGTTGGATGCCGAGCAGTTGCCATACCAGTCGGTGATGCAACCGGTCAGGATGCTCTCGATGGTGCAGCTGTATAACTTTTTGAGGATCTGGGGACCCATGCCAAATCTTTTCAGTCTCCTGAGGGGTAAAAGGTGTTGTCATGCCCTCTTCACGACTGTCTTGGTGTGTTTGGACCATGATAGTTTGTTGGTGATGTGGACACCAAGGAACTTGAAACTCTCAACCTACTTCACTACAGCCCCATCGATGTGAATGGGGGCGTGTTCAGCCATCCTTTTCCTGCAGTCCACGATCAGCTCCTTTGTCTTAATCACGTTGAGGGAGCGGTTGTTGTCCTGGCACCACACTGCCAGGTCTCTGACCTCCTCCCTATAGGCTGTCTCATCGTTGTTGGTGATCAGGCCTACCACTATTGTGTCGTCAGCAAACTTAATGATGGTGTTGGAGTCGTGCTTGGCCACGCAGTCGTGGGTGAACAGGGAATACAGGAGGGGACTAAGCATGCACCCCTGAAGGGTCCCCGTGTTGAGGATCAGCGTGGCAGATGTGTTGTTGCCTACCCTTACCACCCGGGGGCGGCCCGTCAGGAAGTCTAGGATCCAGTTGCAGAGGGAGGTGTTTAGTCCCAGGGTCCTTAGCTTAGTGATGAGCTTTGTGGGCACTACGGTGTTGAACGCTGAGCTGTAGTCAATGAACAGCATTCTCACATAGGTGTTCCTTTTGTCCAGGTGGGAAAGGGCATTGTGGAGTGCGATTGAGATTGCGTCCTCTGTGGATCTGTTGAGGCGGTATGCGAATTGGAGTGGGTCTAGGGTTTCCAGGATGATGGTGTTGATGTGCACAATGACCAGCCTTTCAATGCACTTCATGGCTACCGACGTGAGTCATTTAGGCAGGTTACCTTCGCTTTCTTGGGCAGAGGGACTATGGTGGTCTGCTTCAAACATATAGGTATTACAGACTCGGTCAGGGAGAGGTTGAAAATATCAGTGAAGACACTTGCCAGTTGGTCCGCGCATGCTCTGAGTACACATCTTGGTAATCCGTCTGGCCCCGCGGCCATGTGAATGTTGACCTGTTAACAGGTCTTGTTCACATCGGCTACGGAGAGCGTGATCACACAGTCGTCCGGAACAGCTGGTGCGCTCATGCATGCTTCAGTGTTGTTGGCCTCGAAGCGAGCATAAAAGGCATTTAACCCGTCTTGTAGGCTTGCGTCAACTGGCAGCTCGTGGCTGGGTTTCCCTTTGTATTCCATACTAGTTTGCAAGTCTTGACACATCCAATGAGCATTAGAGCCGGTGTAGTAGGATTCAATCTTAGTCCTGTATTGACACTTTGCCTGTTTGATTGTTCGTCTGAAGGCATAGCGGGATTTCTTATAAGCGTCCGGATTAGTGTCCCACTCCTTGAAAGCGGCAGCTCTAGCCTTTAGCTCGGTGCGGATGTTGCCTGTGCGGATATTGCCTGTAGACACAAATAGACTGTTCTGTCCTGCCAATGCACGGAAAACCCAGCCACCTGCATATTATCCATGTCGTCGTTCAGCCACGACTCGGTGAAACATAAGATATTACAGTTTTTAATGTCCCGTTGGTAGGATAGTGTCGAACGGAGCTCATCCAGTTCATTCTCCAGTGATTGCACGTTGGCCAATAGAACGGATGGTAGAGGCGGGTTACCCACTCGCTGATGAATTGTCACAAGGCACCCCGATCTCCGCCCCTTGTACCTCAGTCTTTTCTTCACGCGAATGACGTGGATTTGGGCCTGGTCTCGGAGAAACAGTATATCCTTCGCGTCGGACTCATTAAAGAAAAATCTTTGTCCAGTTCGAGGCGAGCAATCGCTGTTCTGATATCCAGAAGCTCTTTCCGGTCATAAGAGATAGTAGTAGCAACATTATGTACAAAATAAGTTAAAACAATGCGAAAAAACACACCAAATAGTATAGTTGGTTAAGGGCCCATAAAACGGCAGCCATCCCCTCCGGCACCATTTCCTTAAAAAAAAAAAAAAAAAAGGTTAAGCTTTGGGTTAGGTGAAGGGTTAGTTAAAAGGGGTAGGGTTAGGGGAAGGGGAAGGGTTAGCTAACATGCTAAGTAGTTGCAAAGTAGCTAAAAAGTAGTAAATAGTTAAAAAGTTGCTAATTAGCTCAAATTGTCCGTGATGAGATTCGAACTCGCTACCTTTGGGTTGTTAGACGTTCTCGTTATACGCCCGAACACCCACCCTACTTTCATTTTTTTGCCTTAAGTAACATCTTTCTTATGTAACCATACAAAACGTAACATATCATACTAAATGGAGTGTCTCGGATTTACGTACAGAATAATTCAAAATGCTCTGAGACCAGGTTGGTCACCGCACCCCAATCTCCAAACGCATGCCATAGGACATACATGTGTGGTCACTTTATAATCCATTCAGGAGTCCAGAGGTTAATGTGATAAATATAAAGCATGGATGGCTTTTTGAGCGACAGGCAAGGAAGCGCCAGTGCAGGTGCGAAAGCTCTACGTCTCGTGATGATGAATGATCATCCCACCGAAGACAGTCGCAAGCTAGAAGAGCCCAGTGAAAGATGAATGAGACTTTTGTGAAAAGCTCAGGCTAAAAATACTACCCGGCTGAAAGGACCCAAATGCCCGTCAACAAAACACACCTTTCTCCCTACAGTCAGACTGAGGTTCAAATGAGAAAGTAACATTCACGTTTCATAGTATGGCAGCACCTTATACCATTGCGGTGTTCATTTGGTGGGTTAAGAGATCATTGATTTGTCACAGAAAACTTTTGAGATCCATCGTGTATTTAGTCTGCCTGTCAATCTCACAAGGACTGAGACTAGAGGGTGAAAGAATGAGATAAAAAGTTAAACAATGGGCTACTGAGCCATTGAAGTTAGTTGCTGGCTGTACCTTCCTTTCACGCGCAGGCAATGTGGTTCCCCTCAGGCCAACTAGTTTTCCGATTTGCTGGTCGGTCTACAGTTTGGAAGGAATGAATACTTCACCAGTAGGTAATGACTGTATAGCCTAGGTCTATCTGCTGGCCAAGTAGTTATGATTCTACAGAGATATAATTTGTGAAATTTAAACTGTCATGGGATGAGAAGGCCTTAATTTCAATAGACTTCAGAGAGTCCTACTGTGAAGGCATATATTTGTATAAATTTACCTGCCTCACACGAAACTACAGACCATGCTACACACTTTCGTTTTTTTGAGACCAACGGTCGATGACAAAGTTGTTTTGTTTCACTAGATGTTTAGCCTATAAAATAAGATCCATGACAATATTATAGTCGATTTTGAACACAGTCTGTGTTGTTTCTTAGAAATGCAACCCTGTAGACCAGTGGTTCTCAATCCTGGTCCTGGGGACCCAAAGGGGTGCACGCTTTTGCCATAGCACTACACACCTGACTCAAACCATCAACTCATCATCAGGCTTTGATTATTTGAATCAGGTGTGTAGTGCTAGGGCAAAAACAAAAATGTTTACCCCTTTGGGTCCCTAGGACCAGGATTGTGAACCACTGCTGTAGACACATGTAAGAAAACGTTTTGTTCTATTTTTACCAATGACCAAACTTGAAATATTAACATGATCATCATATAAATGTTAATGGTTGTGATATAAATGCATAATATTCCCTTGGCCTATCGTTGACGGAGAATAAAGTTAAATTTCAACACTCCACCTTACCCTCCCGCCTAGGCAATATCACCAAGCCCCCGTAAACGCTGCTGGAGGGTTTGATCAGCCCCAAAACTTTGTATTCGACCCGGTGGGTGTTTTCCCTCTTAAATTTGATTTGATTAAATTTTACTGGAGAGCGAACAGGAAAGGATCCATCTTCACTGCGGCTCCACCACTAAATAAATTGGAAGGTAAACCGCGGAGGCGAATTAGAAGAATGGCTCTGTGTTATGGATTAAATCACATAAATGAATGCGGGGAGAATACATACATGCTGATAGCTGCCAGGGAGGACTGCTTAGAACAGACAACAGCAATGAGATAAACACAAACTCTTAATTTAAGCTATTTATGGATTAAATTGCACGAAAGCGTTACTATGATGATTTGCCCCATGCTGTCTCTCGCCCTCACAAACAGCTTTTTAAATGATAAATGTTCTCTTGGCTCTCGTTCTACGGGTTCTCGTTCACACCCATACACACTTCTGACCACTACAGTGGCAATGCATTATGGCCCTATAACAACTGGTCTAAGGTTTTACTGTATAGCTTGGTATGGGTAAGGTATGGTCTAGGTAGGGAAGTGCGTTCTGGAATGTTCAATTGAACGAAAACGATGCTGTATTGAATGACCAGTTGAAAAACGGGGAGGGGTTCGGTTGTGGAACGCTGACAGCATGGCCACTGCCCATTAAATACGCCACTCATTGCTTCAAGCCACATCTCGCCACACCCCCCAAACTGGAAAAAACATACTTCAAAATCTGTTCAAGAACGTACAAAGAACGTTTTGGAAAAACATGTCGTTCAGTACAGACCGTTCCGCAATGTAGCAAATGTCCAAGGAAACTCAACGCACCTCTGTTGTTTGTGCCTTCCGGGCGCCAAGTAACCACTCAGTAAAATAACATTCTATACCACAGAGCATTATGGGTAAACAACAACATTCAGCCCCTGGCGGCATCATGGGAGAAAGTTGGCTGCTTCAAACCTATCCAGCACTCTCAGCTCCTTTGAAGTTGGCCACAGAGAGGCGAGTCTAGACATGAACTCAGTTCTTATTATGCATGCATTAGAAGTGGTCCGGAGGAAATGTTGTTTTGTTATTTACACATTAGAAGGACCTGAATAATATTGCATTGTTGGGATAGGTAAACAAAGATTACTTCTAAAAAGAAGTTTGGAGGAGTCTTATTCTTCCTCTGGTAGCAGCATCTTCCTTCAGATAGATAGAGAGAGAGACAGAGACAGACAGAGAGAGAGAGAGAGAGAGAGAGAGAGAGAGTGCAGGCCGGCTTTGTTTTTTATTTTATTTATTTAGCAGGAAATGACATTTTCCTATTCGCAGCAGCATTAAGGATTCTACATAACAAAAGCAACCATCATTTGTATTTGCAGGGAGCCACCTTTGACTATGAAAAGGCACCATTTCTCTCAGAAGGTAGCGGAGGTGACACAGCCGTAATCCCTTCTTACTGAGGAGTATAATGTGGAGAGAAGATAGGCTGAGAGCAAAGAGTAACAGTTTATTTCCTAAACTCACCAACATGACAGTGAAATTCTCACCTTGCCACCGACTTTGTGCCTGACCCAGTTTATATTTACTGTTGTCTGGATTCGCAACTCAGGCTGGATCCTGCAGGAGCTACAAGTCTCAGTCAGTCATAAGTATTCACCACAACAACAGCTTCAAGGTGCCTTTTTGAAATGTCAGCTCTGTTCATTGATTAATAAAAACAAGGTTTGAACAAAAGGTCCTTCTAAAACCCCAGCAGACAACAACAGATATCTACAGACAATGTTCTGGACTCAACTGCTTTTTCACAATGCAATTATAAATAATACCTTCAATAAATAACTGAAAAACAACCCCAAAGCTAAAAAATGAACACATCACAATGAGAAGTATTAATAGCTTTTTGAATCTGTTGGCAGCAGCTAGTAGAATTCCCTCCGGGTACCTCATCATTGACCAGTTTATGACAGCCACTCATCTAAATTGGTAATTTGCATTGGATCAAATCAGTGCAGAGGTTGATTTTCACTTAAGTTATTTCACCTTCTGGCATCTTCCGCACAAATCATGTCGGGTGTACAGATGATTAATGCAATACTTCAACTAAAATGTTGTCTTTTCTCCACTGTCTCTATGGCACACTGGCAGACACCCATGCACAGCTAGGCAGCAACACTCCACACCACAGGGGGCTCCACCCTCATGTCTGCGGGTAGCAAACAGAGGTGCGCAGGCGTCCAAACTTCTGCATGAAGTCCCCCTGGGCGTTTACCAGTGCCTCCTCGTCGATGTAGACCGCCGCCCTCCTGGCTGTGACAAAGTACTGCACCTTCCTCTTGCTCCAGCCCAGGACGTACATGAGAAGACCGCACACGGCCGCGGTGGAGCGCCCAACGCCAGCGTTACAGTGAACGTAGACCGTGTGACCGTTCTCCAGGAGACCGTGCAGCAGGAAGACAGCCTGGGGAAGCATCCTAGTCCGGCCTGCAGGGGGCGACATACAAGGACATGTCAGAGGAGGGCTTTCTGACTAATCTTTACTACTGCTGGATCTTTCCCAGATCCATACAAGGATCCATAGATAAGTGTTTCATGACTGTCTACTTCACTCCTGGTCCTGGAGAGACACAGTTGCAGTCCTGAACATACCCCAGACCCCCCTCTCCTTCCTCACCTTCAGTGCTCATGTCTGGTGTTGGGATCCACACGTACGCCAGGCCACAGTCCCTGTACAGGTGCATCATGGTCTCTGGGGTCATTTCCTGCCCGGGGTCGCGGCGGCAGCCGGACGAGTTGTTGACCACATCCCCCTCCGTCTGAAAGTTCATCACCGCGGTAACACCCAGCTCTTCCTTCAGCTTGAGGGTCACATGTTCCACCTGGCGAGGGCAGCTACCCAGAAACACCCGGGGCAGGACTCTGGAAACAGAGCAGAGGGCACAGTGGGGTGAAGGAGACAAAGAGGACATAGGGGGGTGACAGAGTGGGCTTGATGCTCAGCCATACCCGGTGAAGGACCCTGGTAGCAGATAGGGGGCACAGGGGTTGATGGAGTGGGGTTGAGGGAGTGGGGTTGATGGGATTGAGGGAGTGGGGTTGATGGGGTAGAAAGTGAGGGGCAGGGGGTGTAGTATGGGGAGGTAAGAGAAGCACAGAGGGTTGAGGGGGTGGAATGTGGAAGGGAAGAGATGCCCAGGGGGTGAGAGAGAGCTAAAGGCACTAGTCTGATTCCTGGGGAGAGCGGTGGTATTTTTATACAAACTGTCTCCCAGACAGACCACAGGCAAGTGATCTAAAGCTGTTTTCTCTCAGAAAAGCGATCTCTGTCCTTCATCTCATCGCTCTCTCCCTCTCCTCCTGTCATTTTCCCCGGCGGTGATTGTTCCCTGACCTCCTCCTGTCATTTTCCCCGGCGGTGATTGTTCCCTGACCTCCTCCTGTAATTTTCTGCCCCGTCACTCTGAGCCAGACTCCATTTAGAGCTCATTAGCATGCGTAAAATCAACAGTCAGTGGGAGGAGGTGACACGTAAAAGGATGGACAGCGTCACAGA
Organism: Coregonus lavaretus; assembly: GCF_964263955.1. Lineage (NCBI taxonomy): Eukaryota > Metazoa > Chordata > Actinopteri > Salmoniformes > Salmonidae > Coregonus > Coregonus lavaretus. The sequence continues at coordinate 15,161,643 of NC_140018.1, read as the reverse complement.
GTGATGTCCTCGAGTGACACCAAAGATGGTGGATAAATTAAGATAGTTCACTCAGGCTGTTAACCATTGAATGAAAGAAAAGTCAATTCTGGTCTACTTAACTGGGTGTGCCTCCCATAGACACCAATGCAATAGCAACTGGGTCTGGTCTACTTAGTTCATTTACTTTTATTGAACCAGAAAAAAAACACAGAATGGGGTGTCTCGCTTCCTCTTTCGTCTCTGGTGACATCACAGGGATCCATCTAGTTGGGCCAGCAGCTGGTGGCTGGTGCCCACAGACCTCTGGGTATTAATGGAAAACCAGGGCAGTGCCACTCAAAGACAGATGCTGCTGATTTGCTTAAGAGCTCAATGGAGATTATTCAGGAACTTTTGCCTCCACATTAGATTTACAGCTGGTTGTTTTTCTAAGAAAGACTCTCTTTACACCCGGAAACTCTCTGGAGCCCTGCTAAAACCCAGTGGAATTGAGTGATTCAAACTCTCATAGAAATGGGCATATTGATTCAACACAATGGTACAGTGAGTTAGTAGCTCATGTAAACTTCTCGAAAATCCCAAGTGTGTAGTTTTTGTATTTAGTAGCATCTACAGTAGGTTTTCGTGTTTTCCTCACTGTCAGCTTTAAAACATGGTGTAAAGGCTTAACTGGCCCATTTGGTACTAATGAAGGTGTGGGTTGGTGTGAGATCATCTCCTTTCCCACTGGGTAAACTTGGCCAATCAAAGCCCTGGCATGGCAGTAAACAGGAGCTTACAATAGAAACAAACATCTCTAAATCATTGAAATAGCCCAACTGTACAAACAAGTCCTTGGGAGTCACCTCTGACCGATGCATAGCGGACAATGGTCCTGTAAAGTGCATGAACCTCTCTTTCAGATAAACAATGATTCATGTATTAGAGAATGAGGTGTTTATGATACCAGTGGCTACACTGATACCAGCCTAGAATTCTCATTTTAAAAGCTTACAGTGGGGAAAAAAAGTATTTAGTCAGCCACCAATTGTGCAAGTTCTCCCACTTAAAAAGATGAGAGAGGCCTGTAATTTTCATCATAGGTACACGTCAACTATGACAGACAAAATGAGAAAAAAAATCCAGAAAATCACATTGTAGGATTTTTTATGAATTTATTTGCAAATTATGGTGGAAAATAAGTATTTGGTCAATAACAAAAGTTTCTCAATACTTTGTTATATACCCTTTGTTGGCAATGACACAGGTCAAACGTTTTCTGTAAGTCTTCACAAGGTTTTCACACACTGTTGCTGGTATTTTGGCCCATTCCTCCATGCAGATCTCCTCTAGAGCAGTGATGTTTTAGGGCTGTCGCTGGGCAACACGGACTTTCAACTCCCTCCAAAGATTTTCTATGGGGTTGAGATCTGGAGACTGGCTAGGCCACTCCAAGACCTTGAAATGCTTCTTACGAAGCCACTCCTTCGTTGCCCGGGCGGTGTGTTTGGGATCATTGTCATGCTGAAAGACCCAGCCACGTTTCATCTTCAATGCCCTTGCTGATGGAAGGAGGTTTTCACTCAAAATCTCACGATACATGGCCCCATTCATTCTTTCCTTTACACGGATCAGTCGTCCTGGTCCCTTTGCAGAAAAACAGCCACAAAGCATGATGTTTCCACCCCTATGCTTCACAGTAGGTATGGTGTTCTTTGGATGCAACTCAGCATTCTTTGTCCTCCAAACACGACGAGTTGAGTTTTTACCAAAAAGTTATATTTTGGTTTCATCTGACATTCTCCCAATCCTCTTCTGGATCATCCAAATGCACTCTAGCAAACTTCAGACGGGCCTGGACATGTACTGGCTTAAGCAGGGGGACACGTCTGGCACTGCAGGATTTGAGTCCCTGGCGGCGTAGTGTGTTACTGATGGTAGGCTTTGTTACTTTGGTCCCAGCTCTCTACAGGTCATTCACTAGGTCCCCCCGTGTGGTTCTGGGATTTTTGCTCACCGTTCTTGTGATCATTTTGACCCCACGGGGTGAGATCTTGCGTGGAGCCCCAGATCGAGGGAGATTATCAGTGGTCTTGTATGTCTTCCATTTCCTAATAATTGCTCCCACAGTTGATTTCTTCAAACCAAGCTGCTTACCTATTGCAGATTCAGTCTTCCCAGCCTGGTGCAGGTCTACAATTTTGTTTCTGGTGTCCTTTGACAGCTCTTTGGTCTTGGCCATAGTGGAGTTTGGAGTGTGACTGTTTGAGGTTGTGGACAGGTGTCTTTTATACTGATAACAAGTTCAAACAGGTACCATTAATACAGGTAACGAGTGTAGGACAGAGGAGCCTCTTAAAGAAGAAGTTACAGGTCTGTGAGAGCCAGAAATCTTGCTTGTTTGTAGGTGACCAAATACTTATTTTCCACCATAATTTGCAAATAAATTCATAAAAAATCCTACAATGTGATTTTCTGGATTTTTTTCTCTCAATTTGTCTGTCATAGTTGACGTGTACCTATGATGAAAATTACAGGCCTCTCTCAACTTTTTAAGTGGGAGAACTTGCACAATTGGTGGCTGACTAAATACTTTTTTCCCCCACTGTATTTGCCTCCTGCAGCACAGAGGTCGTTGACAAAAGCTTGTAAGGTCTTGGGCCACAAATTACAAATTAAAACCAGCTGGACCTGGCCAGTGGCCACCCTCTCTCTCATTTTCATGCAAGGTGTGTGTCCAGAGCTTCAGGGAGACCAGGCTAATTTCTGCTGTGTCCTGCAGCTCACCTCAGTGCAGGTTGTGTGTGTGACCTGAGCAAAGAGGCCAAATGTGTGTGTGAGTGTGTGTGTATTTGCTACTGTAATGGGTCTCTGTCATTTATTTCACCCATAATTAGCAAAGTCAAAGAATCACACATCCAGTATCAAAATTGACTGCTCAACTCTATTTCCAATCGGAACATTGAATGACTGCATTGAATACAACCTCTCAATCTGCTGTTAGTAAATTACTTAATTTAGTGCCACTGAACCGTTATGACACACAGCCAAATGAAATGACTCGCCATCTCTCTCACAGTTTGTGAAGAGAAGGAGGGGGAAAAAATAAGAAAAGAAAATGATGATGATGACAGTGTGGCTGTCACATTGCAAAGGATTATCATCAGTGACCTCCTCTAGGCTTTGCCCTCCTCTTTACAAAAATCAATTTAAGGTCTTTAACACTTTTCATATTTCGTTACTCTAATGGATTTAGTGAGCTATCGCTAACGAAATGAGCCATCTATGAGGTACCCAGAGGACATACAGTGGAGAGAACAAGTATTTGATACACTGCTGATTTTGCAGGTTTTCCTACTTACAAAGCATGTAGAGGTCTGTAATTTTTATCATAGGTACACTTCAACTGTGAGAGACGGAATCTAAAACAAAAATCCAGAAAATCACATTGTATGATTTTTAAGTAATTAATTTGCATTTTATTGCATGACATAAGTATTTGATCACCTACCAACCAGTAAGAATTCCGGCTCTCACAGACCTGTTAGTTTTTCTTTAAGAAGCCCTCCTGTTCTCCACTCATTACCTGTATTAACTGCACCTGTTTGAACTCGTTACCTGTATAAAAGACACCTGTCCACACACTCAATCAAACAGACTCCAACCTCTCCACAATGGCCAAGACCAGAGAGCTGTGTAAGGACATCAGGGATAAAATTGTAGACCTGCACAAGGCTGGTATGGGCTACAGGACAATAGGCAAGCAGCTTGGTGAGAAGGCAACAACTGTTGGCGCAATTATTAGAAAATGGAAGAAGTTCAAGATGATGGTCAATCACCCTCGGTCTGGGGCTCCATGCAAGATCTCACCTCGTGGGGCATCAATGATCATGAGGAAGGTGAGGGATCAGCCCAGAACTACACGGCAGGACCTGATCAATGACCTGAAGAGAGCTGGGACCACAGTCTCAAAGAAAACCATTAGTAACACACTACGCCGTCATGGATTAAAATCCTGCAGCGCACGCAAGGTCCCCCTGCTCAAGCCAGCGCATGTCCAGGCCCGTCTAAAGTTTGCCAATGACCATCTGGATGATCCAGAGGAGGAATGGGAGAAGGTCATGTGGTCTGATGCGTTTTGGTCTAAACTCCACTCGCCGTGTTTGGAGGAAGAAGAAGTATGAGTACAACCCCAAGAACACCATCCCAACCGTGAAGCATGGAGGTGGAAACATCATTCTTTGGGGATGCTTTTCTGCAAAGGGGACAGGACAACTGCACCGTATTGAGGGGAGGATGGATGGGGCCATGTATCGCGAGATCTTGGCCAACAACCTCCTTCCCTCAGTAAGAGCATTGAAGATGGGTCGTGGCTGGGTCTTCCAGCATGACAACGACCCGAAACACACAGCCAGGGCAACTAAGGAGTGGCTCCGTAAGAAGCATCTCAAGGTCCTGGAGTGGCCTAGCCAGTCTCCAGACCTGAACCCAATAGAAAATCTTTGGAGGGAGCTGAAAGTCTGTATTGCCCAGCGACAGCCCCGAAACCTGAAGGATCTGGAGAAGGTATGTATGGAGGAGTGGGCCAAAATCCCTGCTGCAGTGTGTACAAACCTGGTCAAGACCTACAGGAAACGTATGATCTCTGTAATTGCAAACAAAGGTTTCTGTACCAAATATTAAGTTCTGCTTTTCTGATGTATCAAATACTTATGTCATGCAATAAAATGCAAATTAATTACTTAAAAATCATACAATGTGATTTTCTGGATTTTTGTTTTAGATTCCGTCTCTCACAGTTGAAGTGTACCTATGATAAAAATTACAGACCTCTACATGCTTTGTAAGTAGGAAAACCTGCAAAATCGGCAGTGTATCAAATACTTGTTCTCCCCACTGTAACTAAATATTGAACACCCCTCCATCTCTCCAACAAGTGAAAAGGGAAGGTTGTGGGGTTGATGCGATACAACCACTAATGGTTTAACTTCTGAAGAGCCCTTGAATGCGTTGTCCCACTGAATTAATTGCTGAGTGCCTCACAAAACCCAGTTCCCATAGTAATTAAAATTGTGTGTGAGAGAGCAAAGCTTAAAGAGGAAGGAGGAGAGTAATCATGGCTGGCTGTCGCTGCTTGGAGATTGAAGAGGGTGAAACATCACACTCATGACCTGAGGATGTGGTAGGAGGAGCTATTCACCTCGGGATCAAATACAGGTAACTGCCAAAATAAAGGAAACGCCTAAATAAAGGAAACACCAACATAAAGTGTCTTAGTACGGTGTTGGGGCACAACGAGCTGCCAGAACAGCTTCATTGCACCTTAGCATATATTCAACAAGTGTCTGGAACTCTATTGAAGGGATGCAGCACCATTCTTCCAAGATAAATTCCATAATTTGGTGTTTTGTTGATGGTGGTGGAAAACACTGTCTCAGGCACCGCTATAGAATCTCCCAGAAGTGTTCATTTGGGCTGAGATCTGGTGACTGAGACACACACACACACACACACACACACACACACACACACACACACACACACACACTTTAAACCCCCTATGATCCTTTGAGACTCCTCTCAAAGTCACTGAGATCTCTTCTTCTAGCCATGATACCCGGAATAATGGGCAACTGGGCATTTTTATACATGACCCTAAGCATGATGGGATGTTAACTGCTTAATTAACTCAGGAACCACACCTGTGTGGAAGGGAAGCACCTGCTTTCAATATACTTTGTATCCCTCATTTACTCAAGTGTTCCCTTTATTTTGGCTGTTATCTGTACATCAGTGATACTGCACTGTGCTGAAGTTACGGGGAGCACATTTTTGGGAACATTAAGTTAATAGTCATAAATTATTCCAAGACAAAATAATACTAAGACAAAATGAAACCTGCATGTTAATGAAAGAAGCCCTTTTGCTTTGAAAGGGGCAACTCAATTGGCAAAATGTGGAAGAGAGGTCCTTCAATAGCGCCATTAAAAAAGCTGTCCCACTTACCAGGGAAACACACCCCCTCAGGGGAACTCATTAACTTTTACAGCATTATCAAATTATGTACACACCAGTTTTCACATCACAAAAGGCAGGCAAACAATAACTTACGACAAGCCTCTCATTTCATTACTGGGTGAAGGGGTGCTGTAGTCAAACTCACTAGGATACAAGTCTGTCTCTGGTGTTTGCTGGGAGGCACAGCTATCCACTGATGCCTCAAAGAAAAGAAGGAGGAAAGTGATTATTTGAATAATGCAAATAGCCAACTATCTCCCACACGTGGGATGGCTACAGACAACCTCAAACACTCATGAGTGTTGCAAAGGAGTGATGCAACCTGTGGGAAGAAAATGGGGTCAGGTATTATGTTACCTGTTGAAATGCATGGCCTGCTGGCCGGCCACGCCAAAGTAGAAGTCAGTCGTGTGCTTCATCTCGTCCGTATGACCCGTCTCCTCGATCCAGTGGCTAATAGGGTGGCAGTACACCCCGTCCACCAGGTTGCTCTGGTCGTACACACAACATCTGTCATGGTGGGCACCGTTGCCTGGGAACAAATCAAATGAAGCATTTTTGGATTAAAGGCAAAGATTATCTATTATATTGACAAGATAGAGTGGTCACTTGGCTAACAATGGAAATACATGTACTCAATGATTGAAGGCAGGCGAGATCAGGTGGGACCATTCTAGCCAATGAGACGTCTGCACAACTAAGTTGTTTTTCTCAAAGTTGCCGGAATACCACGTGCATCCACTTATATCAGTACATTTGTAACAGCCTAAACATTACGAAACTTCTATTAGATCAAATAAGCCTCACGTAATTCAACACTCTCATAGACCTCCATACAAAAACGTGCTTATATCACAAAGACAGATTTTGGGCGGCGTAAATGACTAAAATGTAAATGTAATGTGTGGTGGGAGGTAATAGGCCTTCAAGTAGGCGTACAACACCAAATAAAGAAACAGTTATTTATAAAGTTATTAGTCCTATTCACTGTTAATCCAATCATTTGCAAATATGCCTAGAGGACTTTGAGTTAGGCTTCATGGAAACAATTCACATGCTTATTTCCAATTATTATATTTATCAAGAAGATATAGCAGGAGCCGGGGGCTGATCTACTGGTAGTGCTGCCGCGCGGACCACTTATGCAACGGTTAGATCCCCTGTTCCACCACCGCGCACCACCCCTTCTGTCAGAAACGAAGTGCCAAACCCCTGAGCCTGTGCAATTCAAAGACGTGCCTTTGCCGCCATCACGTGGTTGAATAGCTTATTACAGTTGAAAGAGAGGTAGAATAATGAATACTCAACTTGTAGCCAGCCATCTAAGCTATACCTTGGTGAAATGTGTTTTATATTGGATATTCGGTTTTCTCTCGTCAATAGCTATTTAACCAAGCATGCCATGACTATGGAGATGGTATATTCTGAATCAGGGGTGGATGGAGAACAATCCACACCTAAAGATAAAAATATATACACTACCGTTCAAAAGTTTGGGGTCACTTAGAAATGTCCTTGTTTTCGAAAGAAAAGCAATTTTTATCTTAGGGCTTGATGGTTTTTGCAACTGCACCCGAAGAAACTTTAAAAGTTCTTGAAATTGTCCGTATTGACTGACCTTCATGTCTTAAAGTAATGATGGACCGCTGTTTCTCTTTGCTTATTTGAGCTGGGAAGGGACGGGATGAAGCCAAGGAGGCGTGGCAGGGCAACTGGGATTCCTCATCTGGTCAGGGGGGAGAAGGAGACTCCCCCGATGACCGACTGAGGCACTTGTTCCAGGAGACCACGGAGGAGGACACCTGAAGGGGGGGGGGTCGAGAGCGACCGGGCGGGAGCCAAATCTAACCAGACCCCCATCCTGAGTCCAGTCAACGAGCTCCAGAGGGAGCAGTTACGCCAGGTGTTTCAGGAGTCATCGAGAGAGAGCACCTCTAGGGGGTTTGGCACGGAGTCATCCGACCCCGACCAGGAGTGCCCCCTCCCTCGCCCCAGCACGCACAACTTCACCCTGTCGGAAGAGCTAATGGACCAATTCGGAACCGCCCAACACCAGGACCCCGACCATCGCCAGGCTATGCTGAAGGTGAAGAAGATAGATGGGAGGAGTATCGGCTCGGAAGGTGAGTTAACCACTCCTTATTACGCCATCAAGCGGAGTATCTTATACTGGGTGGCCCAATGTAGAGCGGTAGAACAGGAACTGGTAATGGTGCCCCGTTCATACAGGGATGTTGTGTTACACATGGCCCATACACATGTACTAGGGGGCCAACTACCCAGGTTGAAGACCACCGAACGGTTGCTGGGGCGTTTCTATTAGCCGAGGATTACCCAAGATGTTGCTAAGTATTGCAAATCTTGTTACATCTGCCAACGCACTGCTCCCAAGTGAACATACCATAACCCTCTTATCCCTCTCCCAATTATAGAGACCCCGTTTGAGTGCATAGCCATGGACCTGGTGGGACCCCTGCCACGTTCGGCGCACAGACATGAGTACATCTTGGTTGTGGTGGCCTATGCAAGTTCCCAGAGGCTATTCCCTTGAGGTCGATGGCAACGAAAGCCATAGCAAAATAACTGTATCTCATGTTCTCCCAAGTGGGACTCCCGGCCACGCCGTTCATGTCCAGACTGATGAAGGACCTGTGTCAGTTATACCGGGTCAAACAAATAAGGACCAGTGTGTATCACCCCCAGACGGATGGGCTGAATAAAACCATCAAAAGCATGCTACGCAGGGTGGTGGACCGGGACAGGAAGAATTGGGATATGTTGTTGCCCCACCTCATGTTCGCGCTCCGGGAGGTCCCCCAGGCGTCCACTGGCTTCTCGCCTTTCGAGCTACTCTATGGGTGGCCCTGTCACAGCATCCTTGACTTGGCCAAGGAGGCCTGGGAGAACCAACCCTGCCTGTACCGTTCCTTCATCGAACACGTCACATTCATGAAGGACCGAATGGCAGTGATATGGCCGGTTGTGTGGGAACACATGGCCAAAGCACAGGGAACCCAAGCCCGGGCGTACAATAGAACGGCCCAACCGCGACAGTTCTGCCCAGGAGATAAGATACTCCTCCTCGTCCCCACACCGGAACTCAGGCTCCTGGCTCAGTGGCAGAGCCCACATGTGAAAGAGCAAGTCTCATCGGTCAACTACAGGGTGAGTCAGCCAGGACGACGGCGCCCTCAGCAGATATACCACATCAACCTGTTGAAAGCCTATGTGGAACGAGAGGCACAAGTGCTGATGGGACTTAAAGCAGATGAAGAGGAACATCCACCAGAAAAGGTGCCTTTTGGCATCACTCTTACAGCTCAGCAGACGCAAGACCTTGAAAAGGTTGTCCTACAGAACCAACGGGTCTTCTCCCCCCTTCCGGGGCAGACCTCCTTGCTCTGTCCTCGCATAGCCACGGAGCCAGGGAATAAGGTACATCTCTGACCATACAGGGTACCAGAGGCATGCCGGGAGATGGCACGGAAAGAGGTGAGGGAGATGTTGAAGATGGGGGTCGTCGAGCCGTCCACCAGCGAATGGTCCAGCTCTATCGCGCTTCTGCAATGATTTCAGAGCCATCAATGCCATCTCCAGATTCGACGCCTACCCCATGCCGAGGGTCGATGAGCTGATCGAGCGGTTTGGGAAAGCCCGCTATATATCGACCCTCAACCTCACCAAGGGGTACTGGCAGGTGCCTCTGGCCCCCGAAGACTGCCACAAAACCGCCTTTGCCACCCCGGATGGGCTATTTCAGTACGTCCGCCTCCCCTTTGGCTTGCACGGAGCGGCCGCCACCTTCCAGAGGTTTATGGACATGCTGTTACGTCCTCACTAGTCCTTCGCCGCCGCCTATATTGATGACATGGTAATACACAGCGAGGACTGGGGAGGAACACCTCCGCCAGCTGCGCTCCATGCTGGCCAGCCTGGAGGCGGCCGGCCTGACAGCCAACCTGAAGAAGTGCCGCCTGGGACTGAACGAGGTTGAATACCTCGGCTACACCATTGGCAGCGGTCTGATCAAACCCCAGGCATCTCATATGTATATACTGTATTCTATACTACTCTACTGTATCTTAGTCCATGCACTCTAACATCGCTTGTCCATATATGTATATATTCTTAATTCATTCCTTACTTAGATTTGTGTGTATTGGGTATACGTTGTGAAATTGTTAGATATTACTTGTTAGATATTAGTGCACTGTCGGAGCTAGAAGCACAAGCATTTCGCTACACACACAATAACATCTGCTAAACACGTGTATGTGACCAATAAAATTTGATTTGGAGAAGACCAGGGCCATCCGGGAGTGGCCGCGGCCCAGGGACAAGAAGGGGGTCCGCTCGTTCCTGGGCCTAACGGGTTATTACAGGCGGTTCATCCCAAGCGACGCCGCTATCGCCACCCCACTGACCAACATGACAAAGAAGAGGAACCCGGTGAGGATGGTATGGACATCTGAAGACGAGGGGGCGTTCTTCCACCTCAAAGACACGCTGTGCTCGGAGCAGGTGTTGAGAGCCCCAGATTTCCAGCAGCCTTTCACTGTCCACCCCAGCACTGGCTTGGGGGCTGTCCTGTTTCAAGGGGACGGGGCGGAGGAACGTCCCATCCTATAAATAAGCCGCAAGCTGTCCGACAGGGAGAGGAAGTACATGACGATAGAGAGGGAGGCACAGACAATTAAGTGACCCCTGGAACACCTGAGGTACTATCTCCTAAGGAGGTGATTTCGGCTGGTCACAGATCATGCGCCCCTTCAGTGGATGGCGGGTAAGGGAGACACGAACAGCCGAATAACAAGATGGTTCCTGTTGCTCCAACCATTTCATTTCCAGGTGGTTCATCGATCGGGGAGAGCACACGGCAATGCAGACACGCTATCCCGTCGAGACCCCCGATACAGAATATATCATTTTCATAGTCATGGCACGCTTTGTGTACGAGCTATTGAAGATTGAAATCCGAAATCGTATTATTATTATTGTTATTATTATATATTTTTCTGTGTGGATTGTTTTCCAGCCACCCGATTCAGAATATACCATCATCATAGGCATTGCAGGCTTGGTTTAGAGGTCTGCGCTGACATGAGGTCGAAGGAATTGTCCGTAGAGCTCCGAGACAGGATTGTGTCGAGGCAAAGATCTGGGGAAGGGTACCAAAAAAAGTCTGCAGCATTGAAGGTCCACAAGAACACAGTGGCCTCGGGGGAGAAGGGACTTGGTCAGGGAGGTGACCAAGAACCCGATGGTCGCTCTGACAGAGCTCCAGAGTTCCTCTGTGGAGATGGGAGAACCTTCAAGGAGGACAATCATCTCTGCAGCACTCCACCAATCAGGCCTTTATGGTAGAGTGGCCAGATGGAAGCCACTCCTCAGTAAAAGGCACATGACAGCCCGCTTGGAGTTTGCCAAAAGGCACCTAAAGGACTCTCAGACCATGAGAAACAAGATGAACGGAGCAAAGTACAGAGAGATCCTTGATGAAAACCTGCTCCAGAGCACTCAGGACCTCAGATTGGGGCGAAGGTTCACCTTCCAACAGGACAACGACCCTAAGCACACAGCCAAGACAACACAGGAGTGGCTTCAGGACAAGTCTCTGAATGTCCTTGAGTGGCCCAGCCAAAACCCGATCTAACATCTCTGGAGAGACCTGAAAATAGCTGTGCAGCGACGCTCCCCATCCAACCTGACAGAGCTTGAGAGGATCTGCAGCGAAGAATGGGAGAATCTCCCCAAATACAGGTGTGCCAAGCTTGTAGCGTCATACCCAAGAAGACTTGAGGCTGTAATTGCTGCCAAAGGTGCTTCAACAAAGTACTGAGTAATGGGTCTGAATACTTGTGTAAATGTGATATTTCAGTTTTTGATACATTTGCAAAAATGTCTAAAAACCAGTTTTTGCTTTGCCATTATGGGGTATTGTGTGAAGATTGAGGGGGGAAAAAAACAATTTAATCGATTTTAGAATAAGGCTGCAACGTAACAAAATGTGGAAAAAGTCAAGGGGTCTGAATACTCTCCGAATGCACCCCCTGGTTCGATTCCAGGCTGTATCACAAACAGCCGTGATTGGGAGTCCATAGGGCAGCGCACAATTGGCCCAGCGTCGTCCGGGTTTGGCCGGTGTAGGCCGTTATTGTAAATAAGAATTTGTTCTTAACTGACTTGCCTAGTTAAATAAAGGTAAAAAAATATATAAAATAATAATAATAATAATAATAATATCTGTATTACTGGGCTATATCAGCCAATATGCTAGATGTAGTTTAAAGAGAGCAGAGTTGGAGAGACTTGCACTTTCTCAAGCTATTTTTATATTTTCAGACGGAGAAATATGGGTGATCAATATTTATTTATAGGCAATGTAGTAAACTATAGCCTAATCATATTTAGGAAGTACATTTTCATCTCCACCCATGTATAGGCTATAGCCTGCTCTATTTAATTGAGATCACATGCGCACCTGATCTCGCAGGTATGGCTACTAACATGAATCAGCAAGAATGATGATAGTGACTCTTGCTACGTTTTGCATATCGGATATAGCCTACCTTTTAGCAGGACAATTTGCAGGCAGAGACAAATAAATAAGTAATCAATACTTATTGAAAATGAAAAGGCGCAACGCCCGCTCACCATAGTAGCCTAACCTATGTGCGCATTGTGCCTTTTCCTTTTCAGTGATAAAACATTTTGATTGCACTTCAACTCACATTGGTTGAGCGCCCGCCACTTCTTTCCATGATCAATATTTATTTAAAGACACTGTAGTAAACTACAGTCTAATCATATTTACGTTAATTGCCACGTGATTCCCCGCTCATGTAGGCAGCCTACTCTATTTCAATGAGACCACACATAGGCCTACTAGGCAGACTTGAACTCGCACCCCCAACTAGGAGAGGCTGCTGAAGTTGAAGCAGCGAATTCTGTGTGTGTGAATAATGCAAAAAATATGTACTTTTAATACAATAGGTAGGTTTAGGCTAACGCCTACAAAGCAGAAAGTCAACAGTTTCCAAATAATCTGTGGGACAACAAAAATATTTTCATCCCAAAATCCTCACTTACCACCCACAGCCGACTGAGTTGCAATGATCTCTGTCAAGACCCGCAGGTCCGCGGGCATCCTGCAGGAATGCAGCCCTCTAGCTTTGTTCAATAGCTATTGACGAGAGAAAACCGAATTCCAGGGCATATCCAATATAACACACATTTTACCTAGGTCTAGGTAAATGGCATGGAAACAGATGGAAATAGTTCAGCATTGAGCCTGGCCTACAGTTGCCTAAGTAATTAGACTATAACAAGCAGGTGTGTTGGCTATAAACCCAATAACTGACTAAATTTAAACTATGTATTTATTTCATAATACCTTCCCAGATGAAATTGCCCCCCACTCGTTTGATGAACTTCAACCACAGGCTCTCTTGGCATGGTTCTGCCAGGTGCACTTCGGCGATCCAGAGGCAAGGCTCGCGCATGGACAAAACCACCTGCGTCCGTTTCATCAGAACCGCATTGTTTGGGTCCCAGTGACCCATCTCCGGACGGGACCCTAACACAAACACCTCTACGTCCGGGCACTCCGGAGTGAGAATGACGCCGAACCTGTATAACATCACCCTAAATAAACTAAAAGGTCACTTCGAGATACAATATTGACGCGGTTTAGTAGCCTGCTAGGCTAGATCGCGGTGCTTTCATAGATCACTCCCTTTGCGATAAAGGCTGCACAGCCATGCCATTGCATACAGTAGACTACACACTGGAAACTATCTTTACTTGACATGACCACCGTGTTCAATTTGGGGTAGGCTATCATGTTCATTTGCCCTAAAAATAAACCTAGTTTGGAGAAAAAAAACAGCTGGGACTATCTACAGTGTCTGGGCGAGGACAATTTTCCTTGGTGCGCTGTGTCATGTAAAAATCCACCCCATATATAATCGATAACTATTATCAGAAATCACGCGATATGGATCTGACAGTGGAGTGCCTGCTGACCCACTAGTTGGTCAGAAGGTTCAAATCAACGTTTCATATCAAAATTAACGAGTAGGCAAAAGTATCAACCACCGCTGTTATTACACCCCGTATACGTTCGTGGCGGTAATGAGCATTTTTATTGTGCTGTAACTAAAACTAGAAGAAGATCTTCTGACGTCCTTTCACTTCGTCAATTTACAAAGCTAATGTAAGAATTTTAGTGTTGTTACCCCTGGATAGCCCGCGAATATGACCCATAGTAAGGGAGAATATTTATTGAGTGCAATATAATACATTTAAAAGGATTTGCAATTTTGCATTAGCAGTCTGTTCGGTTTAAATTTCCCGGGAACCATGGCATTGTGTCATTTCCTGTTTTTGGTGCTAAATTGCGTCTAATTTATTTTGCTGCGTCTCATGTCTCTGTCTCTTAAATCTCCATACTTTTACCGAAGTGTGCACTAGTACACTTCGGTACTAGCACACTTGATAGTGTAGTTTCAAATCTGCAGCTACTGTAGTCTGTTGTTCAACAACTTTGTGTTTGTCTGTCTTAGTCAGGGCAGTTCATCCCATGTGTCCCGGTGGGCCTAAGATGGGAGTGGAGGAGACAAGATGACCATGACTGTCATAGTCAGTACAACCGTCTTCTGACTGTTGTTGACGTTAGAGGTAGGCCTTATATCAAAATGGTAAACTAAGACATCTGGCTCCTTTACCGTCTTGCAAACTGTATCAGAGCATCAAGTGTAGCAGCACCATGCTCAGAGACAGTTTCTCCCTGTTGATGAAAACTGAACTGACTCTTTGTTACTATGGCACCTACTGCACTCTACTTAATATACTGTAGTTATCTACTTATGTCATTGTATTGTGCACACTACGCTGTATTCCGCTCAAATGACAACTTTGGTTTTGATTTCATTTTATCTAGTTTACCATAACCCTGTTCACTCTGTTGTTATGATGAAAATATGGTGTCATTTTGATAGTTCTTAAGAGACATGCATCTCACCAACATCGGATGTAATGTTTAGCAATGCAATCTAAGAAACGGAATGTCCTCATTTCAGGAAGAGCTCATGACATCAGCCCCAAACAGCAATTTCAGTGGACCTGCAGCTGGAGTGTGAGGTGTCTTTGAGTGGGATTACCTTGGCTTTCGATAAATCCAATGCATGCTGGAAGGTAGTTATTTTATTTTAAATTGGAAATCAAACCATACATGTAAGTGTTTTTTACTATGAGGAGGAGTAGTCTCCAGACAGTTGAGCTCTACCGGAAGCTCACAAGTGAGTAATTTGAGGAGTTCAAACACTGGCAGTTTGAATGACAGACTGTCAGGAAGTTGCCGCCACTGACATCGGACGGAACAAAGTGTCCTCTCTGTCCACAGGTATGTCAATGATAACAATTAAGGAACAACTATAAAGTCTCAGTAAGCTAGGATTCTTATTTGAATTCAGTGTTGTTAATAATTTATAAGGGGAAATATATCCAACCTCAGTTGTCTTTCTTATATACAGTACCAGACTCCTCCATTTGCAGCAATTACAGCCTTGCAGACCTTTGGCATTCTAGTTGTCAATTTGTTGAGGTAATCTGAAGAGATTTCACCCCATGCTTCCTGAAGCACCTCCCACAAGTTGGATTGGCTTGATGGGCACTTCTTACATACCATACAGTCAAGCTGCTCCCACAACAGCTCAATAGGGTTGAGGTCCGGTGACTGTGCTGGCCACTCCATTATAGACAGAATACCAGCTGACTGCTTCTTCCCTAAATAGTTATTGCATAGTTTGGAGCTGTGCTTTGGGTCATTGTCCTGTTGTAGGAGGAAATTGGCTCCAATCAAGCGCCGTCCACAGGGCGTTGCAAAATGGAGTGATAGCCTTCCTTCTTCAAGATCCCTTTTACCCTGTACACATTTCCCACTTTACCACCACCAAAGCACCCTCAGACCATCACATTGCCTCCACCATGCTTGACAGATGGCATCAAGCACTCCTCCAGCATCTTTTCATTTGGTCTGCGTCTCACAAATGTTCTTCTTTGTGATCCGAACGCCTCAAACTTCGATTTGTCTGTCCATAACACTTTTTTCCAATCTTCCTCTGTCCAGTGTCTGTGTTCTTTTGCCCATCTTAATCTTTTCTTTTTATTGGCCAGTCTGAGATATGGCTTTTTCTTTGCAACTCTGCCTAGAAGGTCAGCATTCCGGAGTCGCCTCTTCACTGTTGACGTTGAGACTGGTGTTTTGCGGGTACTATTTAATGAAGCTGCCAGTTGAGGACCTGTGAGGCGTCTGTTTCTCAAACTATACATTCTAATGTATTTGTCCTCTTGCTCAGTTGTGCACCGGGGCCTCCCATTCCTCTTTCTATTCTGGTTAGAGCCAGTTTGCGCTGTTCTGTGAAGGGAGTAGTACACAGCGTTGTACGAGATCTTCAGTTTCTTGGCAATTTCTCGCTTGGAATAGCCTTCATTTCTCAGAACAAGAATAGACTGACGAGTTTCAGAAGAAAGTTATTTGTTTCTGGCCATTTTGAGCCTGTAATCGAACCCACAATTGCTGATGCTCCAGATACTCAACTAGTCTCAAGAAGGCCAGTTTAATTGCTTCTTTAATCAGCAGAACAGTTTTCAGCTATGCTAACATAATTGCAAAAGGGTTTTCTAATGATCAATTAGCCTTTTAAAATGATAAACTTGGATTAGAAAACACAACGTGCCATTGGAACACAGGACTGATGGTTGCTGATAATGGACCTCTGTACGCCTATGTAGATATTCCATAAAAAATCAGCCGGTTCCAGCTACAATAACCATTTACAACATTAACAATGTCTACACTGATCTATTTAATTTTATTTTAATGGACAAAAAAATTGCTTTTCTTTCGGAAACAAGGACATTTCTAAGTGACCACAAACTTTTGAACGGTAGTGTTTATATACATTATTATTCTTTTATTTTTTTTAGCTCTGCCCCACCTACCCTGAAGGAAGGGTCGTCACTGATCCACATACTTCTCTTCAGGTTCAGGAACTTCGGCGGATGCTCGTGCCTGCACGCCATCCCAAACACACCAGTTATGTCCAGTTTCTGGGATTTGGATCGCAGTGCATCCCCGGCTTGAAATCCCCAATGGAAGGAACAATGATCCTCCAGTAACAGGAAATGTGCATTTTTATGTGGATAATAATAAATTGACATTTCTGTCGAGGGTTGATCAATTTCAGAAGCCATTTCAAAACTCAAAAACACTACAAGTTAAAAATGTCCTGCATTGCAGAAAAGTTGTTCTGCAACAGAGTGATCAAATTAAGATCCTACATCTGTATGCTTGGGGTTAAATGACCAAAGTTATTTTTAAATCTCCAATTTGGACTCATCAGACCAAAGGACAATTTTCCAACAGTCTAATGTCCATTGCTCGTGTTTCTTGGCCCAAGAAAGTCTCTTCCTATTATTGGTGTCCTTTAGTAGTGGTTTCTTTGCATCAATTCGACCATGAAGGCCTGATTCACGCATTCTCCTCTGAACAGTTGATGTTGAGATGTGTCTGTTACTTGAACTCTGTGAAGCATTAATTTGGGCTGCAGTTTCTGAGGCTGGTAACTCTAATGAACTTATCCTGTGCAGCAGAGGTAACTCTGGGTCTTCCTTTTCTGTGGCGGTCCTCATGAGAGCCAGTTTCATCATAGCGCTTGATGGTTTTTGCGACTGCACTTGAAGAAACTTTCAAAGTTCTTGAAATGTTCCGTATTGACTGACCTTCATGTCTTAAAGTAATGATGGGCTGTAATTTCTCTTTGCTTATTTGAGCTGTTCTTGCCATAATACGGACTTGGTCTTTTACCAAATAGGGCTATCTTCAGTATACCACCCCTAACTTGTCACAACACAACTGATTGGCTCAAATGCATTAAGAAGGAAAGAAATTCCACAAATTAACTTTTAACAAGGCACACCTGTTAATTGAAATGCATTCCAGGTGACTACCCCATGAAGCTGGTTGAGAGAATGCCAAGAGTGTGCACAGCTGTCATCAAGGCAAAGGGTGGCTACTTTGAAGAATCTCAAATATAAAATATATTTTGATTTGTTTAACATTATTCTACAATGTAAAAAATAGTAAAAATTAAGAAAAACCCTTGAAAGAGTAGGTCTGTCCAAACTTTTGACTGGTAGTGTATGACACATCATAGGACATTCAACACTATACTTAAATACAACATAAATATCACAGGACATTCAACACTTCGCTTAAATACAACATAGATATCACAGGACATTCAACACTTCACTTAAATACAACATAAATATCACAGGATATTCAACACTTCACTTAAATACAACATAGATATCACAGGACATACTTCACAAGACAAGGTAAGACAGATAAATAAATAGATGTACAGTGAGGGAAAAAAAGTATTTGATCCCCTGCTGATTTTGTACGTTTGCCCACTGACAAAGAAATTATCAGTCTATAATTTTAATAGTAGGTTTATTTGAACAGTGAGAGACAGAATAACAACAACAAAATCCAGAAAAACGAATGTCAAAAATGTTATAAATTGATTTGCATTTTAATGAGGGAAATAAGTAGACTGCTCAAAAAAATTAAGGGAACACTTAAACAACACATCCTAGATCTGAATGAATGAAATAATCTTATTAAATACTTTTTTCTTTACATAGTTGAATGTGCTGACAACAAAATCACACAAAAATTATCAATGGAAATGAAATTTATCAACCCATGGAGGTCTGGATTTGGAGTCACCCTCAAAATTAAAGTGGAAAACCACACTACAGGCTGATCCAACTTTGATGTAATGTCCTTAAAACAAGTCAAAATGAGGCTCAGTAGTGTGTGTGGCCTCCACGTGCCTGTATGACCTCCCTACAACGCCTGGGCATGCTCCTGATGAGGTGGCGGATGGTCTCCTGAGGGATCTCCTCCCAGACCTGGACTAAAGCATCCGCCAACTCCTGGACAGTCTGTGGTGCAACGTGGCGTTGGTGGATGGAGCGAGACATGATGTCCCAGATGTGCTCAATTGGATTCAGGTCTGGGGAACGGGCGGTCCATAGCATCAATGCCTTCCTCTTGCAGGAACTGCTGACACACTCCAGCCACATGAGGTCTAGCATTGTCTTGCATTAGGAGGAACCCAGGGCCAACTGCACCAGCATATGGTCTCACAAGGGGTCTGAGGATCTCATCTCGGTACCTAATGGCAGTCAGGCTACCTCTGGCGAGCACATGGAGGGCTGTGCGGCCCCCCAAAGAAATGCCACCCCACACCATGACTGACCCACCGCCAAACCGGTCATGCTGGAGGATGTTGCAGGCAGCAGAACGTTCTCCACGGCGTCTCCAGACTCTGTCACGTGCTCAGTGTGAACCTGCTTTCATCTGTGAAGAGCACAGGGCGCCAGTGGCGAATTTGCCAATCTTTGGTGTTCTCTGGCAAATGCCAAACGTCCTGCACGGTGTTGGGCTGTAAACACAACCCCCACCTGTGGACGTCGTGCCCTCATACCACCCTCATGGAGTCTGTTTCTGACCGTTTGAGCAGACACATGCACATTTGTGGCCTGCTGGAGGTCATTTTGCAGGGCTCTGGCAGTGCTCCTCCTTGCACAAAGGCGGAGGTAGCGGTCCTGCTGCTGGGTTGTTGCCCTCCTACGGCCTCCTCCACGTCTCCTGATGTACTGGCCTGTCTCCTGGTAGCGCCTCCATGCTCTGGACACTACGCTGACAGACACAGCAAACCTTCTTGCCACAGCTCGCATTGATGTGCCATCCTGGATGAGCTGCACTACCTGAGCCACTTGTGTGGGTTGTAGACTCCGTCTCATGCTACCACTAGAGTGAAAGCACCGCCAGCATTCAAAATGACCAAAACATCAGCCAGGAAGCATAGGAACTGAGAAGTGGTCTGTGGTTACCACCTGCAGAACCACTTCTTTATTGGGGGTGTCTTGCTAATTGCCTATAATTTCCACCTGTTGTCTATCCCATTTGCACAACAGCATGTGAAATGTATTGTCAATCAGTGTTGCTTCCTAAGTGGACAGTTTGATTTTTTTGAGCAGTGTATTTGACCCCCTCTCAATCAGAAAGATTTCTTGCTCCCAGGTGTCTTTTTATACAGGTAACAAGCTGAGATTAGGAGCACACTCTTAAAGGGAGTGTCAATCAGAAGCAATCAATCAATCAGATTCCAAACTCTCCACCATGGCCAAGACCAAAGAGCTCTCCAAGGATGTAAGGGACCAGTTGTAGACCTACACAAGGCTGGAATGGGCTACAAGACCATCGCCAAGCATCTTGGTGAGAAGGTGACAACAGTTGGTGCGATTATTCGCAAATGGAAGAAACACAAAATAACTGTCAATCTCCCTCGGCCTGGGGCTCCATGCAAGATGTCACCTCGTGGAGTTGCAATGATCATGAGAATGGTGAGGAATCAGCCCAGAACTACACGGGAGGATCTTGTCAATGATCTCAAGGCAGCTGGGACCATAGTCACCAAGAAAACAATTGGTAACACACTACGCCGTGAAGGACTGAAATCCTGCAGCGCCCGCAAGGTCCCCCTGCTCAAGAAGGCACATACAGTGGGGAAAAAAAGTATTTAGTCAGCCACCAATTGTGCAAGTTCTCCCACTTAAAAAGATGAGAGAGGCCTGTAATTTTCATCATAGGTACACGTCAACTATGACAGACAAATTGAGGGAAAAAAATCCAGAAAATCACATTGTAGGATTTTTTATGAATTTATTTGCAAATTATGGTGGAAAATAAGTATTTGGTCACCTACAAACAAGCAAGATTTCTGGCTCTCACAGACCTGTAACTTCTTCTTTAAGAGGCTCCTCTGTCCTCCACTCGTTACCTGTATTAATGGCACCTGTTTGAACTTGTTATCAGTATAAAAGACACCTGTCCACAACCTCAAACAGTCACACTCCAAACTCCACTATGGCCAAGACCAAAGAGCTGTCAAAGGACACCAGAAACAAAATTGTAGACCTGCACCAGGCTGGGAAGACTGAATCTGCAATAGGTAAGTAGCTTGGTTTGAAGAAATCAACTGTGGGAGCAGTTATTAGGAAATGGAAGACATACAAGACCACTGATAATCTCCCTTGATCTGGGGCTCCACTCAAGATCTCAGCCTGTGGGGTCAAAATGATCACAAGAACGGTGAGCAAAAATCCCAGAACCACACGGGGGGACCTAGTGAATGACCTGCAGAGAGCTGGGACCAAAGTAACAAAGCCTACCATCAGTAACACACTACGCCGCCAGACGTAGTGCCAGACGTGTCCCCCTGCTTAAGCCAGTACATGTCCAGGCCCGTCTGAAGTTTGCTAGAGTGCATTTGAATGATCTAGAAGAGGATTGGGAGAATGTCATATGGTCAGATGAAACCAAAATATAACTTTTTGGTAAAAACTCAACTCGTCGTGTTTGGAGGACAGAGAATGCTGAGTTGCATCCAAAGAACACCATACCTACTGTGAAGCATGGGGGTGGAAACATCATGCTTTGGGGCTGTTTTTCTGCAAAGGGACCAGGACGACTGATCCGTGTAAAGGAAAGAATGAATGGGGCCATGTATCGTGAGATTTTGAGTGAAAACCTCCTTCCATCAGCAAGGGCATTGAAGATGAAACGTGGCTGGATCTTTCAGCATGACAATGATCCCAAACACACCGCCCGGGCAACGAAGGAGTGGCTTCGTAAGAAGCATTTCAAGGTCCTGGAGTGGCCTAGCCAGTCTCCAGATCTCAACCCAATAGAAAATCTTTGGAGGGAGTTGAAAGTCTGTGTTGCCCAGCGACACTGCTCTAGAGGAGATCTGCATGGAGGAATGGGCCAAAATACCAGCAACAGTGTGTGAAAACCTTGTGAAGACTTACAGAAAACGTTTGACCTGTGTCATTGCCAACAAAGGGTATATAACAAAGTATTGAGAAACTTTTGTTATTGACCAAATACTTATTTTCCACCATAATTTGCAAATAAATTCATTAGACAGGGCGGCAGGTAGCTTAGTGGGTAAGAGCGTTGTGCCAGTAACCGAAAGGTCGCTGGTTCTAATCCCCGAGCCGACTAGGTGAAAAATCTGTCGATGTGCCCTTGAGCAAGGCACTTAACCCTAATTGCTCCTGTAAGTCGCTCTGGATAAGAGCGTCTGCTAAATGACCAAAAATAAAAATAAAAAAATTAGAAATCCTACAATGTGATTTTCTGGCATTTTTTTTCTAATTTTGTCTGTCATATTTGACGTGTACCTATGATGAAAATTACAGGCCTCTCTCATCTTTTTAAGTGGGAGAACATGCACAATGGGTGGCTGACTAAATACTTTTTTCCCCCACTGTATACAGGGCCGTCTGAAGTTTGCCAATGAACATCTGAATGATTCAGAGGAGAACTGGGTGAAAGTGTTGTGGTCAGATGAGACCAAAATCAAGCTCTTTGGCATCAACTCAACTCGCCGTGTTTGGAGGAGGAGGAATGCTGCCTATGACCCCAAGAACACCATCCCCACCGTCAAACATGGAGGTGGAAACATTATGCTTTGGGGGTGTTTTTCTGCTAAGGGGACAGGACAACTTCACCGCATCAAAGGGACGATGGACGGGGCCATGTACCGTCAAATCTTGGGTGAGAACCTCCTTCCCTCAGCCAGGGCATTGAAAATGGGTTGTGGATGGGTATTGCAGCATGACAATGACCCAAAACACACGGCAAGGCAACAAAGGAGTGGCTCAAGAAGAAGCACATTAAGGTCCTGGAGTGGCCTAGCCAGTCTCCAGACCTTAATCCCATAGAAAATCTGTGGAGGGAGCTGAAGGTTTGAGTTGCCAAACGTCAGGCTCGAAACCTTAATGACTTGGAGAAGATCTGCAAAGAGGAGTGGGACAAAATCCCTCCTGAGATGTGTGCAAACCTGGTGGCCAAATACAAGAAACGTCTGACCTCTGTGATTGCCAACAAGGGTTTTGCCACCAAGTACTAAGTCATGTTTTGCAGAGGGGTCAAATACTTATTTCCCTCATTAAAATGCAAATCAATTCATAACATTTTTGCCATGCGTTTTTCTGGATTATTTTGTTGGTATTCTGTCTCTCACTGTTCAAATAAACCTACCATTAAAATTATAGACTGATCATGTCTTTGTCAGTGGGCAAACGTACAAAATCAGCAGGGGATCAAATACTTTTTTCCCTCACTGTATACCTTAGGTGGTGGGTTACGGTTTAGTTTTCCTGTATTTAGGAACCTGATGCTGGTTGATAATGACTTGTGTGCCTTGTTTTTCGTCAGAGTGGGGTTTTGAACCTTCGACCTGACAGCAGCAGTTGGTACTGGTCTATAGTGGGTGTGTCTTAGTAAAATTGTCTGGATTTATGGATGGTTCTTGATATGTAGAGTGATGGGATGCTTTGAGATTTGACGCTGCCAAACCATACCACCCAAGGAAGCAGAAGGTTAGGATGCTTTCATTTAATGTCTTATATAAAAGGTGAATCATCAGTAAATCATCAGTAAGGCCATAGGAAGTTTCCTTAGTAGTCCTAAGCCAAATGTTTTACCCAGATCCCAGGGAGATATTACAAAAAGACAAAACCCTTTCGTATGTTCACAGAATACAACAGATCATAATTTTTTATTTTATAATTTGTTTTATTTAACCTTTATTTAACAGTTAAGAACAAATTCTTATTACAATGACGGCGTACCAAAAAGCAAAAGGCCTCCTGCGGGGGCTGGGAATAAAAATAAAAGTATAGGACAAAACACACATCACGACAAGAGAGACACCACAACACTACATAAAGAGAGACCTAAGACAACAACATAGTATGGCAGTAACACATGACAACACAGCAAGGTAGCAACAACACATGACAACAACATGGTAGCAACACAACATGGCAGCAGCACAACATGTTAATCTCCTGGTCATTCCCTGGTCAAATAAGGCTTTCAAAACCTCTCTTTGATCAGGAAAAATGTACAATGTTCTTTATCCTAAGAACAGAATGACACTTGTTAAGACATATCCTAATTCAGTGTTATATATGGATCTGTATTCATATCACACACTTCATATGAGAAGTGGGCCATAATCAGCTAAGAAATCAATAATACAATAATACAAGAATACACGCAAGGCAAGATCCATGGCAGATGATACTGACTTCACATTATTCACATCCAGCCATGCAATAAGACATGTTTCAGTATAAGCTTCATGCCCTTAGCCATTAACACACTAAAAACCTACTCCACTGATTATTGCTAGGATTTACTAGTGAGGTAGTTTCCATGATATGTTGGCTGATGCGGTACACTATTGTTATGTTACTGTGTTGTTATTGACATGGTGATTTTGCTTCTGTTTGTAAATAACCTTGTAACAATGGGCTGTAAAATCAGAACAAACTTCACTAAGAACATTTACATGTACCAGGAATTTGACCTGGTGACATGGTGCTGATATACAGTATATGGATTATAAGAACATTCTAACAATATTACAAGGGTTCATGTATTCAAGTATGTTGTGCTGGAGTAGGGTTATGTTCAGCTTGTCAGTTGCACCAAAGAGCTATAGAAGGAACTTGAGCGAGTACAATGCAGATGGCTATATTTTGCCACCCTAATACCCTCACGTTTTTGGCCATGGATGGTGACTTTAACGGAATGCAGATAGGAAGCCACAATTTTACTCCTCAAAGACATGAGAGATCCATCACACCCCCTTCACGACCTCCCTCCACTCAGAGCACTGACAGTTCACAGCTTCTCAGTTCCCCCTGCTAGGACAAAGCCATTCTAACTATTTCCTACATTCTGCTATCAGACTATACTGGCAGAGATACATTTAACGTCTACATGATTCTATGATATATTCAAATCAAATCAAATTTTATTGGTTGCATACACATATTTAGCAGATGTTATTGCGGGTGTAGTGAAATGCTTGTGTTCCTAGCTCCAACAGTGCAGTAGTATCTAACCATTCACAACAATACACACAGATCTAAAATTAAAAGAATGGAATATATAAATATTAGGACGAGCAATGTCAGAGTGGCATTGACTAGAATACAGTAGAATACAGTATATACATATGAAATGAGTAAAACATTTACATTTACATCATTTAGCAGACGCTCTTATCCAGAGCGACTTACAAATTGGTGCATTCAACTTATGATAGCCAGTGGCACAAGCACTTAAAAAAAAGAATAATGTATGGGGGGGTGGGGGAAGAAGGATTACTTTTATACTATTCCAGGTATTCCTTAAAGAGGTAGGGTTTCAAGTGTCTCCGGAAGGTGGTCAGTGACTCCGCTGTCCTGGCATCGTGGGGGAGCTTGTTCCACCATTGGGGTGCCAGAGCAGCGAATAGCTTTGACTGGGCTGAGCGGGAACTGTGCTTCCGTAGAGGTAGGGGAGCTAGCAGGCCAGAGGTGGATGAACGTAGTGCCCTCGTTTGGGTGTAGGGTCTGATCAGAGCCTGAAGGTAAGTTGGTGCCGTTCCCTTCACAGCTCCGTAGGCAAGCACCATGGTCTTGTAGTAGATGCGAGCCTCAACTGGAAGCCAGTGGAGTGTGCGGAGGAGCGGGGTGACATGAGAGAACTTGGGAAGGTTGAACACCAGACGGGCTGCAGCGTTCTGGATAAGTTATACGGGTTTAATGGCACAGGCAGGGAGCCCAGCCAACAGCAAGTTGCAGTAATCCAGACGGGAGATGACAAGTGCCTGGATTAGGACCTGTGCCGCTTTCTGTGTAAGGTAGGGTCGTACTCTGAGAATGTTGTAGAGCATGAACCTGCAGGATCGGGTCACCGCTTTGATGTTAGCGGAGAACAACAGGGTGTTGTCCAGGGTCACGCCAAGGTTCTTTGCACTCTGGGAGGAGGACACAATGGAGTTGTCAACCGTGATGGCGAGATAAAGGAGCGGGCAGTCCTTCCCTGGGAGGAAGAGCAGCTCTGTCTTGCCGTGGTTCAGCTTGAGGTGGTGATCCGACATCCACACTGATATGTTTGCCAGACATGCAGAGATGTGATTCGCCACCTGGTTATCAGAAGGGGGAAAGGAGAAAATTAATTGTGTGTCGTCTGCGTAGCAATGATAGGAGAGACCATGTGAGGATATGACAGAGCCAAGTGACTTGGTGTATAGAGAGAATATGAGAGGGCCTAGAACTGAGCCCTGGGGGACACCAGTGGTGAGAGCATGTGGTGCGGAGACAGATTCTCGCCACGTCACCTGGTAGGAGCGACCTGTCAGGTAGGACACAATCCAAGAGTGAGCAGCGCCGGAGATGCCCAACTCGGAGAGGGTGGAGAGGAGGATCTGATGGTTCACAGTATCAAAGGCAGCGGATAGGTCTAGAAGGATAAGAGCAGAGGAGAGAGAGTTAGCTTTAGCAGTGCGGAGAGCCTCCGTGACACAGAGAAGAGCAGTCTCAGTTGAATGACCAGTCTTGAAACCTGACTGGTTTGGATCAAGAAGATCATTCTGAGAGAGATAGCAGGAGAGTTGGCTAGAGACTGCACGCTCAAGAGTTTTGGAGAGAAAAGAAAGAAGGGATACTGGTCTGTAGTTGTTGACATCGGAGGGATCGAGTGTAGGTTTTTTGAGGAGGGGTACAACTCTCACTCTCTTGAAGACGGAAGGGACATGGCCAGCGGTCAAGAATGAGTTGATGAGCGAGGTGAGGTAAGGGAGAAGGTCTCTGGAAATGGTCTGGAGAAGAGAGGAGGGGATAGGGTCAAGCGGGCAGGTTGTTGGGCGGCCGGCCGTCACAAGTCGCAAGATTTCATCTGAAGAGAGAGGGGAGAAAGAAGTCAAAGCATAGGGTAGGGCAGTGTGAGCAGGACCAGCGGTGTCATTTGACTTAATAAATGAGGATCGGATGTTGTCAACCTTCTTTTCAAAATGGTTGACGAAGTCATCCACAGAGAGGGAGGAGGGAGGGGGAGGAGGAGGAGGATTCAGCAGGGAGAAGGTGGCAAAGAGCTTCCTAGGGTTAGAAGCAGAGGCTTGAAATTTAGAGTGGTAGAAAGTGGCTTTAGCAGCGGAAACAGAGGAAGAGAATGTAGAGAGGAGGAAGTGAAAAGATGACAGGTCCGCAGGGAGTCTAGTTTTCCTCCATTTCCGCTCGGCTGCCCGGAGCCCTCTTCTAAAACAGTATGTAAACATGATTAAAGTGACCAGTGTTCCATTATTAAAGTGACCAGTGATTCCATGTCTATGTACATGCGGCAGCAGCCTCTAAGGTGCAGGGTTGAGTAACCGGGTGGTAGCCAGCTAGTGACAGTGACTAAGTTCAGGGCAGGGTACTGGGTGGAGGCCGGCTAGTGATGGCTATTTAACAGTCTGATGGCCTTGAGATAGAAGCTGTTTTTCAGTCTCTCAGTCCCAGCTTTGATGCATCTGTACTGACCTCGCCTTCTGGATGATAGCGGGGTGAACAGGCTGTGGCTCGGGTGGTTGATGTCCTTGATGATTTTTTTGGCCTTCCTGTGACATCGGGTGCTGTAGGTGTCCTGGAGGGCAGGCCGTGTGCCCCCGGTGATGCGTTGGGCAGACCGCACCACCCTCTGGAG
This sequence comes from Coregonus lavaretus, assembly GCF_964263955.1. Taxonomy (NCBI): domain Eukaryota; kingdom Metazoa; phylum Chordata; class Actinopteri; order Salmoniformes; family Salmonidae; genus Coregonus; species Coregonus lavaretus. The sequence goes on along the minus strand of NC_140018.1, from coordinate 15,133,994 downwards.
AGGCCTGCGGTTGCGGGCGGTGCAGTTGCCGTACCAGGCGGTGATAGAGCCCGACAGGATGCTCTCAATGGTGCATCTCAAAAAGTTTGTGAGGGTCTTAGGGGCCAAGCCAAATTTCTTCAGCCTCCTGAGGTTGAAGAGGCGCTGTTGCGCCTTCTTCACCACGTTGTCTGTGTGGGTGGACCATTTCAGATTGTCAGTGATGTGTACCCTGAGGAACTTGACGCTTTTCACCTTCTCCACTGTGGTCCCGTCGATGTGGATGGGGGCATGCTCCCTCTGCTGTCTCCTGAAGTCCACGATCAGCTCTTTTGTTTTGTTGACATTGAGGGTTTCCTGGCACAGCTGTATAATATCTGTTTTTTTCATGTTGCTGTTCTATATTGTTTTGTCGCTTACAATTCAAGAGTCAATGCAATTCACACTGTGCTTAAAATGTTCTACTTGTCTACTAATAAATTCTAACTAAAACCTTGTGGGAGTTTTTGCCTATCATGCGATACCAAAAGCAATTACCACCAATACTGTGTGGCAAAAAGTCTTGCTGCGACTAGTGTAACAGGCCAATCTAAAGACACTATAAACAGACGAGATGGGAGACCACGACCAGTCCGTCACATCATTCCTTTTTATCTTTCATGTGAGCAGTGGCAGTCTGTCTGAATTCATAAAGTAGAATCTGGGTCAGCCATCTGTCAATGATCAATCCCCGGGACCACCCATACGTAGAAATGTATGCACACATGACTGTAAGTCGCTTTGGATAAAAGCGTCTGCTAAATGGCATATTATTATTATTATTATATTATCAATGCATGAGACTGCTCTCTACACAAAAAACAAAACTGAAACTATAGAACTGCAAATGAGCCATCGTGGGGCAGTGTGCCCACAAAAGCCTGGGACTTGGTTGGAGGCAGTACAGGGTCGTATTCATTAGGCACCAAACAGAATGAGAATGGACTGAAACTGCAAGAGACTACCTGAGCTTGTCCTATAAGAAACTTTTGTTTTTAGTTTTCCATTGCAAAAGGGAGTTTTGCTACGGTCCGAACCAATAAATACGACCTAGTACTTACATAGGTTACAACAGAGCTACCTAACCCTCTTCCTGGAGATCTACCATCCTGTGGGTATTCAGTCCAACCTTTTTTTTTTTTATTATTTTTATTTTTTATTTTTATTTTTTTGTCATTTAGCAGACGCTCTTATCCAGAGCGACTTACAGGAGCAATTGGGTTAAGTGCCTTGCTCAAGGGCACATCGACAGATTTTTCACCTAGTCAGCTCGGGGATTAGAACCAGCGACCTTTCGGTTACTGGCACAACGCTCTTACCCACTAAGCTACCTGCCGCCTTAACCTAACATACCTGACTCAGCTAGTTGAGGGTGATGTTCCAGGCCCTGACCAAATTGCAGATAATGCATTGCATCAACCAATAGTTGCATAGCACGTCATTTGCATGCCACGTCATCGACTGCGGAGTCGGGCATTAGATTGCTATACCGCTATATCATATGGGTGACATTCCTGCCTGACTACATTTCAGACGCCTGCCAGATCTCACAAAGCTTGGATACGTCTTTAACATATCAGCTAACCACATCATATGATATAGCAATGTAATGCCTGACAGTCGATGACGTGGCGCACAACCATTGGTTAATGCAATGCAATGTCTTCAACGTAATCAGGCAGGAACACCACCAGTATGTGGTTAGCTGATATGTTCAACACTAGCGTTGCGTGGCCATCTTCCAAATCTTGTCTTGTTGAATTGTGTTGGAAGTCTGTAGAAATCCAGTATAGGATTCTGTGTTTGAATGGGAATGTAGGTTTATGTTCAAACCCTTATCTAGCGCACCTAACTAACTGGTTGATAAGTTGAATCACGTTAGTTACTACTGGGTTTGGAGCAAAAACCTAGCTTTCCAGGAACAGAGTTGGTCAGCCCTGCAATAGTGATTTTGGATTTGTAAAAAATAAAATAAGGCCAATAAATCATCAAATAATCTGAACTAATTATGCTAATATGTTATGTTAACTATCCAAGCGTTGTAATAATCATAAATTAAGAAGCAATGAAGTCCACCTTGAACGCACCCGTGTCGACCTGCAACCTGGAACGCGCCCGCGGGCTAGCAATGTTAGTCAAGCTAGCCAGCAGGGCCACGAGTTGCAGGAGCTCGTTCAGAGGTGACATGATTTTATTAATTTAGGAGCTGCAAATGCAATGCTCACTTATTATTAATTAATTACCATTTTGCTTCCTATGGCGGGCAACTGAGGTCTGGTTGTCGGCCATGCTGGAAATGTGATCTCGCGTTATTGTGTCATTGTCAATACAGTACATCTACACCACGATATGAAACGTTGATTTGAACCTTCTGACCAACTAGTGGGTCAGGCGGCGCCCCACTGTCTGATTCATATCGCGTGAAATGTTACAACATGACGTCATAATGACAACACAATCAGAATGATTGGAACTATTTCACGCTGGGAAGATTTTTACATGACACACCAGGCACATCTGGGTGTGTCAAGAACTGCAACACTGCTGGGTTTTCCCACGCTCAACAGTTTCCTGTGTGAATCAAGAATGGTCCACCACCCAAAGGACATCCAGCCAACTTGACACAACTGTGGGAAGCATTGGAGTCAACATGGGCCAGCATCCCTGTGGAACGCTTGACACCTTGCAGAGTCCATGTCCCAACAAATTGAGTCTGTTCTGAGGGCAAAAGAGGGTGAACTCAATATTAGGAAGGTGCTCCTAATGTTTTGTATACTCAGTGTATATTTAATCACTAACCTACTTGTACTACATTAGCTTCCATTTTTCAATAGGCTACAGTCCTTAAAGGTATAGTTCACCCAAGTGACAAAAATGATGCTTTGGTTTCCTTACCCTGTAAGCAGTTATGACAGCAATCCATACTTTGGTTTAGTTTCCCTGAAACTGTTTGTGGCACAAATTCCATTCAAGTCATGGGACCGATATTGTGGTCCTCTGTAGCTCAATTGGTAGAGCACGGTGCTTGTAACGCCAGGGTAGTGGGTTCAATCCCCGGGACCACCCATACGTAAAAATGTATGCACACATGACTGTAAGTCGCTTTGGATAAAAGCGTCTGCTAAATGGCATATTATTATTATTATAATTTTTTGCGCATCATGTCCAAATCATCCGAAAGTATCTCAAATGTATTGTGAAGCTCAACAAAGTAACTTACAGATGTTTTGAACATGATGTGTGAAAAATGCTGAAATCGGTCCCATGACTTGAATGGGATTTGTGCCATAAGCATGTGGAAACACGTACTGCCAGGGGAAACTAAACCAAAGCATGGATTGCTGTCATAACTTGTCCATAGACTGCTTACAGGGTAAGGAAACCTATCCATTTAAGGACTGTAACCTACTGTAGTGTAGAATGTAGAAGTAGGTTAGTGATGAAATATAGTGGGATAGTAGTCTTTAGTTAGCTTGACTACCCATCCACATTGCTCCAGCCAAATGCCAAGCTGGGTGGGTGAACTATTCCTTTAAGTCTCTCTGTTCATGTGTGACCATAAGCCTGATTAACAATAACAGTAACATAATTGTTTCATGATGCTTGCACACGCCCCTGTCCAGGATTTACCGACCAGCATTAAATGACAACAGCAGGCTAGTAGAAGAAACTGAACACCATTTTAAAAGCATTCTTTAACACAACTCACTTGCCCAGACAAGAATAAGTTGTTTCTGCCAGACCTGAAACCCTGGGGAATGTGGAAGGACATCCCCAAGGGATATGGCAGTACCCATCATTACATGCTGTACTGGTGATGAGCTCCATACTCATTGTTTATCTGTTCTGGTCTTGCGACATTCTGTATTGTTGATTGTTTGTACTTTATCAACATTAGCACACAAAATCTGCTGGTTCAAACCGAGGAACCTGTTTGACCAGGGCGAGGGGCAGCCCTTAAAACAGAGTAAAGGTAACAGGTGACACAAAGTCCAGAGAGAGAGAGAGAGATACTCCATATTTTCCATTCGTTGATAAGGTATGTTGACTTTAAAATATTGCATATTGCAAAAAGCTTGTATGTAGAACCATAGTACTAATGATCAATCCCTTGACTAAGTGAATCAGGAGAGCAAGGTCAGGGCTACAACAAAATTGTGAAATGTCTGGGAGTTCCGTGGATGTCTTCACCCAAAATTCCAGTATCTCAGAAAATATTGTAACGATTATATTGTTTGGCAAAAAGTGTTTATTGCATTGAATGATAGAACCCCTTTGTCTGTGTTAAGTATATTTTTTGCCTTTCCCAGTTTTTCCATTGACTCACCATGGTTGAGTACAAAGTACAGGTGACTACAGGGGACTTTCTATTCTCTGGCTCATCTGACTACATCTATGTCACACTGATCGGAACAGAGGGGGAAAGTGAGCGCACTAACCTTGACAACTTTGGTCTAGATTTCATGACTGGGATGGTAAGTTACCAGTGAGCAATGAGGGGAAATACTTAAAGCTGCAATATGTAACTTTTTGGCCAACCCGACCAAATTCACATAGAAATGTGAGTTATAAATCTGTCATTCTCACTGAAAGCAAGTCTAAGAAGTGGTAGATCTGTTCTATATGCACTATTTCTATGCTTCCCTTTCTTAAATTTAGTTTTTGCGTCTTTTACTTTGTGTTGTACACCAGCTTAAAAAGGCTGAAAATACTATATTTTTGGTTATTGAAAATACACTGCTCTAAAAAATTATGGGAACACTTAAACAACACATCCTAGATCTGAATGAATGAAATAATCTTATTAAATACTTTTTTCTTTACATAGTTGAATGTGCTGACAACAAAATCACACAAAAAAAAACCTCAGCATTCTTTGTCCTCCAAACACAACGAGTTGAGTTTTTACCAAAAAGTTCTATTTTGGTTTCATTTGACCATATGACATTCTCCCAATCCTCTTCTGGATCATCCAAATGCACTCTAGCAAACTTCAGACGGGCCTGGACATGTACTGGCTTAAGCAGGGGGACACGTCTGGCACTGCAGGATTTGAGTCCCTGGTGGCGTAGTGTGTTACTGATGGTAGGCTTTGTTACTTTGGTCCCAGCTCTCTGCAGGTCATTCACTAGGTCCCCCCGTGTGGTTCTGGGATTTTTGCTCACCATTCTTGTGATCATTTTGACCCCACGGGGTGAGATCTTGCGTGGAGCCCCAGATCGAGGGAGATTATCAGTGATCTTGTATGTCTTCCATTTCCTAATAATTGCTCCCACAGTTGATTTCTTCAAACCAAGCTGCTTACCTATTGCAGATTCAGTTTTCCCAGCCTGGTGCAGGTCTACAATTTTGTTTCTGGTGTCCTTTGACAGCTCTTTGGTCTTGGCCATAGTGGAGTTTGGAGTGTGACTGTTTGAGGTTGTGGACAGGTGTCTTTTATACTGATAACAAGTTCAAACAGGTGCCATTAATACAGGTAACGAGTGGAGGACAGAGGAGCCTCTTAAAGAAGAAGTTACAGGTCTGTGAGAGCCAGAAATCTTGCTTGTTTGTAGGTGACCAAATACTTATTTTCCACCATAATTTGCAAATAAATTCATAAAAAATCCTACAATGTGATTTTCTGGAGAAAAAAAAACTCAATTTGTCTGTCATAGTTGACGTGTACCTATGATGAAAATTACAGGCCTCTCTCATCTTTTTAAGTGGGAGAACTTGCACAATTGGTGGCTGACTAAATACTTTTTTTCCACACTGTATGTGTGTATATATATATATATATATATATATATATATATATCACACAGTGCATTCGGAAAGTATTCAGACCCCTTCACTTTTTCCACATTTTGTTACGTTACAGCCTTAATCTAAAATTGATGAAATTATTATTTCCCACATCAATCTACACACAATACCCCATAATGACAAAGTGAAAACAGGTTTTTAGACATTTTTGCTAATTAAAAAAATGTAAAAACAGAAATACCTTATTTACATAAGTATTCAGACCCTTTACTCAGTACTTTGTTGAAGCACCTTTGGCAGCGATTACAGCCTCGAGTCTTCTTGGGTATGACGCTACACGTTTGGCACACCTGTATTTGGGGAGTTTCTCCTATTCTTCTCTGCAGATCCTCTCAAGCTCTGTCAGGTTGGATGGGGAGCGTTACTTCACAGCTATTTTCAGGTCTCTCCAGAGATGTTTGATTGGGTTCAAGTCTGGGCTCTGGCTGGGCCACTCAAGGACATTCAGAGACTTGTCCCAAAGCCACTCCTGCGTTGTCTGGGCTGTGTGCTTAGGGTCGTTGTCCTGTTGGAAGGTGAACCGTCGCTCTAGTCTGAGGTCCTGAGCACCCTGGAGCAGGTTTTCATCAAGGATCTTTCTGTTCTTTGCTCCGTTCATCTTTCCCTCGATCCTGACTAGTCTCCCAGTCCCTGCCGCTGAAAAACATCCCCATAGCATGATGCTGCCACCACCATGCTTCACTGTAGAGATGCTGCCAGGTTTCCTCCAGATGTGATGTTTGGCATTCATAGAGTTCAATCTTGGTTTCATCAGACCTGAGAATCTTGTTTCTCATGTTCTGAGAGTCCTTTATTGCCTTTTGGCAAACTCCAAGCGCACTGTCATGTGCCTTTTACTGAGGAGTGGCTTCCGTCTGGCAACTCTACCATAAAGGCCTGATTGGTGGAGTGCTGCAGAGATGGTTGTCCTTCTGGAAGGTTCTCCCATCTCCACAGAGGAACTCTGGAGCTCTGTCAGAGTGACCATCGGGTTCTTGGTCACCTCTCAGACCAAGGCCCTTCTCCCCCGATTACTCAGTTTGGCAAGGCCGCCAGCTCTAGGAAGAGTCTTGGTGGTTCCAAACTTCTTCTATTTAAGAATGATGGAGGCCATTGTGTTCTTGGGGACCTTCAATGCTGCATACATGTTTTGGTACCCTTCCTCAGATCTGTGTCTCGACACAATCCTGTCTCGGAGCTCTACGGACAATTCCTTCGACCTCATGGCTTGGTTTTTGCTTTGACATGCACTGTCAACTGTGGGACCTTATATAGACAGGTGTGTGCCTTTCCAAATCATGTCCAATCAATTGAATTTACCACAGGTGGACTCCAAACAAGTTGTAGAAACATAACAAGGATGATCAATGGAAACAGGATGCACCTGAGCTCAATTTCGAGACTAATAGCGATAGGTCTGAATACTTATGTAAATAAGTTATTTCTGTTTAAAAAAATTGTTTAAATTTGCTAACATTTCTAAAAACCTGTTTTCACTTCATCATTATGGGGTATTGTGTGTAGATTGATGTGGAAACTTTTGTATTTAATCCGTTTTAGAATAAGGCTGTAACGTAACAAAATGTGGAAAAAGTCAAGGGGTCTGAATACTTTCCGAATGGACTGTATATATATATTTACATTTTGTAGTTTTTATCGATAGATACAGTGGATAAATTATTGAGCTGAGGAGAGAATGGAACATAGAATGGAAAGTGGTTCTGTCTGTGTTTGAACCCATGCCTCCAGGAGCAGTGTGTTGTTCTGGGGCAGCAGCACTACTGTCAGCACCGGGCACATATTAGAAACATTTACATGTGAATAGATATTTTGAAGTGGTCTTTTGTTGAGGTGCTATGTCTTATCTTTGAGGACCAGCAGAACCAGTTTCTAAACCAGCAGAACCACTTTACACTGCTCACTGGTTTCACTTTTTCCCTTTTAAGAACATTAATTTGTCCAGATTGTTAAAAAAACCCACTTAAAATCCTTTCTGTCAACTTACCTGTACATGTCCTGATAGATAGACAACCTTAATTTGAATAATTTATATTTAATGTTTAGGGGATAGTCATAATGAATGTGATCCTGCTCTTCAGCCCAAGCATGTAGCTAGCTATTCAACACCCTGTACATCTCCATTCTCCACAGACAGGGACCTACACTGTGACCACCCCCTCGTCTCTGGGGCGCCTCCTCCTGGTCAAGCTGGAGAAAGAGCAGTACCTGTTGCTGCCAGAAAACGAGTGGTTCTGCTCCAAGGTTGTCGTGACGATGCCTGAGGGTGACATAATCCTCTTCCCCTGTTACAGATGGGTGTCCAGAGGGGAAGTTGTGGAGCTGAGAGGAGGAAAAGGTGTGTCCTGATTCAGCATTTGTTCTGGGGATACTCTAATGTTATTTATAATCCTGCTGCTACTATAAGTGTGTACATCTTGGCCTCTTCTCCACTTCACAGCCAGCAAGATTTTTGAGGATGAGCTCCCTCTACTGGTGGACCATCGTAAAAAGGAGTTGGAGCGTAACAAGAAACTGTTCCAGTGAGTGTTTTTACCAGTTGTTTGTGTAGGACTGTCTACAGCTCAACACACAGCACACACCAGTCAGTCAACTTTTCTGTACAACACTTTTAGATTGATTGTGTGTGTGTCTTCTTGTCTCACCATTAGATGGATTGTGTATGCTGAGGGAGTTCCCCACATCAATAACGCCACTGAAGTCTCAGCTCTCCCTTCTGAAGTTAAATTTTCCTTCTCCAAAATGTCTGAGTTTATCTACACCAAAGCTGCAGCGTAAGTTCAAAGCAGATGGCACATCTAAAGCAGTTTAAATGCCCACAACAGTACCAGTGTAACATACTGTATGTTCGACAGAGGAGGCTGGTGAGGGGTGGACAGCTTATAATAATGGCTGGAATGTAGTGAATGGAATGGTATCAAACACATGGAAACCACATGTTTGATGTGTTTGATACCATTCCATTTATTCCGTTCCAACCATTACTATGAGATGGTCCTTCGATTTTAAGTTGCACCAGCCACCACTGATGTTCATCCAAATGCACAGAACCTTTCCTATGACCGTGAGGGAATAAACATGGCATATAACCTGTCTCTTCTAACCCCATCTGCCCCTACCAGTATAGCTGAGCTCAAACTGAAAGGCCTGGTGGACTCCACCGAGCAGTGGAAAGACCTGGATCTGATGAAACATGTCTTCTGGAGCAATAGAACACCCATTTCAGGTAAGAGACCTGATCCCTTGAATTGTATATCAACTATAAGGGTAATTTAGAGATATCATATTTTAAATTCCTCCCTCCTAGAGTATGTTTCTGAGCACTGGAGGGAGGATGACTTTTTCGGGTCCCAGTTTCTGAATGGAACCAACCCCAATGTGATCCAGCGCTGCACAACGCTTCCCCCCAACTTCCCTGTCACAGATGAGATGGTACAGCCCTTCCTGGAGGATGGCAGTTCCCTGGCGATGGAGATGCAGGTATAAATTATGAACAGTTAGATTGTAAGTTATCTTACAACTCTAAAGTGGGATATGGTGTTCCACAAGGTTCAGTGCTTGGATCCCTTCTGTTCACTTTATACATGCTACCCTTTTGTAACATAATCCGTGGACATCCGTTCTTCTTTTTCTTTGTCTCTTATAGCATGAGCTACTGCTTAACTACCCACAGGGAACAGACGTCAGTTCCACGTCTACTTTTGATTTACATTTGATTGAGTTATCAACTAACGTGAAATCAACAAATAAATTCACCATGTCATTGGATGTTGATGACTTTTTGCAAATCCAAACAGTTTTTCACGTTGATTCAATGTCATCACACTGAATATTTTTGTTGAAATTACTCGTAAACAACGTTTATTCAACCAGTTTCTGGCCAGTGGGTACTTTAAATTCCATGTTCCCACAAAGTCTTTAACCTCTGTTTCCTTTCCTCCCTACAGGAAGGAAACATATTCCTTTGCGACTACAAGAGGCTTAAGGGTGTGCCAACCCGGGTGGTCAATGGTAAACCACTGTCCCTCACTGCTGCCCTCTGCCTGTTCTACAAGAACCCAGAGGACAAACTGCTGCCTATTGCCATCCAGGTACAGTACACATACCTGGAAACAGGTGCAGATGTTACAATGTTGCAAATGCTTAGTAAATCTGTTCCTCAGAAGTGATGATTACTTCTGACCTCTGGGTTTCTCTGATCTGGTCATGTATGACTCAGTTGGTAGAGCATGGCGCTTGCACCGCCAGGGTTGTGGGTTCGATTCCCAGGGCCACCCATACGTGAAATATATGCATGCATGACTGTAAGTCACTTTGGATAAGTGTCTGCTAAATGGCATATATTATCTCACAGCTGGAGCAGCAGCCATCTGATCACCCTGTTGCAGGAAAACTTGTAGTGTATTTGAGGTTAAAAAAGGCTTCTGAAGTTTGTAATTTCCACTTAGAAATTTCAGACTTGATTTTCCCTTATGAAAAATGTATCAGACCCTACAGAAATGTCCATTAATTATAATCCACATAATAATTCACATTTCCTGTTGCTGAAGGATTACTTTCCTCCTGTAGCAAACTGGCTCAAATTAAGATCCTACATCTGTAGTACCATCCTAACTGTTCCACAATACTCAACCAAATGTCATTATTAAAAAAAATAAGAAAAATTAAAACAACCATGAAAAAAACCCATTTAAAAACAAGAGAAAGAAAGTCTCGTTAACAGAAAATAAAGGATTTTTTAAAAACGCTTCTACTCAAAACAAAGCTTCTTTCCACAGTTATTATTACATTACAGTCCCTAATCAATATAATGTATGTACAGTATTCAAGGCTATTCAAACCATAGATCTGAGAAGGGGGAGTCAGTCCATGTTTGGATCCATATTTGAATGTTGATATGACGTTAATATTTTTATTTGCCAAAATGCTACATGTTTGTGTACTGAGAATTGTACCTGAACAATGTTGTCATAAAAGCTGTGTTTTTGTTAAAAACTTGCCTTTATTCCTTTGGTTATGGGTTTCTCTGACCTCACAGCTGGAGCAGCAGCCATCTGAGCAGAACCCCATATTTCTGCCTAGCGACTCGGAGCACGACTGGCTGCTAGCCAAGATATTTGTGAGGAACGCAGATTTCTCAGAGTACCAGATCAGCTACCATCTACTGGGCACTCATTTACTGGCCGAGGCCTTCGCTATGGCAACCCTCCGGAGCCTTCCTATCATGCACCCTCTCCACAAGGTATGACAACCTGACACAGACTGGGGTCCCACCAAACAATGAACAGCAAGCAAATGCATGTTATTATCCCTGAGCTGTAAATTCAGTCATGAAACCTATCGTTCAACTTCTCTCTAGAGATCTTGGATAGATTTATGGGACATCAACACATCATTAATGGTTATTTCTTCTATGACATTAATAAATATTTTGCTTATTTTTCTTTTGTTCTTTCTATTTCTCCTCTGTCTCTGTATAGTTGCTGATACCCCACTTCCGTTACACCCTGCAGATCAACCTTCTTGCGCGAAAAAGACTGATTAGTCCTGATGGACCCTTAGCAAATGTACGTACCTTAACACTGAAATGAATGCATTGATTCAGCCGATACAATTCCATGTTTACCACTTGGTGTGCTGTATTGACGTAAACTTTTCCTTTCTTTAGGGTGCTATGGGACTGGAGGGGTTGAAGGAACTCTTGAAAAGGGCACATTCAGAAATCACCTACAGCTCCCTCTGTCTGCCGGAGAACATTGTTGCACGAGGACTGGAATCCATCCCCAACTTCTACTACAGGGAGGACGGCCTGAAGCTGTGGAACATCATCCACAGGTGGCGCTATTTATTTGAATAACCCCTATTGGCAAAGTGAGAATAACACTTCTCAATTAATCTAAATAACACAACAGTACGGGCTGAAGCTTTAAATCAATACAGTTAGTAGCTAGCTTGGTTTACTGAACATGCCATTAAAAATGTGTTGTGGTGTACAGCTTTGTCCAGGGGATGGTGGAGCACTTCTATTCTTCTGACAGTGAAGTGTCCAGGGACTCTGAGCTCCAGGACTGGATCAACGAGATCTTCATCCATGGGTTCCTTGGAAACAACAAGTTAGGTACTTTACTTATGAAGTATCAGTCAATAAAACCAAGAAAGCTACACTGTTGTGACGTGTTGTATTACCTATCCTCCTCATCCACTGATGTTGCCTCCACAGGAATCCCTAAGCGATTTGACAAAGTGGAGGAAGTTGTCAAATTCGTTACCATGATTATCTTCACCGTGTCAGCTCAACATTGCGCCCTCAATATGGGGCAGGTAAGTTAAGGAAGAGAGCATTTCAAGTAGCCACGTTCACGCTATAGAATTCCCCATCAAAAATGGAATTTAGGTTATAGTAACATAGTTCATGTATTTGTTTTAATATAGCTTTGTTACTTAAACGTGAATTATTTAGCCTTCTGACCATTGGTTTATACAAGGATGTCTCTCTTTTCTAGTTTGACTACGGTGGTTGGGTACCCAACAACCCCCTGCTTCTGCGCAAAGCTCCTCCCACCACTAAGGGGAGCTCTAGCATGAACACCATTCTGGAAGTACTGCCAGACATCAGCACTACTGTCAACAACATGGCTTCCACATGGCTGCTCAGCAAGAGATACGCGGACATAGTGAGTTTGTCCCCCAATTATTTCACTGTCTATGTCAAGATCATGTCTGTAATATGGTGCAGTCACTGTTGCTTTTGACAAACCTATTCACAAATACAAGACTGATTTGTTCACTTCTTCTAATCTAAATTATAAACTGGGTGGTTTGAGCCCTGAATGCTGATTGGCGGACAGCCATGGTATATCAGACCGTATACCACGGGAATGACAAAGCATTTATTGGTTATATACCACACCTCCTCGGGCCTTATTGCTTAAATATACAGTACCAGTCAAAAGTTTGGACACACCTACTCATTCAAGGGTTTTTCTTTATTTTTACTATTTTCTACATTGTAGAATAAGAGTGAAGACATCAAAACTATGAAATAACACATATGGAATCATGTAGTAACCAAAAAAGTGTTAAACAAATCAAAATATATTTGAGATTCTTCAAAGTTGCCACCCTTTGCCTTGATGACAGCTTTGCACACTCTTGGCATTCTCTCAACCAGCTTCATGAGGAATGCTTTTCCAACAGTCTTGAAGGAGTTCCCACATATGCTGAGCACTTGGCTATTTTTCCTTCACTCTGCGGTCCAACTCATCCCAAACCATCTCAATTGGGTTGAGGTTGGGTGATTGTGGAGGCGAGGTCATCTGATGCAGCACTCCATCACTCTCCTTCTTGGTCAAATAGCCCTTACACAGCCTGGAGGTGTGTTGGGTCTTTGTCCTGTTGAAAAACTAATTATAGTCCCGTTAAGCGCAAACCAGATGGGATGGCGTATCGCTGCAGAATGTTGTGGTAGCCATGCTGGTTAAGTGTGCCTTGAATTCTAAATAAATCACAGACAGTGTCACCAGCAAAGCACCATCACACCTCCTCCTCCATGCTTCACGGTGGGAACCACACATGCGGAAATCATCCGTTCACCTACTCTGCGTCTCACAAAAACACGGCGGGTGGAACCTAAAATCTCAAATTTGGAGTCATTAGACTTAAGGACAGATTTCCACCGGTCTAATGTCAATTGCTCGTGTTTCTTGGCCCAAGCAAGTATTTGTGTCCTTTAGTAGTGGTTTCTTTGCAGCAATTCGACCATGAAGGCCTGATTCACGCAGTCTCCTCTGAACAGTTGATGTTGAGATGTGTCTGTTACTTGAACTCTGTGAAGCATTTATTTGAGCTGCAATCTGAGGTGCAGTTAACTCTAATGAACTTATCCTCTGCAGCAGAGGTTACTCTGGGTCTTCCTTTCCTGTGGCGGTCCTCATGAGAGCCAGTTTCATCATAGCGCTTCATGGTTTTTGCGACTGCACTTGAAGAAATGTTCAAAGTAATTGAAATGTTCCGTATTGACTGACCTTCATGTCTTAAAGTAATGATGGGCTGTTGTTTCTCTTTGCTTATTTGAGCTGTTCTTGCCATAATATGGACTTGGTCTTTTACCAAATATGGCTATCTTCTGTATTCCACCCCTACCTTTTCACAACACAACTGATTGGCTCAAATGCATTAAGAAGGAAAGACATTCCACAAATTAACTTTTAAGAAGGCACACCTGTTAATTGAAATGCATTCCAGGTGACTGCCTCATGAAGCTGGTTAAGAGAATGCCAAGAGTGTGCAAAGCTGTCATCAAGGCAAAGGGTGGCTATTTGAAGAATCTCAAATATAAAATATATTTTGATTTGTTTAACACTGTTTTGGTTACTATATGATTCCATATGTGTTATTTCATTGTTTTGATGTCTTCACTATTTTTCTACAATGTAGAAAATAGTAAAAATAAAGAAAAACCCTTGAATGAGTAGGTGTGTCCAAACTTTTGACTGGTCACATAAATCATGAATTAAACCATGTTTGTTCTGTCTTCCTTAGATTACCCTTGGTACATACCCAGATCAACACTTTGATGAGGCTGTCCCCAAGCAGATGATTAAGCAGTTCCAAGCAGAGTTGTCCTACCTCAGTGGGTCAATCATTGAGAGGAATGCCACGCTTACACTACCCTATAACTACCTGAACCCTGCCGAGATGGAGAATAGTGTATCCATATGATTGAGCTTATGCCCATATCATTGCAACCGGCTTTACCTGCTGGGCAAATCGTATGTACAACTGCACTGAGCAGGGTATTCAAATGATTTACTTAAAGAAGCAGTCTGGGATCTTAAGCACAACAAATTAGTAACATATTGTACAAATTATATTGAAGAACGCACTTGCTTGCTGAAACATTGGTTGCTATACCCATTAAATGTTTGGGAGCATAGAGTGTGTGAATTTCTTACTTTCTTTTTACGAATTGGATTCGTAACATATCATAGAAATTGTACAAGACGTAACTTATCATACAAAATGGATGGTGTAGTACACAATTTGATTACGTAGTATACCAAAAAAAGGGACCCATTTTGGCTTGTGAGCACCACTTTCAAAACTACTGGCTGAAATTATACAAAGGCTCTGGAGCATCACTTCAATCATCATGGATAAATGGATAACCAAATGGACTATCTAGAAGGCAGCTGAAGTCCTGGAGCCACAGAGTACCACAGAGTCCTGGACTAAAGTCGCAAGAAATGGCTACCAACTTTAGAAAATGCACCTTTGCAATTGTCTTTATAAAGAATGCATGAATAAAGTGGATTACAAATGCAATTTGTCCTCTTTGTATCTCATTCCATACTGAGTAGCATTGGATTGTTGATCAGAATGCAGCCCATATTTGAGCTGAATGATGATTATGGAAAGTTTTACATTTTACATTTTAGTCATTTAGCAGACGCTCTTATCCAGAGTGACTTACAGTTAGTGAGTGCATACTTTTTTCATACTGATACTTAATCATCATGCAAAATGTGCTTTGTCCACCGGCATGGAACCAAAATCCTGGTTGATACAGACACAGGCACACCCCTTTAAGATAGTCAAATGAATGTTGAAAGAGAGAGAGAAAGAGAACCATATTCCACCTGCACTTGTCTACATTCACTAAAGAGTGGTCTATTTTCTAGTACATTTTTGCCTCTGGTTTGTGTGTTTTTGCCGTTGACTCACCATGGCAATACTAGTACAACACCAGTACAAAATAGATCTGACTACTGGTGACTTTCTGCACTCTTCTACCTCTGACAGTATTTACGCCACACTGATTGGAACGGAGGGGACAACTCTGGCCTACATTTCATGACTGGAAAGGTGAGTTATAAGCATTCTATACCCCACCTTCCTTCACAGTGACATATTGTCTTCTTTTGTCTGTTTATTTTGCATGTTTTTTTTTAACCCTGCACTGAAACAAATATAAAAGGGAATTGATGAGTGAGTTGTTGTAGTTAAGAATTGCAAATATGTGTATTAACCCTGAATGTGATAGAGGCATCATAAAGATGGCAAACCTTTCTAAAATATAATTTTCAAGGCTGCTTTTAAAAAGTGTGATTTCACCTAAAACAAAACTGCCGACTTCAAACAATGCACAGGATTATACATAATGTCGATAGGAAGATGTTCACAGAATTGGTCAAATCACTTTGGCAACACTGGAGACTAACACGGTGTGTGATATCATGCTGTATGTTCATTCATTAGAGGTAGACTACAGTATGTACACTATATTGATAAGGTGAGACATTTGGCTATCTTATGCACATGTGGGACATTTGCAGCAGCCATTTTCTCTGACCGTGACTGGAAATGAAGATTGGAGTGTTTTGCATATTCACTCACCATCATTGTAGTGTCTCGAGGGTGATGGCTTTCTGTACTAGTAGTGACATGTACAAAGTGACAGGTCTCAAGGAGGATAGTCTCCTAAAACATTTTTATAGTATTTTTACAAGGTTTGTTCACTTCCAGGTGCTACCTTGACAGACCCAAAAGTGAACTTTTTTGCTCATGTTGATTTTTACAGTGTTTGGCTCTGCTGTAAAAATGGCATGTGGCACAAAAAGGCTTTTGGTCAAAATGACTTGCCTGAAGTAGGGTTAAACTGCCACATCTCCATTCTCCACAGACAGGGACCTACACTGTGACCACCCTGTCACCTCTGGGGCGCCTCCTCCTGGTTAAACTGGAGAAAGAGCAGTATCTGTTCCTGCCAGAAAACAAGTGGTTCTGCTCTAAGGTTGTCGCGACGACACCTGAGTATGATGTCATTCACTTCCCCTGTTACAAATGGGTGTCCAGAGGGGAGGTTGTGGAGCTGAGAGGAGGAAAAGGTGTGCCCTGAATCAGCATTTGTTCTGGGAATATAATACCCTAGTGAATGTTATTTATCATATAACTTCTGCATAGCTGTATAACTTATATTATAAGAATGTAACTAAGATGTGATACATTCGCCTACTTTGACCTTCTTTGCTCATACTCTGTCCTCTTTCAATGCCTCTCCACGTCACAGCCAGCAAAAGATTTTTGAGGATGAGCTCCCTCTGCTGGTGGACTATCGTAAAAAGGAGCTGGAGCCTCACAAGAAACTGTTCCAGTGAGTTTTCCACTTCCCAGCTCAACACACTGACAGAACTGTCCATCTGTATAATGCTGTAGATTACTGTGAGTATATGTACACATGTCTGTGTGACTTTTCACATTTATTTGTTTTAATAAGTTTGTGTGTGTTGTTGGCCCACCCTCAGGTGGAACGAGTTTGCTGAGGGACTTCCCCACATGAACAGTGCCAAAGAATTCTCAGCCCTTCTTGCTGAAGTTCTCTTTTCTTTTTCCAAAGAGGTAGAGACAATCTACACAAGAGAATCAGGGTAGGTTCAAAGCAGCACATAAAACCCACCAATACCAATGTAGCATTTTTCCATCTAGAGATGCAAACACAGAACCATCCCTAAGACTGTGAGATGATAATGACATGACATGAAGGAAATATCCCTGTAACCTTTCAACTCTCACCTTTAACCCCATCTACCCCCCACCAGAATGCTTGAGCTCAAACTGAAGGGCCTTGCGGACTCCACCAAGCAGTGGGAAGACTTGGATAAGATGAAAAAGGTGTTCTGGTTCAGAAAGACACCCATCTCAGGTAAAAGAGCTGACCCCTCAAGTTAAACATCAAACATAGGGTACATTATTAGATGTAATGGCAGCAAACAGCAACTTGCTCTTACATCAGTGGGCCCTACCAGCTTAAAAAGGATACCAAATGTCCTTTCTCATCAAAACCATATGCTTATTAGGCTAGTGCATACTGCCATATATCTGTCCTAGTAAGACTTGTTTGTTGAATCAGTCTAGAGATTTGTTTAAGCTTACATGGACATAATACCTCCATCCTAGAGTATGTCTCTGAGTACTGGAAGGAGGATTACTTTTTTGGGTCCCAGTTTCTGAATGGAAACAACCCCAATGTGATCCAGCGCTGCACAACGCTTCCCCCTAACTTCCCCGTCACAGACGAGATGGTACAGCCCTTCCTGAAGGATGGGAGGTATTGAAAAATAAGTTGGTAATAGCCACGCCTCAGATCTCTAAATATGCTGTATAGATTTGTATTTTATCACAGGTGGGTGGTGCTAGTTAGCAATACAATTGAGTTAGGGGAAGAATTTATGCCCCTAAACTAGAGGTAAAGTTGAATTTGGTGTTCCACAGGGTTCATTGCTTGTGCCCCTGCTGTTCCCTCATACAACCCCTTGGTACCTTAAATCGTATCTCGATTTGTTGTTGTCTTTCTGCTAGTAGGAGACATTGCGTGATTGGCATGAGCTACTTGTGGTCCTCTGTAGCTCAGCTGGTAGAGCACGGCGCTTGTAACGCCAAGGTAGTGGGTTCGATCCCCGGGACCACCCATACACAAAAAAAAAATGTATGCACGCATGACTGTAAGTCGCTTTGGATAAAAGCGTCTGCTAAATGGCATATTATTATTATTATTATTATTACTATAACTACGTTAATTCAATTCAATGTAGACCACAAATGCGTTAACTCTTATCTTTTTTTGTCCTCCATACAGAAAGGAAATATATTTATTTGTGACTACAAGAGGCTTGAGGGTGTGCCAACCCGGGTGGTCAATGGTGAAGCACTGCCCCTCACTGCTGCTCTCTGCCTGTTCTACAATAACCCAGAGGACAAACTGATGCCTATCGCCATCCAGGTACACACACCTGCACCAATGGCATACTTAAGTGACATAGACATTAGGTTAAAAAAGGA
>NC_140018.1:14970334-15110334 GCF_964263955.1 Coregonus lavaretus | reverse complement strand
TTCTTCTTTAAGAGGCTCCTCTGTCCTCCACTCATTACCTGTATTAATGGCACCTGTTTGAACTTGTTATCAGTATAAAAGACACCTGTCCACAACCTCAAACAGTCACACTCCAAACTCCACTATGGCCAAGACCAAAGAGCTGTCAATGGACACCAGAAACACAATTGTAGACCTGCACCAGGCTGGGAAGACTGAATCTGCAATAGGTAAGCAGCTTGGTTTGAAGAAATCAACTGTGGGAGCAATTATTAGGAAATGGAAGACATACAAGACCACTGATAATCTCCCTCGATCTGGGGCTCCACGCAAGATCTCACCCCGTGGAGTCAAAATGATCACAAGAACGGTGAGCAAAAATCCCAGAGCCACACGGGGGGACCTAATGAATGACCTGCAGAGAGCTGGGACCAAAGTAACAAAGCCTACCATCAGTAACACACTACGCCGCCAGGGACTCAAATCCTGCAGTGCAAGACGTGTCCCCCTGCTTAAGCCAGTACATGTCCAGGCCCGTCTGAAGTTTGCTAGAGTGCATTTGGATGATCCAGAAGAGGATTGGGAGAATGTCATATGGTCAGATGAAACCAAAATATAACTTTTTGGTAAAAACTCAACTCGTCGTGTTTGGAGGACAAAGAATGCTGAGTTGCATCCAAAGAACACCATACCTACTGTGAAGCATGGGGGTGGAAACATCATGCTTTGGGGCTGTTTTTCTGCAAAGGGACCAGGACGACTGATCTGTGTAAAGGAAAGAATGAATGGGGCCATGTATCGTGAGATTTTGAGTGAAAACCTCCTTCCATCAGCAAGGGCATTGAAGATGAAACGTGGCTGGGTCTTTCAGCATGACAATGATCCCAAACACACCACCTGGGCAACGAAGGAGTGGCTTCGTAAGAAGCATTTCAAGGTCCTGGAGTGGCCTAGCCAGTCTCCAGATCTCAACCCCATAGAAAATCTTTGGAGGGAGTTGAAAGTCCGTGTTGCCCAGCGACAGCCCCAAAACATCACTGCTCTAGAGGAGATCTGCATGGAGGAATGGGCCAAAATACCAGCAACAGTGTGTGAAAACCTTGTGAAGACTTACAGAAAACGTTTGACCTGTGTCATTGCCAACAAAGGGTATATAACAAAGTATTGAGAAACTTTTGTTATTGACCAAATACTTATTTTCCACCATAATTTGCAAATAATTCATAAAAAATCCTACAATGTGATTTTCTGGATTTTTTTCCCTCATTTTATCTGTCATAGTTGACGTGTACCTATGATGAAAATTACAGGCCTCTCTCATCTTTTTAAGTGGGAGAACTTGCACAATTGGTGGCTGACTAAATACTTTTTTTCCCCACTGTACATACATACATACATTGTTGCTCTAGTCTAGTCTAAACCCGCCTACACCAATGAAGTGTACTCATACTTGAGTAAAAGTAAAGATACCTTCATAGAAAATGACTCAAGTAAAAGTGAAAGTCACCCAGTAAAATAATACTTGAGTAAGAGTTTAAAAGTATTTGGTTTTAAATATACTTAAGTATCAAAAGTAAATGTAATTGCAAAAATATACTTAAGTATCAAAAGTAAAAGTATACATAATTTCAAATTCCTTATAGGCAAATCAGGCACGATTTTCTGGTTTAAAAAAAATTAATGGATAGTCAGGGGCACACTCCAACACTCAGACATAATTTACAAATGAAGTATTTGTGTTTAGTGAGTCCGCCAGATCAGAGGAAGTAGTTATGACCAGGGATGTTCTCTTGATAAGCGCGTGAATGACCATTTTCCTGTTCTGTTAAGCATTCAAAATGTAACGAGTACTTTTGGGTGTCAGGGAAAATGTATGGAGTAAAAAGTAAATTATTTTCTTTAGGAATGTAGTGGAGTAAAAGTTGTCAAAAATATTACTAGTAAAGTATAGATACCCAAGAAAACTACTTAAGTAGTACTTTAAAGTACTTAACACCTGTGCACCAATGACCTGACAGGCCTAATCATCACAAATACATGACTCACTCATTTGCTTCTGCTTATATCTGGAGATTTTCTTCTCCCACAAAGTAATAAAGTGGAATATCGTCTGTTTTCCTCAGATCCCCCTTGGCTCATACCCAAATGAATACATTGACGCGGCTGATAGATACTTTGACGTGACCAAGCAGATGATGAAGCACTTTCAGGCAGAGTTGTCCTACCTCAGTGAGTCAATCATTGAGAGGAATTCCACATTTACACTACCTTATAACTACCTGAACCCTGCCGAGATGGAGAATAGTGTATCTATGTGAGCCGGTTCATGCTACCATTATGATTGAGCATGCAAAGATGCTCGCAAGCCCTGTAGTACAGGGTGTGGTGTGTCCAAGGAATATCCCCTGCTGCCAATGACCAGAGCTATGCAAATCTATTACTAATTATGAGCATTCAAGTGAACATTTTATTTAACCTTTGGAGAGATGGAGAACGTAAATAGACTCCATCTTGTCTTCTTCGATCTCAATGACCATGTATTATTGCACTTCCTCTCAAGTTAACATGTGGTAGTGAGCAGCTTTATGTACTTTTATCAAATAAATCAAAAAGTGTGTCTGATTCACTGAAGCGCTATAGTGCTGATAGAAAAAATAACATCAAAGAGCTATACAAACACAAGGAAGATCATGAAAGGTGGTATTAAAGATTAATTTTATTAAACAGCAAAAAAATCACATGCATTGTTGGGACATCTCCATGTGACCACGTGTGACTTCTCTTCCTTTGTTTTGTGTGTTGTGGTCACTTTCTGGTCCAACCCACTGGTCCTTCAAGTACAGTTTGCACATATCACATATTGATCCCCCCAAATTCATTCAAATTAGGATGCTTTTGGTACATTGGTGTAAGAGTGACCAGGGACTTGCACATTTCATTAAAGTGCTAGCATAACTCTTATGGGAAAATGGTGCGATATGGAAAAAAAATTGCTCATCCCATGGCTATGACTGAAAGGCAAGACAGTGAAAATATTTATATTTCTTTCTATGTATGGTCAGTATCTGTCCAAGAAAATCATGTTACCAAAATAGGGGCACGATTTAAACACCACCAAACCATGCAAGTTAAATTGTTAAATAGTACTGATTTACATCTCGTATGGATACACTGCAGGTCAAGAAACCTACTGTATCCGTGTGTCAAGCAGATCAAGTATTATTTCATACATTATGGCTCTTCTCCGTCAACCGTCATACAACACGAGACACAGGGAGAATCTCAATTGCATACTGCTGGCGTCCTCTCCTCGCCTCAAAACCCATTGGATGAGAAAGCCAGAGGTCCCTCCTCTCTGACCTTCTCCACCAGAAGTATGCAATTGAGATTCTCCCTGTGTCCCGTGTTGTATGACGGTTGAAGGAGAAGTAGTATGCAATTGCGATTCTCCCAGTCTTTTTCAATATAAAAAATACATGTAACGTCAAAACCTATAGTATTAAATTACACAGTGTAGCTAACAGAGGTTAGGTCATGTGTTGCTCCTGGAGTTTCAAGACTGAGAGGAGGGATCTGTCTCTGGCTGTGCACATGGAGGGCAGTGGAACGGCCTCCATCTTGCGCTCGACGGTGTTGTAGCGGCACTTCCTCAGGTGGTCGGACATGCTGGAGACTTCGGCGAACCGCCACTCACTAACGGGGCTGAAGGCAGTGCTGAATCTCCACACCTGCCCGAACGGAACAAGAGAGCATTGATAAGCGGCAAGAGAGTTCAATCCAGTAGTATTAGCCTATACATGCGATCATTTAAATGGGATATAGGGTAAGGGATTTAACATCAGTGCTATTGTACATGTCAGTGCTGAAATAAGAAGGCCCTATGTGGTGGCAGAGGCACTCTAAAATCCTAGACCGAAAATGTAAATCCTCAGATGGGGATTGTAAATATGGCTATAAACTATAATACCCGCGGTCCAAAAGGCAAACTTTTGCACATCTTATACCTGGTGGCAAAGTTTCAGCCAACAAATGTGAGTTATTTACCCTGTCTTTGATCTGCCATGAGAAGGTGCCATTTGGGTACTGCCTCCTCGCCCACCGTAGTTCCACTATCCCCCGGGACTGCAGAAGGCTAGCACACACGTCCCTCATGGTCTGCGACACCATGGACAGCTGGCACAGGCTGAAGCCGTCTAGAAAGCGGGCCACATGCTGCAGCACCTCAAAGGGAAGCCCACTGAACTGGTCTGATTGGGACTCGCCCAACGGTTCCCCCCCAACGGGGCTGGGCTGCACCCCGAATGACCGAAGGTTCCGGTCGTGGATGACCTTTGACCCCTGGGATGAGGGGCAGAACCTGCGCTGGGAGTAAGTGCAGCCGTAGTAGGCCAAGGGACAGCGGTGCTCCATCCAGCCGTTGAGGCCCGCGTGGATGTCCTCGTGGACGTTCTTGAAGTGGGAGGAGTACTCATCCCTGCGGAACAGCTGGCCGCAAACGAAGGAGAACATTTGCTGGAGCCGATTACATGGCATGTTCCGGATCTGTGGAACCTCCTCTAGAACCAGGTCCAGGCGGAGGGTGCGGAAGGGGCTGGGGTAGGAGAGTTGGGGCGCGTGGTCGCAGGCAGCCGCAGATGCCACGTCGCCCACCCTTGTGCTGGTCACCAAGATGGCCGCTGGGAAAGTGAAGGTCTGCGTGCCGAAGTCGACGTGGAAGCCGTCTACGTAGGTCGTTTCAGAGATTCTGCGGCACTTGCGGGACTCCTCAAGGCAGAAGAGGAGGGCTGCGGTGATCAGGTCAATCTCCCCCAGGCCCATGGGGTCGTCCTCCTGCTCCAGGTCTGACGTATCCACCGCTTTGTCCTCCATTTTGGGTCTAAACCTAACCCGGACCCTCCGTCCGTTGGACAGAGCAAACTGGCCCAAGCCTCTGAGCAACTGGTGGTTCTGGAACTTCCTCTCCAGCCCTCTGTCCTCTAGGACCACGTGGCTGGCCCTGTGAGCAATACCCTGGTTGATATGCAGGGGTGGTGCTAGTGGAGGGTCTGGGTGAGACTGGGGTTGTGGCCGAGACCCACAGGACCCCTGAGGCACAGGTGACGGATTCAAGTCATCTTGCACCTTGACTGGGCATACTGCTTCACTGGAGGACCAACTGGTTCCAGGCTGTTGCTGGTCTGCTGAATCTGAACCTAGGCTCTGTCCATCCATCCCCTCAACACTCTTTGAGGCCACACATAAAAGCTCCATCTGCATGTTTCCATCGGCAACGACGTTCATGGCAACCTCACTGTCGGTTCTGCTGACCACTTTCAGCGGTCTGACTGATGACCCTGCCTCAGCATCTTTCATCTCAACGTTCATTGAGTCTGAATCTTCCAATTGGTGGGAGCTGCCGTTAGGCTCCGCCTGCGGGTGAGAGGGGGCTCCGTTGATTGGGTCTGTGTATTTGACTGTGTTGCCGAGGTCACCCAGGGCTGTTACCAGGCTCCTCCTTAGCTGGACTGTAGCCTGGTGGAGTTGGTGCAGCTGTCCGTAGCATTCCTTCAAATCCACACCCTCAGCTACAGGACCTTTGGCCTCCAGCCTGTTGTGAAGCAGCAGCTCCTCGTTCCTGTCACTGCTGTTCTCCCTACGCTGAGGCTCCAGCACTGCTCCTCCGTTGATGTTGATGCGTTGCTCTGTGTTGTTGTCAGAGCTGTTAGCGCTGCTGAGGACGTCCAACGCGGCAGCAAGGCTCCTCGCCGTCTCCACCGTGGCCTCGTACAGCTTGCTATACCGCTCCTCATTCAAACCGTTTATTCCGTTGGCAATTTTATCCTTCGCTGAGCCAAGTGGTGGTGACTGCGTTGTCAATGGTGGTGGTGACTGCGTCGTCAATGGTGGTGGTGGTGACTGCGTCGTCAATGGTGGTGGTGGTGACTGCGCCGTCAATGGTGGTGGTGGTGACTGCGCCGTCAATGGTGGTGGTGGTGACTGCGCCGTCAATGGTGGTGGTGGTGACTGCGCCGTCAATGGTGGTGGTGGTGACTGCGCCGTCAATGGTGGTGGTGGTGACTGCGCCGTCAATGGTGGTGGTGGTGACTGCGCCGTCAATGGTGGTGATGACTGCGTCGTCAATGACGGTGATGACTGCGTCGTCAATGACGGTGATGACTGCGTCGTCGATGACGGTGATGACTGCGTCGTCAATGACGGAGATGACTGCATAGTCAATAACGGAGATGACTGTGTCGTCAATGACACCGATGATGACTCAGATGTGGCAGCTATAGGGTCAGCCACCACCAGCACAGCAGCGTCCGAAGCAGTGTCCTTCTCACTCTCGCTCTCTATGGCGACAACAGCTGGCTGTCTTTCGACTGTGGGCGCCATGGCGACCACCTTGAGGGACTCGATCAGCGTGTGTTGGTCCTGCAGGGCGAGCGCCATGTCCAGCTGCTCTGTCTCCTCCACCCCCCAACTCAGGCTCTCGTATGAGGTGTAGTCCAGGCAGCTGATCGGCCACCTGTTCCACTCCATGGTGCAGCACACCACGCCCGCTGGACACACCTGCAGGTGCGCGGGAATCCGTGTCCGCACCAGGGTGGCAGGGCAGCCAAAGCCACTGTTCAGGCAGGGCACCCTCTCCAGGGGGCAGAGGAGGCGGTGCTCGGGTCCTTTGCAGGTGTGGAAGATGGCCCCGCAGACCAAGGGGCAGGTGACCAGGTCACAGGAGATACCAGGTTCAGGCCTGGTCATGCACCTCTGACTCAGGCAGGTCACACAGTGGATATGTTGCAGCTCCATCTTTAAGAAGGTGGGGAGTGGAGTTTCTGGAGGGCTCTAAGGTGGAGCAGGGAGTGGTGGGCCAGGGAGGGTCCGTAACTCTGTGAGGGAAAAAGAGACAATATACACAGGAATTAATGAATTCATTTTGATTCTTGTGTAATAGAGTAATTTTTCTACACAAGTCATTTCAATTTGGGTGAAAAATAACAAACCCAGCCATTCATTCATTGTCAAAATCATGCAAGTAGCAACAGTATCAATGAATCATTTGGATAGGAAAATGGGTTATCTAGCTTAGCTCAGTTCAATGCCTAAACTAAGAGAGAGCTAGCTTAGCTATGTTGAGTCATTGTAACACCAATAGCCTAATAATAACTTGGCTGACCAGCTACTTAGCCTAAGTTAGCCGCTAGCTAGCCAGCTTTGTCAGCAAAGGAAAACAAGCTAGCTAGCAAGGTTCAGCTTGATAAACCAAAAGAAAACCTAATGAATGAAGAATACTATTTGAGTGACTAATTTCAGACTGGCCATGCTGATGTTGAGATTCAGTGTAGCTGTTAAGACAACTCCTAACATAGCAAGAAGACCGTGTCGCAGGCTGAGCGACGAAAGAGCCACTAACTTTCAGCTGTCCCATGAACAACAACTGAGCAAGAAACTTCAATTATTGGCTAATTACCGTGGCGTTGATGTGACTATAGTAATCCAGCTACTTGTCCGTTTACTTTACAGAGCTACAAATGGATGTAAACTACTTTTTTTCTATACATTTCTCCTCTTGTTTTTCAATCAACCTCCCTTTGCGTTGTCTGCGGCTGCTCCTTCTATTCTAAACTGAGAGATGATCCTAGGGATGTGTGTTCCCATTGGACAATGGTTGTCATGTGGGTCGGTGATCCTTCCTTCTTCTGGAAGTTTGCTAGCTAGGTCCCAAAAAAAGTATACATTTTCAACCTAGGATGTTTGGCCTGTGAAGTTTTCCTCAAACTACCCGTATTCCATCGCTAAGTAACCTCATACCATATCTTCATACCACTTTTTGATATTAGGTAGTAATGCGATTATTAATTAGCAACTTAAAATTAGCAACTTGTATCATTTTGATATCGTGTAAGAGTAGTGAATAAGTTGTCATATGCTGAGGCAGTGAAGAAAGTAGAGGAAGATGGGTCAAGGGGGAGGAGTGGTGAGAGTAGTAGATATGTACCAGTACAGAGGGATAGGCCAACAAGTGATATGTTTCAGTAAGATTGGATTTTTAGCATTTATAGCAATGGTTATTAATTGTACTGCAGGGATGGAACGTAAGTCGAAGAAAATTGAGGTTGTGGTGGCAGAGAGGTATTTGGGTGTGCGAGACTTGACATCAGAAGAGTTACAGGGTGTGTTAAGTGGTTATGTCCCATCCTTTTACATTTACGTCATTTAGCAGACGCTCTTATCCAGAGCGACTTACAGGAGCAATTAGGGTTAAGTGCCTTGCTTAAGGGCACATCGACAGATTTTTCACCTAGTCGGCTCGGGGATTAGAACCAGCGACCTTTCGGTTACTGGCACAACGCTCTTACCCACTAAGCTACCTGCCGCCCCTTTCAGGTTGAGGGCATGAGATAGGAATAAATAGATGTAATAGTGGAGTAGGTTGGTGTTAATTTGTTTTTTGTTTATTACATTTCTTTGAATTTGTGAGTGTAGTGTTAGATGGTAGGGTATTTCTTTATTTTTTATTTTTCAAGCAAAATATAAGGGAGTTGTACTCCAGTCTAGTAGGTGGCGGTAATGCAACATATTGGATGCCAACCGCCGTTAAACTCATCGAAGAATAATAATTTTGATCTGGTTTGCTGAGACGCTACTTGATGTGGTCATCACGCAGCAGTCACGTAATGAGAAAATAGTCAACATCCGATTCTGGAACGGGCATGGCTTTTTGCAATGTCAATTGCACAAACTAAAAAAAATGCATGTCGAAATATCAACCTACCGATAAATACATTCAGTTCGAAAGATTAAGAAAAATTAAAGGCTAGACCTACACGATAGTAATGAATGCAGCTTTCTATAGTCTTGAGAAGGAGTCTGTCTTCTAGTCGAGCTAGCTAGCGTTAATTCAGGAAAGCCAGCAGCCCAATTGCAGACTTCCATTGTCAAATCTCCACAGAATAGCCTATTGGATTTAAAATAAATCTTATTCTATCTTATTTTGTTTACTAGCGGTATACCAGACCATGTTATAAGTAAAACCACCTCCAGGGAAGCCATTTCCATCAGAGCCTTGTGGTCACTGCGTTACATTTCTGCCTGTGACTGCAAGTCATATTTGAGGTGTATGGTTATTGTATGACTTGGGGTTGTTGGTTATTGTTTTAATATACCTTACATTACAGAAATAATGCACACTGCACCCAAAGGAAATATCTGAAGTTGATATATTGCGGGAAGTAGTATGACTACTGTTAGCTCAAGGGACGAAGTGCTCTTTACCTCTCTTCTAGTCACCTGCTACTTCAACTCCTGGATGTGACCCTAGACTCATACAATTTAAAGCTAAAAACCCAGACAAATCTATAGCTGTGAAGTATGTTGTCTCCAGATGGGCAGAGGTCAAGCAGAAGGAGGCACATTTGTACTAATGGCCTGCTACAACGCTGCTGCAGATGCTATACCATCCAGCGTCATCTTCAAAGGGTCAGACCAAATGTTAAAGTCTAACCTTGATGAAGTGTTCCAGCTTACCCTGATGAAGTGTTCCACTACTCATCTGAAAGTGGGAATTTGGACAAAACGGTTTTCAAAAGGTGGTATAATAATTGTTTGAGATTTGCTGCTTGTGCTGATTGTCTAAGGAGAAACAGATCTGCTGGACTCTGATATTATTATTATTATTATTATATTATCAATGAAGCAGGCAGAGATGGTGTCATATTGTTCCGTATCTACCTGCCACCTGACTTTCCCTTTGGGCTCTTCAAGGCTGAGTTTTCCAGGGATGCTTGTGACATCCTCCCTCCTTATAGGGACTTTGTCCCTAGGCACATGGTTGCCACAGTGTTGAAGCAGACGTATGATGCTTTTGAAACTGAGAGGACTGTGAAGGATGGGTTCAGGAGGACTGGTATCTTTCCATTTGACCACCATGTCATGGCTAGGTCTGTGTGGTGTGGGAGGGAAAAGATGAGGCCCGAGGTCGGTGCTGCTGGACCCTGTGATGATGGGCCAAAGGAAGAACAACCTGAACTTAGTGTGTCTGTGACAGACTATGACAATAAGAAGGCATTAAAGGCAAGTTCTCTATAATAATTACTTTGAGTCTCGGAATATCCCATGATTAATTTACACAAAATTAATATAACGTCATGTCACCATTGTATCAGTACATGTTGATCTTTTGATTTACAGGCGGAATCTGATGCCAAACCGGTGCTGCCTGGATCGTCTCTGCCAGTTTCTCTGCCATCAGAGTCTGTTGTGAAGAAAGAGGAGATATTAGATGTGGTGGTTAAAAAAGAGGAGGAAATCAAGGAGGAGGAGTTGAATGTTGTGTCAGACATATCCGCAGTAGACCTTCATGTCACAGACTCCAATGAGGTGACGAAACAGAACTGCCCAAATAGTAATGCCAATAATCAATATTAGATTATCATTATCAAGGGAAGACTATCATGCTCCACTTTTCATATACCCACCCAGATCACAAGATTTTATTTTTTATTTTATTTATTTCACCTTTATTTAACCAGGTAAGCCAGTTGAGAACAAGTTCTCATTTACAACTGCGACCTGGCCAAGATAAAGCAAAGCAGTGCGATAAAAACAACATCACAGATTTACATATGGGGTAAAACAAAACATAAAGTCAAAAATACAACAGAAAATATATATTCAGTGTGTGCAAATGTAGCAAGTTATGGAGGTAAGGCAATAAATAGGCCATAGTGCAAAATAATTACAATTAGTATTAACACTGGAATGATAGATGTGCAAGAGATGATGTGCAAATAGAAATACTGGGGTGCAAATGAGCAAAATAAATAACAATATGGGGATGAGGTAGTTGGGTGGGCTAATTTCAGATGGGCTGTGTACAGGTGCAGTGATCGGTAAGGTGCTCTGACAACTGATGCTTAAAGTTAGTGAGGGAGATAAGAGTCTCCAGCTTCAGAGATTTTTGCAGTTTGTTCCAGTCATTGGCAGTAGAGAACTGGAAGGAATGGCGGCCAAAGGAGGTGTTGGCTTTGGGGATGACCAGTGGGATATACCTGCTGGAGCGCATACTACGGGTGGGTGTTGCTATGGTGACCAATGAGCTAAGATAAGCAGGGGATTTGCCTAGCAGTGATTTATAGATAACCTGGAGCCAGTGGGTTTGGCGACGAATATGTAGTGAGGGCCAGCCAACGAGCGCATACAGGTCACAATGGTGGGTAGTATATGGGGCTTTGGTGACAAAATCGATGGCAATGTGATAGACTACATCCAATTTGCTGAGTAGAGTGTTGGAGGCTACTTTGTAAATGACATCGCCGAAGTCAAGGATCGGTAGGATAGTAAGTTTTATGAAGGCATGTTTGGCAGCATGAGTGAAGGAGGCTTTGTTGCGGGGGGGGGGGGGGGGGGGCAAGTTGCAGCGGAGGGTGCAGAGCTGGTGACCGGGGTAGTGGTAGCCAGGTGGAAAGCATGGCCAGCCGTAGCAAAATGCTTGTTGAAATTCTCGATTATTGTAGATTTATCGGTGGTGATAGTGTTTCCTAGCCTCAGTGCAGTGGGCAGCTGGAAGGAGGTGCTCTTATTCTCCATGGACTTTACAGTGTCCCAAAACATTTTGGAGTTAGTGCTACAGAATGCAAATTTCTGTTTGAAAAAGCTAGCCTTTGCTTTCCTAACTGCTTGTGTATATTGGCTCCTAACTTCCCTGAAAAGTTGCATATCGTGGGGGCTATTCGATGCTAATGCAGTACGCCACAGGATGTTTTTGTGCTGGTCAAGGGCAGTCAAGTCTGAGGAGAACCAGGGGCTATATCTGTTCTTAGTTCTGAATTTTTTGAATGGAGCATGCTTATTTAAGATTGAGAGGAAAGCACTTTTAAAGAACAACCAGGCATCCTCTACTGACTGTATCCATCCAGGATACCTGGGCCAGGTCAATTAGGAAGGCCTGCTCGCTAAAGTGTTTTAGGGAGCGTTTGACAGTGATGAGGGGTGGTTGTTTGACCGCGGACCCGTTATGGACGCAGGCAATAAGGCAGTGATCGCTGAGATCCTGGTTGAAGACAGCGGAGGTGTATTTAGAGGGTAAGTTAGTCAGGATGATATCTATAAGGGTGCCCATGTTTACGGATTTAGGGTTGTACCTGGTAGGTTCCTTGATAATTTGTGTGAGATTGAGGGCATCTAGTTTGGATTGTAGGATGGCCGGGGTGTTAAGCATATCCCAGTTTAGGTCACCAAGCAGTACGAACTCTGAGGATAGATGGGGGCATTCAATTCACATATGGTGTCCAGGGCACAGCTGGGGGCTGAGGGGGGTCTGTAGCAAGCGGCAACAGTGAGAGACTTATTTCTGGAAAGGTGGATTTTTAGAAGTAGGAGCTCAAACTGTTTGGGCACAGACCTGGATAGTATGATAGAGCTCTGCAGGCTATCTCTACAGTATATTGCAACTCCACCCCCTTTGGCAGTTCTATCTAGACGGAAAATGTTGTAGTTGGGGATGGACATTTCTGCATTTTTAGTGGCCTTCCTAAGCCATGATTCAGACACTGCTAGAACATCAGGGTTGGCGGAGTGTGCTAACGCAGTTAATAACTCAAACTTAGGGAGGAGGCTTCTGAAGTTAATATGCAAAAAAACTACGCTTTTTACGGTTACAGAAGTCAACAAATGATAGCTCCTGAGGAGTAGGAGTGATACTGGGGGCTGCAGGGCCTGGGTTAGCCTCTACATCACCAGAGGAACAGAGGAGGACTAGAATAAGAATACGGCTAAAGGCTTTAAAAACTGGTCTTCTAGTGCGTTGGGTACAGAGAGTAAAGGGGGCATATTTCCGGGCGTTGTAGAATAGATTCAGGGCATTATGTACAGACAAGGATATGGAAGGATATGAGTACAGTGGAGGTAAACCTAAGCGTTGGGTAACAATGAAAGAGATAGCATCACTGGAGGCACCGATTGAGCCGGTCTCCGCGTGTATGGGGGGTGGAACAAAGGAGCTATTTGAGGCAGTTTGAGAGGGACTTGGGGCTTTACAGTGAAATTGTATAATAAGAACTAACTGGAACAGCAATAGGCAAGGCATATTGACATGGGAGAGAGGCATAAAGCAATCACAGGTGTTATTCGAGAGAGCTTTGACAACAACTGGTAATGGTGATGAAAGTTTGGGCTGAGGCTAAACACATAAACAGGACAGGGTACCGTGTAAAGGAACAGTCCAGCAGGCATCAGCTGTGCAGCTGAGTGATCATAAGGTCCAGTGAACAGCAATATGTGAGTCCGAGAGCAGTTCGAATTGGTGCTACAGCACAGGCTAGCAGGAAGCACGGCTGTTGTTTGCGTGTGCTAGCGGGCCGGGGCTAGCAGATGGATCTGCAATGGGAAGCCTGTTGAAACCACAGACGATTACGTCGGCAGACCAGTCGTGATGGATCGGCGGGGCTCCGTGTCGACTCTAGGAGGTCCCGTCCGGTTGACAGAGAGGTAGATAGCCGGGAGATGGGCCTGACTCGAGGCTAGCTCAAGGCTGATTAGCCAACAACAACATCCATTTGGTTGCAGCTAGCTAGTTGCGATGATCCAGAGTTAAAGGTCCAGTGATTCAGTGATTCCGGCAGAAAAGATGCAGCTTATAGTTCAATTGAAGTGCGTTTGTCATTGCTATTATGTTAGCAGTTAGTACTTAGCAGTTTTATATCGAAGCCTTCATAATGCTTCTGTTTTGATGATTTAATTGCAGTAGTTTCCGAGAGATCACAGCCATGACTCCATTGAGAGATGGGATGAGACTTCGGGCCCTGACGATATATCGGAAGCGTCCCAGGAGATGACAGACGATTCTTCAGACTTATCAGATGGACCTGATGAATTGTTTGACATCAATTACATTTTCTCTGCAGATTTAGAATACTTTAACGAAGAAGAAGAGGTACATTTGGCCTGATATGGAACAGAATTCCAAGGCCAACAGCAGAAGTCTATTGTAAAACGGGGAGAATGTAGCCTCTGTTCATACACATGTGTTTATCTCTGTTTTGCTGCAGTTACCTGAAACTTCACAAGCTGTGAGAGAAAAAGCATCTTCAAAGTCGCTGCTGCCAGAGAAACAGTCACATTTTTACATACGCTCTTATCCAGAGCGACTTACAGTTAGTGAGTGCATACATTATTTATTTTTTAAATACTGGCCCCACGTGGGAATCGAACCCACGACCCTGGTGTTGCAAACGCCATGCTCTACCAACTGAGCTACATCCCTGCCGGCCATTCCCTCCCCTACCCTGGACCAATTGTGCGCCACCCCATGGGTCTCCCGGTCGCGGCCAGCTATGACAGAGCCTGGATTCAAACCAGGATCTCTAGTGGCACAGCTGCGATGCAGTGCCTTCGACCACTGCGCCACTCGGGAGAGTACAGTCACCTCATGGTGAAACATTCCCAGTTGCACTAATGGGCCCAATCCAAGTGGCTAACCACAGAAATACAGGTTAGAAAGGTCTCATTTAAATGTTTACCTCATTTATGCCTTTACTACAGAGATACTACACATTTTATATGTTCTCTCCATTTGATATGAATATGACTTGGCCTATTAAGCCACTCTTTCAGTATAACGCATGCTAGATTTTTCCTGCTGCTCTAGTTCATGATCAAACACGTTTTAAGTTGTTTTTGAATAACCCAAAAACATGGGAGGCCTACGCCTACGGTAATAATGAGAGCGATAGAAGAAACAATAGCAATATATCGAATGAGAAATTTTAACAAACCTTACAGTTCAGCAAAGCATTATAATACAGAAATGATGCATGCACGCGAGGCCGGAAAACAAATACTTCCTTGCCGCTGCAAACCAAACGACCAAAAGCCTAATCCTACTAATTAAATATCATAAAAGCATTAAGACAATTAAAATAATGAAGATTATTTTCCAAACTATCCTAAAGTTGCAGCTTTTAAATGGGAATAATAATGAAAGTCAAAGTCTATGCTATTCTCAATCAGATTGATTTTGAACGACCAATATTTTAGGCCACAAGAAGAGAAATTGAGCAAACCAAGATGGAAAAATCGAATGAGTCAAAATAAAATTTTGGCAACAGCTGACGAAAGCTTATTAAATAAATGATACGTAGTTGGCCTAGGCCGATTTTCCATATTATTCTAGCAATGTGCAACCTACAACGCATATAGTAGCCTAGGCCTAATAAGAGCGGAGGATGAGACAAAAATGTGAATCAATTTATAATTATCCAGTTCTGAGGACAGCACAGTTGCTCTGCAGCCCACAATGATTTACAACCCATAAGACACACAACCAGCGAGGCTCGTTGACTGTGTCACTTGCGCCCTCTTCAGCACACAGACACACAGAAAGGCGATGCAACCTGGTCTCAGAGCATTTCGTATTATTCTGTATGTAAATCAATGCTTTTAATTTTGTATGATATGTTACGTTTCGTATGGTATGTATTACCTTGTGATTACAATTTGTATGATATGTTACGAATTGCAAGAATGTTGCTAAATTTGCAAAACTAATGATATGTTACGAATTCCAATTTGTTGTTGCTTTGGATAAAGGGTTAAGGTTAGGGGAAGGGTTAGCTAACATGCTAAGTAGCTAAAAAGTACTAAATAGTTGCTAATAAGCTAAAACACTAAAGCTGTCCGTGATGGGATTCGAACACACAACCTTTCGGTTGCTAGTCGTTCCCGGTTGCTTGACGTTAGCTAAAAGGGTTAAGGTTAGGGGAAGGGTTAGCTACATTTACATTTGACATTTACATTACATTTAGCTAACATTACATTACATTACAGGTTAGCTAACATGCTAAGTAGTTGCAAAGTAGCTAAAAAGTACTAAATAGTTGCTAATTAGCTAAAACTGTCCGTGATGAGATTCGAACACACAACCTTAAATAAAATGTTCTTATTTACATTTACGTAATTTAGCAGAAGCTCAAATCCAGAGCAACTTACAGTAGTGAGTGCATACATTTTCATATTTGTTTGTGCTGGTCCCCCATGGGAATTGAACCCACAACCCTGGAATTGCAAGTGCCATGCTCTACTAACTGAGCCACACGGGACCACCATAACAAACGTAATATTGCATACTAATATGAGTGTTTACTATGTTATGTCTAGTCTATGAGACTTGGCTGGATAGCCGGATAGGCCTACTAATTATAGCATACTATTTTGAGTGTTTATTATGTTATGTCTAGTCTATGAGACCTGGCTGGATAGCCGGATAGGCCTAGGCTACAACACATTTATTTCGTGCCACAGCTCCACCAGAGTGGAATAGGTCAATCGAAAAGATTTGGCTCCACTCAATATATTTTGTCAATGTCATGATTCCTCTCGTCCCTCCCATATTTGTATTTGTATTTATTTTGGAGCCCCATTAGCTGCTGCAAATGCAGCTCTTCCTGGGGTCCAGCAAAATTAAGGCAGTTACAATTTTTTTTAAACATTACAATACATTCACAATAGATTTCACAACACATTAAGTGTGTGCCCTCAGGCCCCTACTCTACTACCTCATATCTACAACACAAAATCCAAGTGTACGTGTGTGTATAGTGTGTATGTTATTTTGTGTGTGTATGCATGTGACTGTGCCTACGTCACAGTCCCCGCTGTTCCATAAGGTGTATTTATATCTGTTTTTTAAATCTAATTTTACTGCTTGAATGAGTTACTTGATGTGGAATATAGTTCCATGTAGTCATGGCTCTATGTAGTATTGTGAAGAGATGTCTGGTGGCATGTCTTGTGTGGTATGGATGGGTGTCCGAGCTGTGTGCCAGTAGTTCAAACAGGCAGCTCGGTGCATTCAACATGTCAATACCTCTCACAAATACAAGTAGTGAAGAAGTAAATCAAATCACATTTTATTTGTCACATGTGCCAAATACAACAGGTGTAGTAGACCTTACAGTGAAATGCTTACTTACAAGCCCTTAACCAGCAATGCAGTTTTAAGAAAAGTAAGAGTTAAGAACAATATTGACTAAATAAACTAAAGTAAAAAATAAAAGAGCAACAATAAAATAACAATAACGAGGCTATATACAGGGGGTACCGGTACCGAGTCAATGTGCGGGGGTACAGGTTAGTTGAGATAATTTAGGTCATATGTACATGTAGGTAGGAGTAAAGTGACTATGCATAGATAATAAACAGCAAGTAGCAGCAGCATAGAAAAAAGGGGAGGGGGGTCAATGCAAATTGTCCGGGTAGCCATTTGATTAGCTGTTCAGCAGTCATATGGCTTGGGGGTAGAAGCTGTTAAGAAGCCTTTTGGACCTAGACTTGGCGCTCCGGTACCGCTTGCCGTGCGGTAGCAGAGAGAACAGTGACTAGGGTGGCTGGAGTCTTTGGCTATTTTTAGGTCCTTCCTCTGACACCGCCTGGTATAGAGGTCCTGGATGGCAGGAAGCTTGGCCCCAGTGATGTACTGAGCCGTACGCACTACCCTCTGTAGCGCCTTGCGGTCGGAGGCAGAGCAGTTGCCATACCAGGTGGTGATGCAACCAGTCAGGATGTGCTCGATGGTGCAGCTGTATAACTTTTTGAGGATCTGAGGACCCATGCCAAATCTTTTCAGTCTCCTGAGGGGGAATAGTCGTTGTCGTGCCCTCTTTACGACTGTCATGGTGTGTTTGGACCATGATAGTTTGTTGGTAATGTGGACACCAAGGAACTTGAAGCTCTCAACCTGCTCCACTACAGCCCCGTCGATGAGAACAGGGGCATGCTCAGCCCTCCTTTTCCTGTAGTCCACGATCATCTCCTTTGTCTTGATCACGTTGAGGGAGAGGTTGTTGTCCTGGCAACACACTGCCAGGTCACTGACCTCCTCCATGTAGGCTGTCTCATTGTTGTCGGTGATCAGGCCTACCACCGTTGTGTCGTCGGCAAACTTAATGATGGTGTTGGAGTTGTGCTTGGTCACGCAGTCATGGGTGAACAGGGAGTACAGGAGGGGACAATCTCTCCTCCACTTTGAGCCAGACATGCATATTATTAATGTTAGCTCTCTGTCTACATCCAAGGGCCAGCCGTGCTGCCCTGTTCTGAGCTAATTGCAATTTGTGGCACCTGACCACGACTGAACAGTAGTCATTTAGCAGACGCTCTTATCCAGAGCGACTTACATGAGCAATTAGGGTTAAGTGCCTTGCTCAAGGGCACATCGACAGATCTTTCACCTAGTCGGCTCGGGGATTAGAACCAGCGACCTTTCGGTTACTGGCACAACGCTCTTAACCACTAAGCTACCTGCCGCCACTAGGACCTACCTCGTTGATAGTGCTGTTAAGAAGGCAGAGTAGCGCTTTATTATGGACAGACTTCTTCACATATTAGCTACTGTTGTATCAATATGTTTTGACCTTGACCGTTTAAAATCCAGGGTTACTCCAAGCAGTTTAGTCACCTCAACTTGCTCAATTTCCACATTATTCATTACATGATTTAGTTGAGGTTTAGGGTTTAGTGAATGATTTGTCCCAAATACAATGCTTTTAGTTTTTGAAATATTTAGGACTAACTTATTAATTGCCACCCATTCTGAAATTAACTGTAGCTCTTTGTTAAGTGCTGCAGTATTTCAGTCGCTGTAGTAGCTGATGTGTATAGTGTTGAGTCATCCGTGTACATAGACACACTGGCTTTACTCAAAGCCAATGGCATGTTGTTAGTAAAGATTGAAAAAAGTAAGGGGCCTAGACAGCTGCCCTGGGGTATTCCTGATTCTACCTGGATTATGTTGGAGAGGCTTCCATTAAAGAACACCCTCTGTGTTCTGTTAGACAGGTAACTCTTTATCCACAATATAGCAGGGGGAGTAAAGCCATAACACATACGTTTTTCCAGTAGAAGACTATGATCGATAATGTCAAAAGCCGCACTGAAGTCTAACAAAACAGCCCACACAATATTTTTATCATCAATTTCTCTCAGCCAATCATCAGTCATTTGTGTAAGTGCTGTGCTTGTTGAATGTCCTTCCCTATAAGCGTGCTGAAAGTCTGTTGTCAATTTATTTACTGTAAAATAGCATTGTATCAAGTCAAACACAATTTTTTCAAAAAGTTTACTACGGGTTGGTAACAGGCTGATTGGTCGGCTAGTAAAGGGGGCTTTACTATTTATAGGTAGTGAAATGACTTTTACTTCCCTCCAGGCCTGAGGGCACACACTTTCTAGTAGGCTTAAATTGAAGATATTGCAACTCGAAAAGTTAGTAGTAGTAGTAGGTTTAAATTGAAGAAACTGCAACTCACTGTTGGCTGGACTCCCTGCCTGTGCCTTTAAACCCCTACAACTCATCCAGAACGCTGCAGCCCGTCTGGTGTTCAACCTTCCCAAGTTCTCTCACGTCACCCCGCTCCTCCGCACACTCCATTGGCTTCCAGTTGAAGGTCACATCTGCTACAAGACCATGGTGCTTGCCTACGGAGCTGTGAGGGGAACGGCACCTCTGTACCTTCAGGCTCTGATCAGTCCCTACACCCAAACGAGGGCGTTGCGTTCTTCCACCTCTGGCCTGCTGGTCCCCCTAAAGCTGCGGAAGCACAGTTCCCGCTCAGCCCAGTCAAAACTGTTCGCTGCTCTGGCACCCCAATGGTGGAACAAGCTCCCACACGACGCCAGGACAGCAGAGTCACTGACCACCTTCCGGAGACACTTGAAACCCTACCTCTTTAAGGAATACCTGGGATAGTATAAAAGTAATCATTCTACCCCCCCCCCCCCCACAATTTTTTTTTTTTAAATAAAAAAAATACATACAAATTTATAAATAAATAATAATAATAATAAATATATAAATAACTATATATATATATATATATATATATATATATAAAACAAATGAAAATTAAAAATATACTCAAAAAATAAAAAAATTAAAGAATTTGAAATTGTAAAGTGGTTGTCCCACTGGCTATCATAAGGTGAATGCACCAATTTGTAAGTCGCTCTGGATAAGAGTGTCTGCTAAATGACGTAAATGTAATGTTATGGCAAATAGGAGTGGCAATATCGTCCGCTATTATCCTCAGTAATTTTCCATCCAAGTTGTCAGACCCCGGTGACTTGTCATTGTTGATAGACAACAATAATTCAAATTACAATGCTTGTCTTTCATAATTTGGTCAGATATACTTGGATGTGTAGTGTCAGCGTTTGTTGCTGGCATGTCATGCCTAAGTTTGCTAATCTTGCCAATGAAAAAATCATTAAAGTAGTTGGCAATATCAGTGAGTTTTGTGATGAATGAGCCATCTGATTCAATGAATGATGGAGCGGAGTTTGCCTTTTTGTCCAAAATGTCATTTAAGGTGCTCCAAAGCTTTTTACTATAATTTTTTACATCATTTATCTTTGTTTCATAGTGTAGTTTCTTCTTCTTTTTATTCAGTTTAGTCACATGAATTCTCAATTTGCAGTACGTTTGCCAATCGGTTGTGCAGCCAGACTTATTTGCCATTCCTTTTGCCTCATCCCTCTCAACCATTCAATTTTTCAATTCCTCATCAATCCGCGGGGATTTAACCATTTTTACAGTCATTTTCTTAATGGGTGCATGCTTATTAGTAACTGGGATAAGCAATTTCATAAATGTGTAAAGTGCAGCGTCTGGTTGCTCAGTTGGTAGAGCATGGCGCTTGCAACGCCAGGGTTGTGGGTTCATTTCCCACGGGGGGCCAGTATGAAAATGTATGCACTCACTAACTGTAAGTCGCTCTGGATAAGAGCGTCTGCTAAATGACTAAAATGTAAAATGTAAATTACACACCACGGACCAACAAATATTATTTACACCAACAACATGTATATAATTTAAACACTATATTAGGCCCAGCCTTTGGAACTGGGGTTTTCCTAGACTACATCCGATGGATTTGGATACTGCTTTAAAGCACATTTCTGCAGCATTAGTAAAGATGTGATCAATACGTTGATGATTTCATTCCTGTGCTGTTTGTACAGTGGGAAAAAAAAGTATTTAGTCAGCCACCAATTGTGCAAGTTCTCCCACTTAAAAAGATGAGAGAGGCCTGTAATTTTCATCATAGGTACACGTCAACTATGACAGACAATTTGAGAAAAAAAAATCCAGAAAATCACATTGTAGGATTTTTAATGAATTTATTTGCAAATTATGGTGGAAAATAAGTATTTGGTCACCTACAAACAAGCAAGACTTCTGGCTCTCACAGACCTGTAACTTCTTCTTTAAGAGGCTCCTCTGTCCTCCACTCGTTACCTGTATTAATGGCACCTGTTTGAACTTGTTATCAGTATAAAAGACACCTGTCCACAACCTCAAACAGTCACACTCCAAACTCCACTATGGCCAAGACCAAAGAGCTGTCAAAGGACACCAGAAACAACATTGTAGACCTGCACCAGGCTGGGAAGACTGAATCTGCAATAGGTAAGCAGCTTGGTTTGAAGAAATCAACTGTGGGAGCAATTATTAGGAAATGGAAGACATACAAGACCACTGATAATCTCCCTCGATCTGGGGCTCCATGCAAGATCTCACCCCGTGGGGTCAAAATGATCACAAGAACGGTGAGCAAAAATCCCAGAACCACACGGGGGGACCTAGTGAATGACCTGCAGAGATTTTGAGTGAAAACCTCCTTCCATCAGCAAGGGCATTGAAGATGAAACGTGGCTGGGTCTTTCAGCATGACAATGATCCCAAACACACCGCCCGGGTAATGAAGGAGTGGCTTCGTAAGAAGCATTTCAAGGTCCTGGAGTGGCCTAGCCAGTCTCCAGATCTCAACCCCATAGAAAATCTTTGGAGGGAGTTGAAAGTCCGTGTTGCCCAGCGACAGCCCCAAAACATCACTGCTCTAGAGGAGATCTGCATGAAGGAATGGGCCAAAATACCAGCAACAGTGTGTGAAAACCTTGTGAAGACTTACAGAAAACGTTTGACCTGTGTCATTGCCAACAAAGGGTATATAACAAAGTATTGAGAAACTTTTGTTATTAACCAAATACTTATTTTCCACCATAATTTGCAAATAAATTCATAAAAAATCCTACAATGTGATTTTCTGGATTTCTTTTTCTCATTTTGTCTGTCATAGTTGACATGTACCTATGATGAAAATTACAGGCCTCTCTCATCTTTTTAAGTGGGAGAACTTGCACAATTGGTGGCTGACTAAATACTTTTTTCCCCCACTGTAACTACCCTGGTAGGTTGACTGATAACCTGCACCAGGTTGCAGGCACTAGTTACAGTTTGATGCTTTCTCTTGAGTGTGTAGCCTGATGAAAGCCAGTTAATATTTAAATAACCCAGAAAATATACCTCTCTGTTGATATCACATACCTTATCAAACATTTCACACATGTTATCCAGATACTGACTGTTAGCACTTGGTGGTCTATAGCAGCTTCCCACCAGAATGGGCTTTAGGTGAGGCAGATGAACCTGTAGCCAAATTATTCAACAGTATTTAACATGAGATCCTATCTAAGCTTTACAGATATGTGGTTCTGAATATAAACGGCCACACCTCCAACTTTGGCATTTCTGTATTTTCTGTAGATCTTATAACCATGTATTGCTACCACTGTATCATCAAATGTATTATCTAAGTGAGTTTCAGAGATTGTCAGAATATGAATGTCATCTGTTACTAGCAAATTATTGATTTCTTAAGCTACATATGTTAACGTGGGCTATTTTTTGCACTTCTCTTGGATGCTTGATTGTTTTTATTGCTTTACTGGGAAGCTTAGCAGAGGTAGACATGCTCATGTTATTTATGTTAGTGCAGGGTGAGCTGCACACAGTAGACTTCCTACTAGGGCACACAGCCTCAGTGCTAACAGTATCACTCTGGTTCATAAGCACATGATTACTGCATAGAATAGCTGTGGGATCAGCAGAGGTATTCAGGGCAGTAAGAGGGACATAAATTGGGTTACTTACATTGTGTCTTCCAACGCCCCTGGGATAATCTACATTTGCTGAAGCATTATGACAATTCAGCGACACAATGGTAAGAATTAAATGAGCTGGGCTTGGGTAATTGATAAGTCATTGTCTCAACGCAGCCTTATAATGCTGTGAAAGGATCCAGGAACCCAAATGATTTGGGTGGATCCCATCCTCCTTATAATACAAGCTTTGTTTCCAGAAGGTATCAAAATTGTCAATAAATGTTATACCCACAGAGCTGCAATAGTCTCGTAGCCAGTTATGGAGGGCTAAAAGTCTGCTGAATAGTTAAATGCCACAATTTAGGGAGGGCAGAGGGCCATATATTATGGGGCGTTTGTTGGTGTCAAGTAGTGACCCAATCAGTTCTTTAAAATCCATCTTCAGCTGTTCTGAGCTGCCCTTCATAATGTCATGGGATCCCACATGATAGACTCAATTTCCTGATGCTGGTTTAAAATGTTTGGGAGCAGCTTATTGATGTCCTGTACTCATGCTCCTGGATAGCACAAAGGTTATGCTCCAGGGACTGAGACATTTCTCACCATTGAACTGCCCAATACAACGGCCGGAGAGGGGAATGGCGAAACCCGCCCATTCCCACCCCTCACACAATTCGTTGAGTCTTTCACGGGCCCACGAGAAGCAGGATAGCATATGTAGCATGCGAGCTCGTGCTAGCAGACTTTTGTTTGTAAAAAATTGAGATTGCCACTAGGGGCGATAACATCATCAATGGGCAAGCACAGAAAATGATTTCAGATCCCTCCAATGTACTTCACTAATTTTCAGTCACCCTTTTGGCCGTTGGTATTACAGACCTTTTGTTTTTTGGGGACAAGTAACTTCAGCTTTTGGACAAGTAAAAAATTTGTCAAGCCCTGACATATCCCTGTGTCAGTCAGAATACAATGCACATCCCATCTAACATGTTTCCCCTTGTAATCTCAAAGAAGGGGACTTTGTCTTTGTCCTAGGCCAGGTCAGAGCCAGGCGTGCTTTGTAGGAATTAGGATTAGGCCTGTGATTTAGAAACTATGTTACAATTTACGAATTTGCTGAGGAAAGAATATGATTTGATTTAATTATGTAATTTGATAATCAGTCTTGGTGGATGAGTCAGGTGACAGCTCAGATGAAGAGCCATTGGTTAAGATGATCAGGAAGCCTCCAACAGACTGCCAGCTGAGCGAGAGCGTGAAGACACTGCTGAAATACACAGACCTGGCGGATGTGACAACGAAGCAAATCTACAATAGAGTAAGAGGACATATATCCAACATTATTAAAATTGCCAGCTTTTACTTGGTTAAAATCACATGATGCACACCAGATGATGTAATCCTTCTCTCTGGATGATGTAATCGGAAACACTTATCTTCTTCTATCGCTTTTTACTACAAAACAGAAACCCGCTGTTGGGCTGGTGCTGGAGATGATGAATTTGATGTTGAAAAAGGGTGGAATTGTCCTTTTAAATATGTTTTTCTAGTTCATTATCTTACATTGTGTGCTCTCTCTTAGGTATTTGAGATGTACCCCCAGTATGACCTGTCTAACAAGAAGGACATCATCAAGCAGACAGTGAAAGAGGTGATTTCTTTACAACCCAGGGTTTTAATCAAGCCATATTCATAGCTTTGACAGATAACATTATAATCAATGATCTCAGGAAATCATAGTTGCTATTGTGACAAAGACTCTGGGATTCCTACATATGCCTTTCCAGGATTTTTTTTTTTTTTTTTTACATACATGTTCAGACTTTTAAATACTATTAGTTTTGTGAATAAAATATTTAAATCAAAATCAAATTTTATTTGTCACATAGATGTTATTGTGGGTGTAGCAAAATGCTTGTGTTTCTAGCTCCAACAGTGCAGTATATCTAACAATTCACAACAATACACACAACCTAAAAGTAAAATAATGGAATTAAGGAAGATATAAATATTAGGATGAGCAATGTCATTTCTTGTACTGTACTGATTTGGTTTATGGTGCCGCTCTCTACTGTACAGTGTACACACATTGCATTAATAAGCACTACCCAAATAAGATGTTGAGAAATCTCCACATAGTGAATTTTCATTGTGATCCACAGAATGTAATAGATGTTTACTAATCAACTGTAAATGACACACCTTTTGAGACTCAATTTGGGTTTGTTGTGGATAAGTACAGCAGATGAGACAAGGCAATTAGCTTGCCCAGCAGCCCTGCCCTTAGGCCCCACTGTTTGGAGTAATGCACCATTGCTCTCCCTTCATCTCCCCCTCCTCCAATAACAAGATGATGCATTTTCTTCATGAAAAAAAAATGTATGCACTCACTAACTGTAAGTCGCTCTGGATAAGAGCGTCTGCTAAATGACTAAAATGTAAATGTCGTCAGAGGCCATATTCCCAATCTAAGAGCAGACTGACTCACTCTTCATTTGCATATGATAATACAAATGTTTAATCCTTGACTCGTGTCCTCTTGACTAAGACGAAAGGGGGTTTCACCAAAAGAGCTGGCAGTATCTCTGGAACACTTTCTGGCATGGCAAGCAGAGGTGGTATGCCTACTATGAAATGCATCAAATGTTGTCACTGCTAGCTTATTCTAAAGGAACAGGGAAGGCTGTCAATGATAACAGTGCATAACTACCATGAATGAGACAGAATGTCCATATAGGGTTTTCTAATTTTGTGAGTGCTTTTCAATAACATAGCCTTTGATCAAATGGCCTCTGGCCTATAGATTCTCATTGACAGGAAATACCTAAAGTTCCCAACAACTTTTTAAAGTTTTGACTTCATACTCTGCAAACTTGCACTCGAACGGTTTTGTTAAAATGTTAGGTTTGCCAACAGCGTTTCATTGATTTAATTGACTGCTGTGAGTTTTCAGTTTGCTTTTAACGCTGCTGGCGGAGGGAGGCTACATTTCAGTAATCACTGCCGTGGTCCCGCCCATAATTAAACTACACAGCGGGTTTCATTTCATACACCGTTACAATGCGTCTGGT
Organism: Coregonus lavaretus; assembly: GCF_964263955.1. NCBI lineage: Eukaryota > Metazoa > Chordata > Actinopteri > Salmoniformes > Salmonidae > Coregonus > Coregonus lavaretus. The sequence continues at coordinate 15,084,367 of NC_140018.1, read as the reverse complement.
AGGCCTACCAGTCGCGGTGCGTGGGTAAGCCAAGCATGGTCAAGTAAGTTAATGTTTCCGACATTTTCGGACTAGTAAACAACTATTCATTTATAACCACAGAGAGTTACCACAATTCGCAAAGAAACAGGAGCTGCCTCCCCTATTCCAGCACCATTTCAACTTTAATATTTCAACATCATCAAATCACCTATGCTTAGTCTAATACAGTGACAACTAAAAGATACCAAAAACAATTTAGTCAATCGACGTAAGCTACACTGATATAAAATATAAACACAACATGTAACAATTTCAAAGATTTTACTGAGTTACAGTTCATATAGGGAAGTCCCTAAATTGAAATAAATTCATTAGGCCCTAATCTATGATTTTCACATGACTAGGAATACAGATATGCATCTGTTGGTCACAAATACCTTTTTTTTTTTAAGGTAGGGGCGTGGCTAAAAACAACAGTCAGTATCTGGTGTGATCACCATTTGCCTCATGCAGCACGACACATCTCCTTGCATAGAGTTAATCAGGCTGTTGATTGTGGCCTATGGAATGTTGTCCCACTCTTCAATGGCTGTGCGAAGTTGCTGGATATTGGCGGGAACTGGAACACGGTGTCCACAGGAGGTCGGTGGCACCTAATTGGGGAGGACTGGCTCATGGTAATGGCTGGAGCGGAATCAGTGGAATGGTATCAAATACATCAAACACATGGTTTCCATGTGTTTGATGCCATTCCATTTGCTCCGTTCCAGCCATTATTATGAGCCGTCCTCCCCTCAGCAGCCTCCACTGACGCTGTCGTATACGTCGATCCAGAGCATCCCAAACGTGCGCAATGGTTGACATGTATGGTGAGTATGCAGGCCATGGAAGAACTGGGACATTTTCAGCTTCCAGGAATTGTGTACAGATCCTTGCGACATGGGGCCGTGCATTATCATGCTGAAACATGAGGTGATGGCGGCTGATGAATGGCATGACAATGGGCCTCAGGATCTCATCACGGTATCTCTGTTCATTCAAATTGCCATCAATAAAGTGCAATTGTGTTCGTTTTCTGTAGCTTATGTCTGCCCATACCATAACCCCACCGCCACCATGGGGCACTCTGTTCACAACGTTGACATCAGCAAACCGCTCGCCCACACGACACCATACACGCTGTCTGCCATCTGCCTGGTACAATTGATACTGGGATTCATCCGTGAAGAGCTCAATTCTCCAGCGTGCCAGTGGCCATTGAAAGTGAGCATTTGCCCACTGAAGTCAGTTACAATGCCAAACTGCAGTCAGGTCAAGACCCTGGTGAGGACGCCAAGCATGCAGATGAGCTCCTTGAGACGGTTTCTGACAGTTTGTGCAGAAATTATTCGGTTGTGCAATCCCACAGTTTCTTCAGCTGTGCGGGTGGCTGGTCTCAGATGATTCCGCAGGTGAAGAAGCCGGATGTGGTATGTGGTTGTGAGGCCGTTTGGACGTACTGGCAAATTCTCTAAAACTATTTTGGAGGTGAGTTATGGTAGGGAAATGAACATTCAATTCTCTGGCAACAGCTCTGGTGGACATTCCTGCTGTCAGCATGCCAATTGCACGCTCCCTCAAAACTTGAGACATCTGTGGCATTGTGTTGTGTGACAAAACTGCACATTTTAGAGTGGCCTTTTATTGTCCCCAGAACAAGGTGCACAAGTGTAATGATCATGCTGGTTAATCAGCTTCTCGATATGCCACACCTGTCAGGTGGATGGATTATCTTGACAAAGGAGAAATGCTCATTAACAGGGATGTAAACAAATTTGAGTACAACATTTGAGAGAAATAAGCTTTTTGTGCATATGGAACATTTCTGGGATCTTTTATTTCAGTTCATGAAACATGGGACTAACATTTTACATGTTGCATTTATATTTTTGTTCAGTGTAAATATGATGTGGCTGTCCATGGTTCTGATTTCTGTGTGTGTGTGTGTGCGTGTGTGCGTGCGTACATGCGATCGTGAAAGTAGAAAAAACATGTTGACTCATCCTACTTGTAGAGAATGCCATCTTCCTCTCTTTCATGTTGACGAAACGGTCTATGACTCTGTCATACAGTACACAGTTGTATTTTTTTGTGTCCTAGGCTACCTGGCTAAAATTCTTGCTCGCTAGCCTAACTTGCTTTCATAGGCAAAGTTGAGCCAGCTAATTAACGTTAACCTTCTACATTTTGCTACATATTGAACTTCCATCCTCCCAGGCCAGGGGCACAATGTGTGAATTTATGGTTGGACCAGAATTGCCATTATAATCATTGGCCAGTATGGAGAATGAAGTAAAACTACAAGTCCAAATCCTTATCTCCATCCATGGTTAATTTAGGAAAGAACCAATTTTAGCTAGCCCCCAGGGGACAACAACACAACAAGATGCAACAATTCAAGTTGTTTCTGTCAATGACATTTGGCTCTTGATGTGACTGGAGTGAAGCCACATCCAAACTGGCTTCCCTTGACACTATTTTGGTGTGCCAGGATTGTTTAGAGTTGAGCTCACTCAGTTTAGCTCAATGATTGGCTATTATTTTATACTTTTTTTTATCAAGGGAGGCCATATGCTCGCTGGCTTCCCTTGCATTCAATGTTATGGGGGGCAACAATGCCATACTCTTTTTGACCAGACAGCATCAGATTTATGGCCTACACATGCAGAGACAGATGCTTTCTCCGGTGAGATAAATTCAGCCTCTTGCGAATTGAAGGGAAATTATGAAACGCAGAGAGACGAAAGATACTTCTTCTATTTTTTTCTATTATTGTATCGGTCATTTTTGGGGGGAAGCATGGCTTCCCTTAGCATCCATGAATACACGCCACTGCAGCCTACATAGGGACACAGCGGTAAGGGTGGTCGACTTTGAAACGGTGGTTAGATCTAAAACGCCTTGTTTGTGCTGCTAGCACAGTGCGTGTTCTGTCTGGCCACGGTGCTTGAGTGACAGGCCGTCACTTGGGCATTTATTATTCTGGAGATGGAACGAAAGTACTCTTAAAAGGCCTATTAGGTTCAGCACTTGGCCAGCTCTGATGTATTTTATTGCAACGGAGCTGTTCATTATAGGCAGTGCTGAAACATTCATATTTTTGCATATTTAGGCCAGAAGTGTTTTACGGTGTGATATAAATAGTCATGTTGGATCTTTGATTGAAATTCAAGTAAACCTATTAAATAAAATTACATTTTGTAAATCCCAATACACTCTATATGATAAGCTACATAAACGCTTCGTTATAGTTCTGATGGCTATCAATCTCGTTGCAGAAAAAATAGCAAGTGTAACTTGGATGGGTGGGTGTAGACCGCCCATTTCAAGACAGTTCCAGTTGTCACCAATGACGTCAGGCCGAACATGAAGGGTTTTCCTCTGATTGATGGGCCTTCACTTCACAGGAGGACATAGAACGGCAACATATGACTCATTTTGAGATCACACCATTTGTCACAATGTCCGGTCATGATAGTGACATCAATATTGTAGAGGGATAAAACACTACCAAGGCTAAAACAAGGCTTGGAAAGAACATTCAGCTATGCATTCCCCTGATGAAGGCACTCTTAGCTATTATCCTTGGAGATAATTATTTGCACCTTGCAGAGACCGCATGTAGCCTAAGCCATAGCAGGAGAATGTTTAGGGGGACCCTTCTAAATAATAGGACCTGTATCTAGGCTACGTCTGAATTATACCTCAAAGTAACTCTATGAAAAACACTGAGGTCCCCCCAAGCACATACTGCACAACATCTCCCTATCCCTCAAAATGTCACTGTTAGTCTGGATCAATATCAGCACCATGACCCTGGGGCAGCAGCAGTGGCAGTTTCATAGCGTTGAGTCTCCATAAATGTTTATTTGTGTTGTGGAGCGCTGGAAGAACCTGACTCACAACTCGACCCTATAATGTACAGAGGAGGCCGCGGTCATGCCCCAGGGTCCAGGTCGCATCTGTCTAGGGTCTGCGTGGGATGCTTGCGCGGGTTGCAGACTGATGTACTGATGTAGCCTAAAAATATAAATATGAAAAGTTACTTCGTAAACTTGGTTGAGACAAACCACAGACCCATAGTACTTTTCTATAATGAATAGCAAGCACAGAACTATCTGTCTGTAGTCTATTTGATGTTTAGGCGTAGGCTTACTTTTTCAGTAAAAACTTGTTTAATTTGACCTCACACATTTTCATGACATTTATAGGCTAGGCCTACATATGCTTCGTTTACACAGACAACCCAGTTCTGATGTGTTGCCCAATTATAGGCAAAAGATCAGACCTGATAGGTCAAAAGACTAATTAGTGGCAAACATATCAGAATTAGGCTGCCTGTATAAATGCTGCCTTAAACACCTGCAATGTCAGATTGTGAAACCTATGATGATTTTTGATCGGTGCCTGTATGTGTAGGCCTACAGGCTGGTTGAAGTTATAACCACAAGAGGGCGAAATTGTTTCATAAACGATTCTTTGCTCAGACAAGTCGCACTATAAAGTTGCTAGACCTACAGTGCCTTCAGAAAGTATTTACACTCCTTTACTTTTTTCAATTCTTTTTTGTTACAGCCTGAATTTAAAATGTATTAAATTGAGATTTTTTGTCACTGGGCCTACACACAATACCCCATAATGAGCTATGTTTTTAGACATTTTTACAAATTCATTAAAAATGAAAAGCTAAAATGTCTTGAGTCAATAAGTAATAACAAGAGGAACACCTACGTGAGAATGCTATTCATTGACTACAGCTCAGCATTCAACACCATAGTGCCCTCTAAGCTCATCACTAAGCTAAGGATCCTGGGACTAAACACCTCCCTCTGCAACTGGATCCTGGACTTCCTGACGGGCCGCCCCCAGGTGGTAAGGGTAGGTAACAACACATCTGCCACACTGATCCTCAACACGGGGGCCCCTCAGGGGTGCGTGCTCAGTCCCCTCCTGTACTCTCTGTTCACCCATGACTGCATGGCCAGGCACGACTCCAACACCATCATTAAGTTTGCTGACGACACAACAGTGGTAGGCCTGATCACCGACAACGATGAGACAGCCTATAGGGAGGAGGTCAGAGATCTGGCCGTGTGGTGCCAGGACAACAACCTCTCCCTCAACGTGACCAAGACAAAGGAGATGATTGTGGACTACAGGAAAAAAAAGAGGACTGAGCACGCCCCCATTCTCATCGACGGGGCTGTAGTGGAACAGGTTGAGAGCTTCAAGTTCCTTGGTGTCCACATCACCAACGAACTATCATGGTCCAAACACACCAAGACAGTCGTGAAGAGGGCACGACAAAGCCTATTCCCCCTCAGGAGACTAAAAAGATTTGGCATGGGTCCTCAGATCCTCAAAAAATTCTACAGCTGCACCATCGAGAGCATCCTGACTGGTTGCATCACCGCCTGGTATGGCAACTGCTTGGCCTCTGACCGCAAGGCACTACAGAGGGTAGTGCGTACGGCCCAGTACATCACTGGGGCAAAGCTTCCTGCCATCCAGGACCTCTATACCAGGCGGTGTCAGAGGAAGGCCCTCAAAATTGTCAAAGACTCCAGCCACCCTAGTCATAGACTGTTCTCTCTGCTACCGCACGGCAAGCGGTACCGGAGTGCCAAGTCTAGGTCCAAAAGACTTCTCAACAGCTTCTACCCCCAAGCCATAAGACTCCTGAACAGCTAATCATGGCTACCCGGACTATTTGCACTGCCCCCCCACCCCATCCTTTTTACGCTGCTGCTACTCTGTTAAGTATTTATGCATAGTCACTTTAACTCTACCCACATGTACATATTACCTCAACTACCTCAACTAGCCGGTGCCCCTGCACATTGACTCTGCAACGGTACCCCCCTGTATATATAGCCTCCCTACTGTCACTTTATTTTACTTCTGCTCTTTTTTTCTCAACACTTTTTTTTGTTGTTGTTTTATTCTTACTTTTTTTGTTTAAAATAAATGCACTGTTGGTTAAGGGCTGTAAGTAAGCATTTCACTGTAATGTCTGCACCTGTTGTATTCGGCGCATGTGACCAATAAAATTTGATTTGATTTGATTTGAAGTATTGAACCCTTTTGTTATGGCAAGCCTAAATAAGTTCAGGAGTAAAAATGTGCTTAACAAGTCAAATAATAAGTTGCATGGACTCACTCTGTGTGGAATAATAGTGTTTAACATGATTTTTTTAATGACTACCTCATCTCTGTACCCTACTCATACAATTATATGTAAGGTCCTTCAGATGAGCAGTGAATTTCAAACACAGATTCAACCACAAAGACCATGGAGTTTTACCAATGCCTCGCCAAGAAGGGCACCTATTGGTAGAAGGGTACAAATAAAAAAAGCAGACATTGAATATCCCTTTGAGCATGGTGAAGTTATTAATTATACTTTGGATGGCGTATCAATACACCCAGTCACTAAAAGGATACAGGCGTCCTTCCTAACTCAGTTGCTGGAGAGGAAGGAAACTGCTCAGGGATTTCACCATGAGTCCAATAGTGACTTTAAAAGAGTAACAGAGTTTAATGGCTGCGATAGGAGAAAACTGAGGATGGATCAACAGCATTGTAGTTATTCCACAATACTAACCTAATTGACAGGGTGAAAAGATGGAAGCTTGTACAGAATACAAATATTCCAAATCATGCATCCCATTTGCAACAAGGCACTAAAGTAATATTGCAAAAACAAATTGGCAAAGCGATTCACTTTTTGTCCTGAATACAACGTTTTATGTATTTTCAAGCACAGTGGTGGCTGCATCATGTTATGGGTATGCTTGTAATCGTTAAGGACTGGGTCGTTTTTCAAGATAAGAAAGAAACAGAATGGAGCTAAGCACAAGCAAAATCCTAGAGGAAAACCTAGTTCAGTCCGCTTTCCACCAGACACTAGGAGATGAATTCACCTTTCAGCAGGACAATAACCCAAAACACAAGGCCAGAACTACACTGGAGTTGCTTACGAAGAAGACAGTGAATGTTCCGGAGTGGCCAAGTTACAGTTTTGACTTAAATCTACTTGAAAAACTATGGCAAGACCTGAAAATGGTTGTCTAGCAATGATCAACAACTAATTTGACAGAGCTTGAATAATTTTTAAAAGAGTAATGGGCAGATGTTGCACAATAAAGGTGTGGAAAGCACTTAGAGACTTACCCAGAAAGACTCACAGCTGCAATCGCTGCCAAAGGTGCTTCTACAATGTATTAACTCAGGGGTGTGAATACTTATGTACATTTTATATTTTTGTATTTCATTTTCAATATATTTGCAAAAATGTCTAAAAACATGTTTTCACTTTGTCATTATGGGATATTGTGTGTAGATGGGTGAGACAAAAAATATATTTAATCAATTTGGTATTCAGGCTGTAACACAACAAAATGTGGAATTAGTCGAGGGTTATGAATACTTTTTGAAGGCACTATAAGAACGTTTAAAAAGATATTCGGCAAACACCAGAGGGCAGTCTGTTGCTTTATAAAATAAGTTGGGTTGGAGTCGCTGTCCTTGGTTCTGAAGCTGTCCAATGCATGATGCTGCGTGCCCCTTATTTGAATTTGTGGATAAGTTTATTAATTCATTATTTTTTTCACCATTGACGTAGGCTATATTTTCCCATCAAGCAAAATGTATTCAAGTCTTTGTGAATTGATTTCCGATTGAGGGGGGTTGCAATAGGCCTACATTGCTCTGTGGCTCAACCTAAGTGACTCAGGTTGTCTTGACTGTTAGGCTAATGGGATATGGTTGAGGGGGATAGTCAGTGACTTATAATGTTCTTCTAGTGCGTTTTCTCTGTCTGGTCTATGGTCACGCTTGTCATTGTGCTCATGTAACATCTTCTATAGCCTCCAGTCTCCTAAATCCCATTCAGTGGTGGAAAAAGTACCCAATTGTCATCCTTGAGTAAAAGTAAAGATACCTTAATAGAAAATGACTCAAGTAAAAGTGAAAGTCTACTTGAGTAGAAGTAAAAAAATATTTGGTTTTAAATATACTTAAGTATCGAAGGTAAATGTAATTGCTAAAATAGACTTAAGTATAAATCATTTAAAATTCCTTATATTAAGCAAACCAGATGGCACCATTTTATTTTTTTTATTTATTTATTTATTTATGGATAGCCAGGGGCACAGTCCAACACTCAGACATAATTTACAAATGAAGCATGTGTGTTTAGTGAGTCCGCCAGATCAGAGGCAGTCGGGATGACCAGGGATGTTATCTTGATACGTGCGTGAATTGGACCATTTTCCTGTCATGCTAAGCATCCAAAATGCAATGAGTACTTTTGGGTGTCTGGGAAAATGTATGGAGTAAAAAGTACATTATTTTAAAAGTTGTCAAAAATATAAATAGTAAAGTAAAGTATAAATACCCCAAAAAACGACTTAAGTAGTACTTTACAGTATTTTTACTTAAGTACTTTACATCACTGATCCCATTAACTGTTCTCAGTAGGCTATCAAATAGGGTTTTGACTATGTGGTATACAGCTACGACCGAAAGTGACTTTTTCGTAGCAGATTAGGAAAATTAACGTAGCAGGTTAGGAGAATTAGGTTAAGGTTAGGAAAATAATAAGGGTTAGCTAAAATGCTCTCCTAACCTGCTACGAAAAGTAACTTCCGGTCGTTGCTAGTCACAACCATCAAAGAGGTAGGCAGGCTACAACAGTAGGCTAACACCGTGTGACAACTATTCCTAATAAGTGTTCTTGCTCTCTCTTTCTCTCTCTCTCAGACACGCACACACACACATAATTATGCTCGGTCTCCATGTTCACACTGCACGGGGCGCGTGTCAGGAAGACATGTCCTAGTGTGCGCTCCGGTTGTTTACTGATTAAACGCCTTCTGCTGCTGGCTCCCCGTGTGCCCACGGAAAGCGCCCCTCTCTAGCTTTGTGGACTCCTTATTAGTTTTGATTATTTTTCCAAACGCTGTTTGATATTATGTACAGTTCTTCCTCTGCTGTCGCCTACCCCATTTCTTGGTGAGGAGAATATGGCACAGAGAATATGGCACAGAAATGACCCAACTCTAAACCAAACACCCCTCCAAAATGTGCAGGACTTTCGCCTTTGCAAAATACCAGTTGACTTTTGCCAATTAACTCAATCTACCTCTTCTGCTTTACCAGTTAAGGTCTTCAACTTTAACTATAGGTGGGAAGCCCATAGATCCTTAAAAGGTTACTATTTGGACTTAAGTCAGACTGCAACCAGCAGGCATTTCTGGCATCCATCCAGTGCCCTCCGCTTTTAGAGGTCAGATAGTGTGGATCAAAATGTACAATGTATAGCCTATAGGTGGATTAGCTAGGGTGGACCAGGACCACAATGATGGTCTCTCAACCCTTAGTAGAAAAATGAACATTTGATTGATGATTCCTCCAATATCTGGTCAACCGTTGACAAAACAAATCGAGGTATTCTCACACTGAATTAGTTTTTGCTGTGAGACGGTCCGGTTGTGGCATGGGGTAATGGGCCGGGTCACAATTCTGTAGACAAACACCATTTATCTTACCTGACTAAGCGGCTCGTGCACCGCTCAACTCTCTAATGCGGCACCACTGGTTGAGGCTGATTAACCCTCGTGTGAAGAATGATACGATTGTCTATTGTCTAAGAATAAGTGACCTGTAGTGGGATTTTAAACGTTCATCGTTTTGCCCTATCAAGACTGCAGCTTTTATGACCCGGTTTATGAAATGTGGTGAGAAACTGGCAGAGAGAGAGAAGAAGAAGAGGAGGGGTGGGGGGCTCTCGTGCTCTCACTGGAGGAGAGAGAAAAAAACGTCCGTTCGAGCCATTCAAACTCAACTATCACAAGGACCGCGCTGCACAGAAGACGGAGCAAGGCACGCGATATGTCTCGCGGATTCAGGTACGTCCCAAGTTCTCCCACCAAATTAATTTATGAAAGAAGAGATGTACAGATTAGGGCAGGTGTCGGGTTTGATATGCTCGTGACAAGGACAGATAAAGTGTAAGGAGTGCGTATAGGCTTCTCTCTTGTTCGATAATGCAATTTCATTGAATATTTGGAAACAGGCCACTGAGGTTTGTGAGCAATGAATTCGGGCGGTTGAGGGTGAAAAATATTGCATGCTGCGCATTGGATCTTATAGAGCATGATATATGGCTTATATGTTAGCCTATACCTAGAGACAGCGTGGACATCTGATGTATGTTCAAATATAATTTCACACCACTCAGTGCAACGATGTTCCATGTCATCAGACTGGGTATCAAGGATTTGTTCAGTAGTGTCTAATGAAGGGAATATAAATTGACATTGATTGGTTTAGGAACTCAATGAGATACTTTCTAAACGGTGGAAATACCAGCACATAGCTCCAGTAGGCAGTAGCCTACATCAGCAGCACCTGTGCGAAGCCGTTTCCTCAATAATCGTATGAGTTCGTTAGTGCGCTGTCCATGGTGCTGAAATGGCCTTCTCCGCAGCTCGGTTTTCTCAATGGACGGTGGGAGCGATGCCATGTACTCTTATTGGGAAATGGGGGGAAACGATGATAAACTGTCTCGAATTTTAAGTAGGCTATCATTTATATTACCTCTATTGGTTCAAAAGGGTCTACGACAATTGAACCATTAAAAAAATGGTTCAATTATTCTCAATGAACGTGTAAAGATAATTGCCCCCTGTGGTATAAATAATTGTATACTGAATTGAATCGAATTCTCGTTTTATGTTCTGCAGTTTGCAAAGGGATACTGTATTAGCCTTATTTCTAGTAGGCATGTTGTGTTTGGGCTATGAACTAGTCAATCTAATAATAATATGCTCGTGTTTATTGTGAGGGCCACCATTATTTTCAAACCCATGTAATTTAGAGACTATATGATAACTGTAAGATGTTGCATATCTGTTGCTGCCTTCACAATCTTGCTTGATCTTTTATGACAGTGTGTTTGATCTCTCTCCATGTGTGTTTGGATATGCTCAGGGCGCTGTGTTTCCAAACTATGGTCACTGGGTTAAACGTGGATTTCTGCTCAACTGCCCGGAGTGGATAGTATGCCCGCGTAGCTGGCACCGCTCATGCGATGTGGAATATGGCATGTGTAAAGATGGGTTTCCTCGTGCTCCTGTGTCTCCCTACGCTATTCTTCGACGTCCTCGTGCTGTCCCACAAAAGCAACATCTATGAGCGGTCGGCAGTCCCACGAGCCGCACCCCGCTCCGTGGCCCGGATGGATGGAGACGTGATAATCGGTGCCCTCTTCTCCGTCCACCACCAGCCGTCTGCCGAAAAAGTGGCTGACCGAAAGTGTGGGGATGTTCGGGAACAGTACGGCATCCAGCGGGTAGAGGCCATGTTCCACACCCTGGACAGGATCAATGCCGACCCTTACCTGCTCCCCAACATCAGCCTGGGCTGTGAGATCCGGGACTCCTGCTGGCACTCCTCCGTGGCCCTGGAGCAGAGCATCGAGTTCATCCGCGATTCCCTCATCTCGATCCGGGACGACAAGGACGGCTCCAAGTGGTGCATAGACGGCACGCCTACCAACCAGCCCCCGCCCTCCAAGAAGCCCATCGCGGGGGTGATCGGGCCGGGCTCCAGCTCCGTTGCTATCCAGGTGCAGAACCTCCTACAGCTCTTTAACATTCCCCAGATTGCCTACTCAGCGACCAGTATTGACCTGAGTGACAAGACGCTCTTTAAGTACTTCCTGCGGGTCGTGCCCTCTGACACGCTCCAGGCCCGGGCCATGCTGGACATAGTCAAACGCTACAACTGGACCTATGTGTCTGCGGTGCATACGGAGGGTGAGTCACTCAACCCACTCAACACAGGGGTTCTGAAAGCTGTGTGTGGGGTAGGATAGGATTAGGCCTAGTAGGCATTGTAGAAATGGCACGGCTTTGGAGAGGTTTTTTACATGCTGTCAAATCGCCTGTGTTCAGGTTTGAGATAAGAAATCCATGTTTAAGATAAATATGCCCAGCTATTGATAGAGGTGTTGGATAAATTGTTAAGGTGGTTTGTAAACAGTTAAGTACTTGCTAGCAGCTATGTGTGTCTTGTCCTCCTCCCTGCGGGCGTGCTCCCATGTGCAATATTGCGTTGGAAGGAAACTTGCTGTGGAATGGAATTCCCTCTCTCCAGACAAAACTATACATCTGGTGCAGTATAAGTATCCACACACACCCCAGGCATCTGGTGCAGTATAAGTATCCACACACACCCCAGGCATCTGGTGCAGTATAAGTATCCACACACACCCCAGGCATCTGGTGCAGTATAAGTATCCACACACACCCCAGGCATCTGGTGCAGTATAAGTATCCACACACACCCCAGGCATCTGGTGCAGTATAAGTATCCACACACACCCCAGGCATCTGGTGCAGTATAAGTATCCACACACACCCCAGGTAAAGTCAGTTATTTTGCCTTTCATCACACCCACACACCAGCAACACATCCAATCTCTCAAGCCACAATTCAGTCACATTTTTGTCAATGTTATCTGAATGGAAATGCATTTAGGTGTTTATTTGTATCTATTTATATTAAAAAGGAAATGAGATGTGATCTAAGATGTTCTGTCTCCCAGGATGTTTAATTTGATGCTAATTCTATTCCGTTAGAAAAGAACAGGCGGGCTCTATAACAGGGCCACTAATGGACTGTTTCCCCTCTACTCTGTGCTGTGTAGCCTACTGTCAGGCTGGGTTACAGGTGGTGGAACCACATCATTAAGTGGGAATTTAAAGTATCTCTGGGCGGAATCATAGAAATAGAATCCCACTAGTAATTCTAATTCTATGCGTGTAACTAATACCTCCAAAAGTTCCCCCGTTATGTGTATTGATAGAAATCAACTCCCATCTGTGTTATTGCTATTCAGATGTAGAGGAATTACTGTGTTGAGTGTGTTTCCATCGTATGTAACCCCTGGTTGGGAGGGATGTCTAGTCTAAGCACAGCTTGCAAAGGGGTTCTGGCAATGCCCCTCAACACTGGAAATACCAGCACATCAATGCAGCAGCCCACATAGCTTCTCAGCAGCACCTGTCTGAAGTCATTATCGGTAGGTAGTGTGTGAGTGCGTTGTCCAGAGTGCTGACATTTTTAATATACCAGTAGAGTACTCCACAATGCAAACACACACCATGTAAGCTCAATCACATAAAACTCTTTCACCAGTTTACCACTATTGTAAGTGGAAGAGGTAGAATTAGATGTGGAGATAGCTAAACTGTAGTTACTACAAGGAAATCTCTGCCATTAGCAGTTAGCCGAGGCTCCTCAGCATAAACCTCAATGAAATGTACCTAATGGTGAGAGTAGGTAATGATTGACAGGCGGAGTGTATCTCGGCTCTGAAGTGGACACTGAGGAATTCTGGGAGTTGTTAGAGGGATATGTGATAGAGGCCCTAAAGGGAGGGTCGAACTTTGGATCACCTTGTAAAGGTGGAACCTAGAAACCAGTTAGTCTCAAACCCGTCCCTAGGCAACACAGTGACTAGGGTCTGGTTTCAATGATGGACTCTTTTGCATAGAGGAACTACGTCACTGCCTACATCACTACTTTATCTGCTTGAATAAAATACAAAATAGTAGCTAGCAAGATGGAGATCACAGAGGTTATTTTTAATGAGTGCTTTTCACAAGTGGCTAGTTTGCATCAACTACCTAAACCAAAACAACTGTAAAGGTTTTGCCTGAAAACCTAGGTTTTGAATCGCGACGTTCTGGCATGTCTGCATCGTGATTTGTTGGGAGAGTCCCCAGAAAGTTTTTCTTCCCCTTATCAACGTAGCACGTAGGCAGTGACGTAGTTCCTCTATGCCAAAAGAGTCCATCATTGAAACCAGACCTTAGTCACTGTGTTACCTAAGGTCTGGTTTTTCGAGACTAGAAACCTGTAGGGGAGTCACAAAGTTCACAGGTCACGGTCAGGTTGAGGGGCAGGCAGGGCCAGGAGAGAGTGGAGGTGAAGGGCCATGAGGCTCAGCTAGGGGGTGCCAGGGATCTGACCTTCACCAGACCTGGTAGGTAGCAGTCCACTGGGATCAAAGATAAGAGTGTTGGCATAATAAGGGTGTTGTATGTGAAGGGAAGCAGTGGAGGATAACAGTAGTAGTAGCCGCAGTAAGAGTAGTGTTTTTAATCTTCTACCAGGAGGATTTAGCCCACTGTGATGGCCACAACATTGGATTAATTGGATCTAACTAAACACATCTCTTCAGTTTGAAGCTATAGGCCTACTTGCCTATTTGAGTTTTAGAATATTAAGTGTATGCGGTAAATGGTGTTTCTGCACTTTGGGGAATGCTTTTGGATTGGTTAAAAATGTGGTATCTGCGGGGAGATGAAAATTGAGTGAATGTGTTAATTGATAGGAAAAATTTGACTGAAATACAACACTGAAATACTTAAATTGAAATGCAATGAATCTAAGGGGTTTAGAATTTATCAACCCTTATGTGAATTCACCTGTTCAGATAGAACTGCTATACTGGAAAACTAACAATTGGGGCCTAGTCTATAATATCATGCCAGAGTAATGCATTTGTGTGCTGCCAATTCAGCCCATTCTCATTTTTCAGAATAAGACAGGTGTGTGTGAGGGCTATGATTGTGTAAACAAAAGCACTGCATTAACATTGCAGACACATCTTTGATTGAAGCCAGCACTTTGAATATACATAATCCTCTATGCAGCATCCTCTATGCAGCATCCTCTATGCACTACTAGGACTGTGTCCCAAGTGGCACCCTATCCTCTACAGTGCACTTCTTTTGGCTTCATCAGCCCTGGTCAAAAGCAGTGCACTACATAGGGAACAAGATGCCATTTCAGACACAGTCTACATATGTAAAATAGGACAGTATTGCAGAGCTTGTACAACTGATTAGGATGTAATCATGGGAAAATGTAGGGTAGCCCTCTCCACACCATTCAGCATCCCTGATTGCAATCAGTAGCCACTTGACTATCTGGTTATATCAGAGGATGGATCAGGACAGCAGCACAGTCACAATACACTCACGGCCTGACGACTCAAAGTCATCAGACTACCACAGTTGTTAGTGTGGCTGAATCCAGTCACTATCAGCCTGGAGGGACTTGAGGAAGAGTATATTTTATTTTCCATTTTCTGTTCCAAAATGGTGACTCCTCGTTGGCCATTTTGTGTCTGCAGTGCTGACTTACCCCTCTGTTTCTCTCTGAACCCTAGGAAACTATGGGGAGAGTGGTATGGAGGCCTTCAAGGAGCTGGCCACCCAGGAGGGTCTGTGCATCGCCCACTCTGACAAGATCTACAGCAATGCTGGGGAGAAGCACTTTGACCGCCTGCTTAAGAAGCTCCGTGAACGTCTGCCCAAGGCCCGCGTGGTGGTGTGTTTCTGTGAGGGAATGACCGTACGCGGCCTCCTAATGGCCATGAGACGTCTGGGCGTGGCTGGAGGAGAGTTCCTCCTCATTGGCAGGTAAGGCACAAACCTGTAAGGCACTGATTTCTGGGCAATGTGGTTTTTGTCTTGTATTTAAAAGTGGGCGCAGGGTGGTTTTGTGCCACCTGCTTCCTGACACGCATGTCACCAAGGCAACCAAGTTGAATTAAAGCAGATACCATTAGTGCTAGTGAGAAATGTTCACCAGTAATTATTCATTTGTATCTCTGTCAAAGACGCACAACTAGAGAGGAAGCGCTGTCTCCTCACTGCTCATATTATGTTATTTCAATGTGTAGCTTTTGGAGACCTTGAGAATTGGCAAGGGCATTGTAGGATAATCACCTATATCCACTACATAAAACACTCCACAGACTACCAGGAACTACCAGTATCACATACCATGTACATACTGTAGCTATATGCATACAGGTATGAAAATAAAGATTTGTTGAAAATGATCTTTACAAATAATCAACAAAGCCTTCAAATTCCACAGTTCAAGGGGTTTCAGTTGCTCTTTTGAAGTCGAAACACCCCTTCCCCCTCTCTCTCCCCCCCACTTTCTCATTAGAAGAAGAGGGAGGGGAGAAAGGGAGAGCTACAGTCACAGTGTGACAACCATACAGTACACCATCAGTAAAGTACCAGAATATTAGTAACTTTCAAGTTTTGGGGGGGAATTTTATAAGATGACATCTAGTGGCCTTTTTGGGTTCATCAGATTATCACAGGTGTCTGTAATTATTTCTGGCCCTCTGTATGGCCTTATTACATGTATAATAGATAAAGTAATCAAATAAGATGATTTTAAAATAAAAAATAGAATGTCAAAGCTGTAAAACATGATCCTAACTATAAACCATCAACTTAGTGAATGCAATTGGTGTTTATATTTTATGCTGAAACATTCATATTAATTTATATTTTTACACACTTTTATTTATTTTACTATGTCAATATGTCTTTGATGTAAATGTTTTGTAGCCAAACTGTTGGCAGTTGGAAGAGTTGCAGAGTTAATTGAAAACAATGCCATTGTTGATTAGATGCTTTTTTCATTAATTAGGTTATTTTCTCTTGAATCATATGGTCTATCCACTAGAAACCCATGGACTATACATGAATACATATATTAAAAGTTATTCAAGTTTAAATTACCAAAGTTACCATAGATTGCCATAGATTACCTATTAATTACCAACATTTCAGAAGATTCCGGTAACTTTGGTAAATTACCAGTAGCTTTGCAACCCTAATCAAGACCTTCAAGGACAACGACAATCCTCTGTTGTCATCAAAAGTGATGTCTAAAACCTGACCTCCACTGCCACTGCCTCCTTTCTTGTTGCATGACATCCTCTCTATTTATTGGTGATTTATTGGGTGTGGAGGTTGGTTGAAGGACATTGGTTCTTCTAACTGTCAGGCTTATGTCTAAGGAGGAGGACATTGATGAGACAGGCAGAGTGATAGGGGGGGGGGGGTTGTAGACTCTAAGCCAGGGTAAGTACTGTTCTCAGTGGATTTGCCAAACGCTTCTCAAACACTTCTGAAAACATTGCCCAAACACTGCTCCATCATCAGGGCCATCTTCTTGGAGAGCCCTTATGTTGCTCCTCTTATCTCTCACAGCTCTAGAGATGGAGGCTGTTATGTCTAATCAGCAGGGATGAAGAGAAAGCAGTTGCCTTCGTCAGGTTCTCTTTGTGTTGTTTGTGTCATATTCTATTGTATGGGAATTCAGTGGTTTTTGGAGGGGAAACAGAGGCACTCTCTCTATTCCAAGATCATGCCATATGAATTATCCATCGTAATGAAGCTCCAGTGTCTCTCCTCTCTCTCCTTCCCTACAGCATACCTCTCTGCTCTCCATCATTCCCTATCTCCCTCCATATCTTCCCTCTCTCTCCTCTCTCCTTCCCTACAGCATACCTCTCTGCTCTCCATCATTCCCTATCTCCCTCCATATCTTCCCTCTCTCTCCTCTCTCCTTCCCTACAGCATACCTCTCTGCTCTCCATCATTCCCTATCTCCCTCCATATCTTCCCTCTCTCTCCTCTCTCCTTCCCTACAGCATACCTCTCTGCTCTCCATCATTCCCTATCTCCCTCCATATCTTCCCTCTCTCTCCTCTCTCCTTCCCTACAGCATACCTCTCTGCTCTCCATCATTCCCTATCTCCCTCCATATCTTCCCTCTCTCTCCTCTCTCCTTCCCTACAGCATACCTCTCTGCTCTCCATCATTCCCTATCTCCCTCCATATCTTCCCTCTCTCTCCTCTCTCCTTCCCTACAGCATACCTCTCTGCTCTCCATCATTCCCTATCTCCCTCCATATCTTCCCTCTCTCTCCTCTCTCCTTCCCTACAGCATACCTCTCTGCTCTCCATCATTCCCTATCTCCCTCCATATCTTCCCTCTCTCTCTCCTCTCTCCTTCCCTATTCATTCCTCTCTCTCTCTGTCCATAGGAGAGTGGGTCTTTTTTTAACTGGTGTGGTGGTCTCCATGGGAGAGAGAATGAAAGCAGTGGCTTAGCTCCACATGCTTCTGGGTCAGAGAGAGAGAGAGGAGAGAGAGAGAAAGAGAGAGAGAGGAATGAGAGAGAGAGGAGAGAGAGAGAGAGGCTTGAGAGAAAAAGAGGAGTGAGTGAGTGAGAGAGAGAGGGGTTAGAGAGAGAAAGAAAGTGAGAGAGAGAGAGAGGAGTGAGAGAGAGAGAGAGAGAGAGAGAGAGGAGAGAGAGAGAGAGAGAGAGGAGAGAGAGAGAGAGAGGACAGTGAAAGAGGGAGATAAAGAAAGACTGACGGAGCATCACATACGCCAAACTTCTGTGTGTGTGTGTGTGCGTGTGTGTGTGTGTGTGTGTGTGTGTGTGTGTGTGTGTGTGTGTAAAACTTGGCTACAGTGTCATGGTCACACAGGCTTGGAGGTTGGCTGACAGATATTAGCTCATCAAAACAGAGCCTGCTACTCCATGCTAATTTGTGCCCTCGCATGCCAGCTGAGTGAGAAGCTGTTGATGAGAGAGAGATTGGATTTAGAGCTTAGGGTTTTAGAGGGAGTGTGAAAGACAGGCAGCGATACAGAGAGAGAAAGAGATGAAACAAGGTTAGGAGGGCTCATAGTTGAAATAGGGAGCGAGATAGAGGGAGAGTGACTTGAGTGAGACAAAGAGAGGACAAGAAATGGAGAGAGAGAGACAGGAAAGAGGATCTCTCTCTATGACTGACAGAAATACATAAAATCACAGAGAGAGAGAAACAGCCTGAGAGAAAGAAAGGGAATCAGACAGAGAGAGATACAGACGGCAGGTTTAGAGTCTGAGAACTCTTGTTTTAGAGCTCTTCTGTTGAACACTCGCGTGCTCTTCAGACGAGGGCCAGGTGCACTCTCATACAGGAACACTTTATTCCTGCAGCCCCAGGCCTGCTCCACAACCCTACCTCCACCACTCATTCTCCTCTGCTCTTCTATTCTATTCTCAGTCATATGGCTTGTCCTTTGTCTCCGTCTCTCTGTGATGTTGCCGAGGGTAACTGGCGGGGGAAGGAATCAGACTGTTGCAGATTGATCGTCTCCATGGCTTCGCTACAGAGCGTTCTGTCTTTTGCTCTGGCCATTATGTCAGTCTTTTGGTTCCTGTCGCAATCTGTGCATGACAGGTCTGTCTGTAGAGATCTCTGGGGATTAAAGAAATGCCTAGGTCTGTAGTTTGAATCAAAGTGTTTTCATGACTTCAGTCAGTTTCATATCAGCATAGATAGATAAATGTATTCAGAAAGAGAATGTGATTTGTAAATAATTGTATTATGCATCAAGGCACAGCTAAGCAAAAGTGGAATGTAGTTAGGATGGGTGTGGTGTTGCATGCCATGTCACTATGGTGGATGGCTCTCATTGTGTCTGGGAGCTCTTTGTTACATGTTTAATATCCCTTTCTCTCTCTCTCTCTCTCTCTCTTCTTACTGTTATACAATTATGCAGCACTAGATCACAATAAATCTGCAATTCTTCCTTGATGACATCCGACAGCCCAGAAAATGAGTCTTTCCCCCTTTCTTTTTGGCTGAACATTAAAACCTTACTCAGGATCATCTTAGGTAACTCAAATATTTACTTTCTTAAAAAACGTTTTGTGGAGCTGCATTTACATGGAGCACTTTTGCTGAAAGTCTGTCACCCATGGATTTGCCATTAAAAGTGAATAATCCAAGCAGGTATTTTGAATGTCTGGTTCCCTACATTAGATTGTCTGGGTTATCATTGTGCCTAGCAAAAGCATGAAAAAGTGATTCCTTCACATAAAATAAACCAAGGCAACTCTCTCTCTCTATCTTACAAAACACAATCCTCAAAAATGCTCACAGAGGTTAGTGAGTTTCAGCCGATATTGAAGCGAGGAGGACATTTGTATGAGTTGCAGGCCATTGTAGCATTCAGAGTGCTTGCAGGTTTCCATTGAGCGTAAACAAGAATGAATGCAATTGCTGCTCCCTCGCTGAATGGATGAAAGTATATTACTTGCAGCATTATTTCTTCAATTACATTTTGTGCCCTGGCCGTCACTAGATAGAAAATAAAAAGCAGAGAAAAATAAATCAATTTAATGCTGCCTGCTGTGTGGTTGGGTTTGTCTAAATAGATGTATGGTTCAGTATTGGTTATATTGTTCTTATCACAGCCATGGGTCCCAGGCTCAGACCTTCTGGGTTTAGGGTTCTGATTAGTTACTTTCATTAGATTTGATGTCTGATGGCGTGATTTCTTGGGTGGTGTTGGAGGCATGTGAGAGGAACTGTATATTCGGCCCCAGGATGTGGTTGGGTGTGAATACTGAACAGGTGTCCCATCACAAGGGGGCACTAACACCTCATGTCAGGACAGGGGACGTTGCGTAGAGGGAATCATAGATCTGGGTGTGAAGGGAGTAGTATCACGCTGTGCGTTGAGCTCTGACTCCGGAGTGAGCTAGACACACTAGTCTACTCTACACAGGCTCCCAGCATAGCGAACTGAGCTGTGGAGAGAAGCATCTATAGCTCTAGAACCCCTGCGAGCTGTCTCCTCTCACTCATAGTATAACTCTACCTTGTATGGAATAATGTGCCTGACCTGCTTACTGACTTTACTTCATTATCCATTGGGTAAAGTACAGTTCTGTTAACTCAACGGTGAGTCTGTCTGTTTGATCATGATTGACACACAAAGTTATGATTAGTGGGGGAAATAAACACTGCTAAGAGATTATTTCCCCCAACAGCGCTGGCTATTAGTCGCATCATATCTACCTTTAGTCATCACCACCAGTGCCTGTTCCATCCATTACCCAACCTCCCCCATTAGAATGACTGTGTGGGGAGCAGAGTCAGTCCCACCCACCTGCTCGCAATTAGTACCATTCGTCTCCTCTATCTCCCTCTGATGCTGCCTGCCTCAATGCTGTTATTGCTACAGACATTTATATAAGTTGATTTTCCACTTGTTGTACTCACTCATTTGAGCCCCAGTCTTTTTTACATTTAGATTTTTGTGTTTCCTATTTTGCAGGCAGGCAGGCAGGTAGGTAGGCAGGCAGGCAGGTAGGCAGGCAGGCAGGCAGAGAGACAGACAGGAAGACAGGCAGACAGGCAGAGAGACAGACAGGAAGACAGGCAGAGAGACAGACAGGAAGACAGGCAGACAGGCAGAGAGACAGACAGGAAGACAGGCAGACAGGCAGAGAGACAGACAGGAAGACAGGCAGACAGGCACATTGGCAGCCCAGGGACTTTTGTGTCTGAGAGATGGAGGTGAATCAGTATTCTTTCTTTCTTTCTTTCTTTCTTTCTTTCTTTCTTTCTTTCTTTCTTTCTTTCTTTCTTTCTTTCTTTCTTTCTTTCTTTCTTTCTTTCTTTCTTTCTTTCTTTCTTTCTTTCTTTCTTTCTTTCTTTCTTTCTTTCTTTCTTTCTTTCTTTCTCTCTCTGAGGCAGTGCCTTTTCCATTTCCTTAACGACTGGGCTCTGGTTTTTCTCCCAGCTTAATTAAATGAAACATTTAAGGAGAGAGAGAGGAGTACGAGGACACATTTAGCCCTGTCCTGCTTTTCACAGGCTTTTATCTCTCCTCTTCCCTATCTCCATCTCTGAGGAATGAAAGAACAGGAAGTAATTCCTGCATATTCACTATTTCCTCACACAGTGGCTTATTGTACAGTACAGACAGAACATAATGGAGTGAGCAGATTCATGATCTCCCTAAATTAATGGGCTACTTTCTCACTAGATTAGGACTTGTCTATGTAATCACAGAAAATGGTTCAGATTGAATAAGGACCTAGGGCTACATTATGAACATTTGATAGGGAGACTTCTCACCTCCTTGGCTGATCCCTCATCCCCAGTGTTGCTTGGGTAGGCCTAGGACAGCCTAGGACAGCCTGGGCTACCAGCATGGGGTGCATTATGGTGAAGTAGGTCAGTATAGTGGGACGGAGGAGGCCTGCCTGTGATTCCTGCCTAACAGATTATGTTTATACCCTTTTCTCAGAGAAGGCTGTGAAGTGAAGGGTGCTGTTCTTTAGAGGCGGCCCCATCTCAGCCTTGTCTCAGTCTCAGCCTTGTCTCAGCCTCGTCTCAGTCTCAGCCTCGTCTCAGTCTCAGTCTCAGCCTCGTCTCAGCCTTGTCTCAGCCTCGTCTCAGCCTCGTCTCAGTCTCAGCCTCGTCTCAGCCTCGTCTCAGTCTCAGCCTCGTCTCAGTCTCAGTCTCAGCCTCGTCTCAGCCTCGTCTCAGCCTCGTCTCAGTCTCAGCCTCGTCTCAGCCTTGTCTCAGTCTCAGCCTTGTCTCAGCCTCGTCTCAGTCTCAGCCTCGTCTCAGTCTCAGCCTCGTCTCAGCCTAGTCTCAGCCTCGTCTCAGTCTCAGCCTCGTCTCAGCCTCGTCTCAGTCTCAGCCTCGTCTCAGTCTCAGTCTCAGCCTCGTCTCAGCCTCGTCTCAGCCTCGTCTCAGTCTCAGCCTCGTCTCAGCCTTGTCTCAGTCTCAGCCTAGTCTCAGCCTTGTCTCAGTCTCAGCCTCGTCTCAGCCTTGTCTCAGTCTCAGCCTTGTCTCAGCCTCATCTCAGTCTCAGCCTCGTCTCAGCCTCGTCTCAGTCTCAGCCTCGTCTCAGTCTCAGCCTCGTCTCAGCCTCGTCTCAGCCTTGCAGAGATGATCTCTAAGTCTCCATTTTCCCCTTTAGGATTATCCCCCGGTGTGTGTGGCATGATCTCTGTGCCTGACAGAACCAGTGTTGGGGAGACATTTTTGCAGTTTTAAAAGCTAATTTCTTGCAATTCTACACATTTTGCCATGACTTATGACATGTTAATATGATATCTGAGTGAGAATGACTAACAAAATGAATGTGGGTACCCCGGTCGGTAATTCGGCCATGATTACTACAAGTTTAGATAGCTGACTAGACTAACTAGACTAATTTACCAATCAAAAATGTTTTAAAGGTAGACACAGCAGGCCTCCTGAGTGGCGCAGCGGTCTAAGGCACTGCATCGCAGTGCTTGAGCGTCACTACAGATCTGGGTTCGATCCCAGGCTGTGTCGCAGCTGGTCACGACCGGGAGACCCATGAGGCGGCACACAATTGGCCCAGCGTCGTCCGGGTTAGGGGAGGGTTTGGCCAGCTGGGTTTCCTTGTCCTATCGTACTCTAGTGACTCCTGTGGCGGGCCCGGGCGCATGCACGTTGACATGGTTGCCAATTTTACGGTGTTTCCTCCGAGTTAAGCGAGCAGTGTGTCAAGAAGCAGTGTGGCTTGGCAGGGTTTCGGAGGATGCATGGCTCTTGACCTTCGCCTCTCCCGAGTCCATACGGGAGTTGCAACGATGGGACAAGACTGTAACTACCAATTGGATATCACGAAATTAGGGAGAAAAAGGGCTACAAAATCAAATATTAAAATAAGGTAGACTCAGCCAAATGACGTTGCCACGAGCAGCACCGCATATAATGAGTGAGATGGAAGACTTCGCTCTCACACAGTCACACACAGTATCTGCGCATGTGCACAGGTTCACTTCATGCTGTTCACAGCGTGGAAGCCACGAGACCAAAACAGCAGAGAAGTTGAGCCTCACGCTTCAACACTCTTAGTTGTTTTGGAAATTTACCCACTATGCTGTTTACTTTCTGCATCTACGTCTACCTTTAACTGACAGGGGCTAATAGAGTGACTGTCAGTGAGTGAGATATAACAAGAGAAACATTTCTGATGCACAACCAAGTTTCGAAATTGCACCTTGTGTATTCTACTATTCGAAATCTCAACAGTAAGTTGAAACCCTGACTGAGTTCTTTAAAAAAAATATGTAATTGTTTTTATTTGAAGAAATTACCGAGGTCCGGACCTCGTTGTCCTCATATGTAGCTACGGCCCTGGAGGGAGGGAGGGGGGGGGGGGGGGGGGACGGACAGACAGAGAGAGAGACAGAGAGATAGATATCTCTACTCCTCTCCTCCCCGTGCCATGTTGCTACCCTTTTGACCCATTTTATGAATCTGGGTTTAGATTCAGTTTATTAGGGCATGTTGTGGGGGTGTTGGCTAGTTGAGTGATATTAGATTCAGTTTATTAGGGCATGTTGTGGGGGCGTTGGCTAGTCGAGTGATACTAGATTCAGTTTATTAGGGCATGTTGTGGGGGCGTTGGCTAGTCGAGTGATACTGCACAGATATGTACACTACAGCAGTGGTTCCCAACCTTTTTTCCTTGGAGCCCCCCCTACTTGTTTCTAAGAAAAGCTGAGCTCCCCCATAAAGCGCACAAGCACTTGTCCACGTGACAACCAGTGTACGTCTGTGTGTAACAGCAGTGTTAGATGCGCTTCATCCTCACACAGCTGGGCAAACAGTCTCTTGTTAGTAGGGCGAGCCTTAATGAAGTTTACAACTTTAACAACAGTTGTCAGGGTGTTACTAAGGTCTTCCGTAAGTTTTTTACTGGCCAATGCTTGGCGATGTAGCAGGCAGTGGAAAATTGCGCACCCCGGGGCTTTTTCCTTCAATCGGCTGTTAAATCCCTTGTTTTTGCCCATCAACGCTGCAGCCCCATCAGTGCAGCATGCAACAATATTCTCGTAGGGCAGATTGTTGGACGAGAGATATGAGTCCATAGCTATAAAAATATCTTGGCCTGTTGTTTTTGTGGCTAGATTGGTAGACATAAGAATGTCTTGTTTCAAGTCATCACCGTCAATATATTGAACATAAACGATGAGCACGGATTCGTCTGACACTGTTGTTGTTTCATCCAACTGAATGGCGAAGGGAACATTCCTAAGCTTCTCGTGCAGCTGGTTTTGACAATCTCCAGCCATTTGATCAATTCTGTCTTTGACAGTGTTGTCAGAGAGTGGGACGGTTCTCACTTTATCCACCACCTGTGGGCCACACAGCCTCTCTCTACAATTTTCAGGCAGGCGGATTTGATTAGCTGCTCTCCAATATTTTGCGGCTGTTTAGCCTTGGCAATTAATAGTGAACACTCAAATGACGCCTCTGTGGCTCTGTGTAAATCACTGCCTGCTCTTTAAAACTTTTCTGATGTCAGTGGATCTTTTTGATAGTGCCAACTGCTTCTTCCTCTCAAAAAAATCCTGACCTTCACCAATAGTCTCCTGGTGTTTTGTTTCCTGGTGTCGTTGCATTTTGCTTGGCTTAATGCTGTCATTAGCTAGCTTCTCGCCACAAATGACACATTCTGGCCGAGTCCTGTCCTTCAATAGAACCGAAGTTAAGATAAGTCATCAGCACTTTTAAGTTTCTTAGACATATTGTTTTATTCATAAAACTCTGCTCTGACTGCAGGAAAAACGAGCTGCTAGCTGAAACTGATTGAGCGTGGGATATTGACATGCACAAATATGATTTTTAATAACATTTTAAAATGTATTAATTTTACAATTAAATTATAGTGGAACATTTTATGCATGTTTGACCTCAAAGCAAATGAGATCACAGTTTTAATTCCAGCATATATCACATAAAATGTCACAGAGAAGGCAACGATAGTTCTACAGCTTTTTTGTGTGATTATACTCAATAGTAGTTCCACAAAGTATTTTATAGTTGATTTGTGAGACTAAATTGCATCTTGTTATGTTTCACTGAACAAGAGGCTTTACAAGAGGAATTTGAATATTCCTAACATACCACAGACTTTAATTAAAAGCTGAAAAACATTGTCAAGGACATCTCTCTCTCCAATTGATGCCTTGTTTTTTTTCTAGTATGAAGGACTGGTGAATGACATTGAAATGATCAGAAAGAGCATGCTGGGTTGGCATTTGGATGTCATTGTGAGATCAGACGCTGAGGCTGAAACAATGTCCTTGTTATGATGGCCCCTTGCTTATTCTCTGTTTTTATAGTTCGCACACATACATATGCATGAAAATGAATACATGTGCATGCATGCACACATACACAATTAAGCAATTACACACACACATACACCCACAAACACAATACACACACACAGTCTAACTGTAAAATGTTCTATCCTCGTGTGGGAAATGTGTAGAGTTGCAGGAAATTATCTTTCAAATAGCAAAATGTTGTCTCTGCGGCCAAGAGGACAGACTCTTACATTTTCGGTGGGAGCCGCGCCATTGGCCACGCCCACGGCCACTGTCTGCTCGTGTCAAATGGGTCAAAACAAGGGAACAAGGGAACGCATAATAAATCTCTTACTTTTTTACTTTTTAGGAAACTCTTTTACAATCAATTCTTTCCCTCAGAAGACGGTGCATGTGATTAAGGCTCTACCCCGCCAATTAATTCATGGCTTCATAAATATACAAATGCGTTAGCTATCAAACTGGAACTAGATCATCTGAAACAGTCAGGGGATTTGTTCGTTTGTTCTCTCTCCTGGCACTCGGCTGAAAGCTCTGTTGTGTTTTAGACATCAATTATCTAACTGTTTGTTCAGCAGCTCTTCCACAACAACGTCTCACAACATTGAGGATCAGTCAATCATCTAGCCAGTGCTCACACACACACACTGATCTCTAATTGACCACTTGATGCATGTGGGAATTTGGACTTGAATATATTTAATAGCAATTTACTGGAATAAAAGGAAGGGTGCTGCCTCCAGTGATTCAACTAGCCTAGCTGTGATGTGGTGAGAATAATAGTAGTAGCAGTGGTAGGTGTTTAACAGTCTTAGTCTAAATGTGGTTGGGTCCGTGTTTTCATGATGAGGTACAGTGCATTCGAAAAGTATTCAGACCCCTTTACTTTTTTCACATTTTGTTACATTACAGTCTTATTCTAAAATTGATTTTTTTTTATTGGGTCATCAATCTACACACAATACCCCATATTGACGAAGTGAAAACAGGTTTTCAGAAAAAACAGAAATACCTTATTTACGTAAGTATTCAGACCCTTTGCTATGAGACTCGAAATTGAGCTCAGGTGCATCCTGTTTCCATTGATCGTCCTTGAGATGTTTCTACAACTTGATTGGAGTTTACTTGTGGTAAATTCAATTGATTGGACATGATTTGGAAAGGCACACACCTATCTATATAAGGTCCCACAGTTGACAGTGCATGTCAGAGCAAAAACCAAGCCATGAGGTCGAAGGAATTGTCCGTAGAGCTCCGAGACAGGATTATGTCGAGGCACAGATCTGGGGAAGGGTTCCAAAACATTTATGCAGCATTGAAAGTCCCCAAGATCACAGTGGCCTCCATCATTCTTAAATGGAAGAAGTTTGGAACCACCAAGACTCTTCCTAGGGCTGGCTGCCTGGCCAAACTGAGCAATCGGGGGAGAAGGGCCTTGGTCAGGGAGGTGACCAAGAACCCGATGGTCACTCTGACAGAGCTCCAGAGTTCCTCTGTGGAGATGGGAGAACCTTCCAGAAGGACAACCATCTCTGCAGCACTCCACCAATCAGGCCTTTATGGTAGAGTGGCCAGACGGAAGCCACTCCCCAGTAAAAGGCACATGACAGCCCGCTTGGAGTTTGCCAAAAGGCACCTAAAGGACTCTGGTCTGATGAAACCAAGATTGAACTCTTTGGTCTGAATGCCAAGCGTCAAGTCTGGAGGAAACCAGGCACTGCTCATCATCTGGCCAATACCATCCCTACGGTGAAGCATGGTGGTGGTAGCATAATGCTGTGTGGATGTTTTTCAGCGGCAGGGACTGGGAGACTAGTCAGGATCGAGGGAAAGATTTAACGGAGCAAAGTACAGAGAGATCCTTGATGAAAACCTGCTCCAGAGCGCTCAGGACCTCAGACTGGGGCGAAGGTTCACCTTCCAACAGGACAACGACCCTAAGCACACAGCCAAGACAACGCAGGAGTAGCTTCGGGACAAGTCTCTGAATGTCCTTGAGTGGCCCAGCCAGAGCCCGGACTTGAACCCGATCGAACATCTCTGGACAGACCTGAAAATAGCTATGTAGCGACGCTACCCATCCAACCTGACAGATCTTGAGAGGATCTGCAGAGAAGAATGGGAGAAACTCCCCAAATACAGGTGTGCCCAAGCTTGTAGCGTCATACCCAAGAAGACTCGATGCTGTAATCGCTGCCAAAGGTGCTTCAACAAAGTACTGAGTAAAGGGTCTGAATACTTGTGTAAATGTGATATTTCAGTATTTTATTTGTAATAAATTTGCAAACATTTCTAAAAACCTGTTCTTGCTTTGTCATCATGGGGTATTGTGTGTCGATTGATTAGATTTGTTTTTGTTTTTAATCCATTTTAGAATAAGGCTGTAACGTAACAAAATGTGAAAAAAGTCAAGAGTTCTGAATACGTTCCGAATACACTGTATTTAAAGGTATATACAGTACAGCAGGGTACAGCAACAGCATGAAGAGAGAGAGAAAATGTCAATTTTTCTTTATCGCAAACTCTGATGTGAAAGTAGCGATGCATGTCTACCTTGGCAACAACTCATAAATAATTTATGGGGGTGTTAAATAAATGCTCCACACACACACACACACACACACACACACACACACACACACACACACACACACACACACACACACACACACACACACACACACACGCATAGTCTATTTCCCAAACCCAATCTCTCTCTGCCATAGCCTGCTGTTGCAGTACTCCACGTCTCTGGGGACACATATTGGAGGTCCCTGTATAACATTGTATCGAATTTAGCACTGCGAATGCAGTTAGCTACTTTGGCGCTGAGCATGGACTAGACTGGTGATGGGAGGGAGGGTGGAAGGCACAGTGAACAATAATTATGGTTGTTTTGATTGTGAATATCTGATGGGGGGAAGAGTGACGGTGGTTTGGGATACGCATATAAATGCACATAGAGCCTCAGAGGCAAATGTAACTGTGACTAATCAATTTCATGTGTTTCTGGCGTGAACTCAATTAAGAGAGGGAAGATATGATTCTGTTGGCTAACCTTTCTAAAAAATAAAACAAAAAACCACCCAGAATTCAGAAACGTGTCAGTGGAGGATTATTAAGTGTTAACAATATTTGTGTGGTGGACCTTGAAAATGTGGGGAAATGTTTCCCTGTGTTTCTATCAGTGCTAAAAACGTTACCACTCCAAAATAGTGGTAATTTTCCTTAGATTTCACGGTTTCTCTTAGACCTTTAAAATGGCCAAACATGGCACAGACACCCCCCCCACACACACACACTGAGTATATCAAACATTAGAAACACCTTCCTAATATTGAGTTGCACCCACCCCCTCCCCACCACAAACTGATGCGCCTGGCACCTAATACCAACTACCATACCCCGTTCAAAGGCACTTAAATATTTTGTCTTGCCCATTCACCCTCTAAATGTCACACACAATCCATGTCTGAAATGTCTCAAGGTTTAAAAATCCTTCTTTAACCTGTCTCCTCCACTTCATCTACACTGATTGAAGTGGATTTAACAAGTTACACCCATAAGGGATCATATCTTTCACCTGGATTCACCTGGTCAGTCTATGCCATGGAAAGAGCAGGTGTTCTTAATGTCTTGTACACTCAGTGTTTGCTCTTGTCAGTGGTAATTGGCTGCTGGCTGACTCACTCTCTAATTGGAGGGTAGCTGTCAACAGTACAGGTATTCAAGGCTGCTGCAGCCAGCAGCACAGAGAGAAAGAGAGCCAGTGAGTGTAGCCACATTACAGATGGAGAGAGAGAGAGAGACAGTATAGCCACCACCCACCAACCCAGACAGCCACATCAACACCAACTCGCTAGAGAAGAGAACAGCATAGCTTAGAGGAGCTCTGTATATGTAGTCATTTATTTTCTTTGTCTCTGTCTCTAGTATTTCTTCTTCATCCCAGATGCATGTCTAAATGAACTTCATTTAAAATCTGACACAAAGGGAAAGAAAACAAACAAACAAGCAAATTGAGGGAGTGTAGTAGACAGTGGCAGTTGGTGCCGTTTAAGATGAGGGAGGATTATTTAATTTTGAATACAATGAATACACCCCTGATCACACACCCACACAGTTCACTTTCATAGCAGCCACATACAAACTATTTATTTATATCTACGCGCTCTTCTCCTCTCACCTTTTCCCTTCGCTTGTGGACTTCAGTGCACAACACATCAGCTGTCTGTGACCAGGCGAAAAAACATTTCCAAGCCAAACCTTCATATCATGACTGCTAACCGCTACAACACAGCCTACATCGTTGTCACATCATAGTCAACATAGCTACTAGAACTAACACATTAGTAAACCTGCTACAATTATGCAGTACAGTGTAATTGTACAGTCAGCAGCATGCACTTTAGCAGTTACACCGGTGGGCCCCGGTGGCAATAAATTAATACAACCAAAAGCTTACCTTGACTTGGAAGAGTTCCAGTGCTGGATAGCCATAGCCAGCTAGCTAACATAGCATCCCTCTCTGTTTAGGCCAGGTGTTTGAGTAGGCTATACTAGCTAGCTGCATTTAATGCTAGCTAAGTAAGTGAAAGTGAAAAAAATATGATATGAAATATATCTCTCTCTCTCTCTCTCTCTCTCTCTCTCTCTTGCTTCTCCTTAATTTTGGAAGAAATTAATTTGTTCACTGTTCAACTTTTGTCTTTCTCTCTGTTTGAGTCAACTACTCACCACATTTTATGCACTGCAGTGCTAGCTAGCTGTAGCTTATGCTTCCAGTACTAGATTCATTCTACGATCATTTGATTGGGTGGACAACATGTCAGTTCATGCTGCAAGAGCTCTGATAGGTTGGAGCTCCGGAAGTTGTCATAATTACTGTGTAAGTCTATGGAAGGGGGTGAGAACAATGAGCTGCTTAAGTTTTGTATTGAAGTCAATGTACCCAGAGGAGGACTGAAGCTAGCTGTCCTCCGGCTACACCATGGTGCTACCCTACAGAGTGCTGTTGACGCTAGTAGCATTCAAAAAGTATTCAGACCCCTTCACTTTTTCCACATTTTGTTACGTTACAGCCTTATTCTAAAATGGATTTAATTCAATCTACACACAATACCCCATAATGACAAATCAAAAACAGGTTTTTTTAAATTGTTGCAAATTTATTACAAATAAAAAACTGAAATATCACATTTACAAAAGTATTCAGACCCTTTACTCAGTAGTTTGTTGAAGTACCTTTGGCAGCGATTACAGCCTCGAGTCTTCTTGGGTATAACGCTACAAGCTTGGCACACCTGTATTTGGGGAGTTTCTCCCATTCTTCTCTGCAGATCGTCTCAAGCTCTGTCAGGTTGGATGGACAGCTATTTTCAGGTCTCTCTAGAGATGTTTCAATCGGGTTCAAGTCCGGACTCGTCCCGAAGCCACTTATGCGTTGTCTTGGCTGTGTGCTTAGGGTCGTTGTCCTGTTGGAAGGTGAACCTTCACCCCAGTCTGAAGTCCTGAGCGCTCTGGAGCAGGTTTTCATCAAGGATCTCTCTGTACTTTGCTCCGTTCATCTTTCCCTCGATCCTGACTAGTCTCCCAGTCCATGCCGCTGAAAAACATCCCCACAGCATGATGCTGCCACCACCATGCTTTACCGTAGGGATGGTATTGGCCAGGTGATGAGCGGTGCCTGGTTTCCTCCAGACGTGACGCTTGGCATTCAGGCCAAAGAGTTCAATCTTGGTTTCATCAGACCAGAGAATCTTGTTTCTCATGATCTGAGAGTCCTTTAGGTGCCTTTTGGCAAACTCCAAGTGGGCTGTCATGTGCCTTTTAATGAGGAGTGGCTTCCGTCTGGCCACTCTACCATAAAGGCCTGATTGGTGGAGTGCTGCAGAGATGGTTGTCCTTCTGGAAGGTTCTCCCATCTCCCCAGAGGAACTCTGGAGCTCTGTCAGAGTCACCATCGGGTTCTTGGTCACCTCCTTGACCAAGGCCCTTCTCCCCCGATTGCTCAGTTTGGCCGGGTGACCAGCTCTAGGAAGAGTCTTGGTGGTTCCAAACTTCTTCCATTTAAGAATGATGGAGGCCACTGTGTTCTTGGGGACCTTCAATGCTGCAGACATTTTTTGGTACCCTTCCCCAGATCTGTGCCTCGACACAATCCTGTCTCGGAGCTCTCGGACAACACTGTAGACCTTCATTGCAAAACAGTGTGTTTTAATCAATTATTTGGTGACGTGAATATATTTAGTATAGTTTTATCTAAAAAGGATAACTTTTGAAATGTTTCACTATTTTTATTGTTATGAAATTCACTGAGGAGGATGGTCCTCCCCTTCCTCCTCTGAGGAGCCTCCACTGGTAGTGGAGTTGACAATTAAGATGGAAGCCATCTTTGTCCCGTCTTTGTGATATTATCCACAAAGAGACGGAGATAGTAGTGGAGAGAGATATTTGGATTAATCAATAGCCACAGAGCACAAGCTGAGGGGCTAGTGATCCCTACAGAGACCATAGAAACTATAGTAGACTTAAAGGTCACTGCCTATTACCTTGAAGAGCAAAGGACGGGACCTTGTTGGGAAGATTTGACACATGGCCTAAGCTCTGCTACTCTTTGTCCCCCTTCTCTCTTCATGTGGCCTGGTCTGAAAGGATACTGTCAGTGAACGTAACAATGACAAGACAGTGAGACTATTCTAAATTGCTCACCTCCTTGTTGGTTGGATACAGGTCGACTCCCATCTTCCAACATCTTGCAAACAGTTCTATCAGGTCGGTAAGCAGACAGAATGCAGCAACACCATTGCTACGGCTAGCAGAAGTCCCATGTGTCACTGGATAAATGGCTAAATTCCTGCTTATGAGTTCATGGGGAAATGTAACACAGACATAATTCTTTAGTAAATTATTTTATTGGTTTTCTGTTGTGATGAAAGCTTTTTTTCTTCAGAATGAACTTGCTCTTCCCTCTCCAAAATATTGAACTGACTGTGCATCAGTGCCCTGATTGAACTATTAAATGAAACATTCATTATACTGTAGTTTAAATAGCCTTTCTTCATAATTGATTTGTTAACCACGTTTGATGAAAGTTTAATTGGGAGTTAAGTGAAATGGGGTTTTACCAATAAGTGCCTTACAAAAGTTTTGATTTCTCTCCACTTCACAATTCAAACACAGTGCTTGGTCCTATGTAAAGTTCATTATCTGCTCTCTCTCTCTCTCTCTCTCTCTCTCTCTCTCTCTCTCTCTCTCTCTCTCTCTCTCTCTCTCTCTCTCTCTCGCTCTAGTGATGGATGGGCAGATCGTGATGAGGTGGTAGAGGGGTATGAACAGGAAGCAGAAGGTGGGATCACGATGAAGCTGCAGTCAGAGGAAGTGAAGTCATTTGATGACTACTTCCTGAAGCTGCGTTTGGACACCAACACACGGAACCCGTGGTTCCCAGAGTTCTGGCAGTACCGCTTCCAGTGCCGGCTGGCCGGACATCCACAGGAAATGAAGAAATACAAGAAAGTCTGCTCCGGTGAGAACCACTAATAAACTACATTACCCAGAGTCATGATGAATTAGCAGGGTTTAGGTTGGGAGGAGGAAGGTTATATTTTGACCACAATGTCAATACATGATGAGTTAGGCTGGGATAACATGAATAGTTAATCTTAATGTTTTGAAATAGCAATTGTATGATAATGATATTGAGGTCTCCCTTTTTCCCCCTTTCCAAATACTCTCTCTGCTTGCGAACAAAAGGTGATCTAGGTAAACTGAGTTGTTGCCCCACCAAAATCACTAACATATTTTTTATGGATATTATTCACAACAAATCACAATTAACATACCGATTAGATGTATTACCTGAAACAATGCTCAATAAGCATGCTTTCAAACATTTTGTTAGAAAAGCTTTTCTAAGTATTGATGTTGTTGTGAGTGTGTTCACCTCAACATTTAGGTATTATACATGTACTACTTTGTAATACCTGACTCTCTTAAGACTTATTAAGTAAACCAATATGGGTTGATCTAAGATAGTTTGCTGTATCTCATGTTATGTTCTCTTCCTAAAGATCTCCAAGGTGGTAAGTGTATATTTCAGGATTAAGGAGATGATGACTTTACCTGCACTTGCATCGTACTGTATAAGCACATCACTTCACTTCGGCAAGACTTGTAGAGTTTGACTGGTGCCAGCTCTGAGGATCATGTTGGCCTCTTGTTCTACCTCTAGACCAGTGAAATAAATAGAAAGCTCCAAATTGGCTGCTGTGTTCGGAGAAAGCCTTTGGTAGGGTCAAATCAGTCAAACTCTACTGTACAAGCTCTTGGGTTGTTTTTTTGAAAGTACTGCAATGTGGAGGGAGCACAAGGAAGAATGAGTCACTGAAACACCCCTTTCAGTAGAACACCACGGTAACGGTATGAGAGCGATGTGTTCTATACCCCCTCTGCTGCCTATCTGCATGATCACCACAGACAAAATACGGCCATTTTGTAAATGTATAGAGAAACAATAGGAAAATATGGAGAGAAAATGGATTGAGATTTAAGCAGTTAAACATTCACGGAGTAGCACCTCAGGTACAGTATGATAATAGGGTGAATGAATGTATCTTTTAAAAAATGTCACTATTAGTGCTATGGTTGCCCTATTCCCTGTGCTTTGTTAATGTCCACCTTTGATTTGCCAGTTGTATTGCCTGACAATGCTTTCAGCTGGCTGATCAAAAATGCTTGTTACACAATATGGTGTCCACAGACTTAACTGTTTCTCCCTCAAGATTCCTCCAAGTTCTGTATCCTTTGGAAGAAAATAAGCCTTTGAACACCTTATTGTGATCTACTGTATGGTGTGTGCCAATTCTATTGTGCTGCAAAAGAGAGATGTTTTTGTTGTATGTTTTGATCCAATTATAATTCAAAACTCAGTTCTTTATGGGTAGGAGAAGGTTAGTTGTATAATTCTCTTGTGGTACAATATTGTTTGTGACAAAATGTTCACATTGATACGGCATTGTAAATCCAGCACAAACAAACAAAATGTTCGCCCTCCTTAGAAAAACAACATCAACCAATCCCCCATTTTGACATTCTGTAAATTTCTCACCAATCCCTAGGCAACGAGAGTCTTCATGAGAACTACGTCCAGGACAGTAAGATGGGCTTCGTCATTAATGCCATCTATGCCATGGCCCACGGTCTCCATGACATGCACAGTGAGCTGTGCCCTGGCCAGCCAGGCCTGTGTGAGGCCATGGACCCCATCGACGGCAGCAAGCTGCTGGACTACCTGCTTAAGACCACCTTCAGAGGGGTATCAGGGGAGGATGTGTACTTCGACGAGAACGGGGACACTCCTGGCAGGTGAGGGACATGGATGGAGTAGGAGGAGAGGAGGTGGCGAAAGGAGGAGGAGGAAGAGGGGGATGGGGGGGTTGCTATGGAGAATTGTTGGTGAGCAGATTTTGTGTGAAATGACTATGAACACATATGTATGGGCATACGTACACACACACACACACAACGTACACACACAATGTACACACACACACACACTTACACACACACCTTAACCACTCAGAATGAATGCCTAAACTGTTAACCTTTGAGTTATTTTTATTTTAACCCTGTAACCACACAGATTTAACCCTTTAACCACACGGAATTAACGCATCGAAAATAATATGTCGAATTTCGAAGGGAAAATATGAGATCTTGTTGCCAGCCAGCTACAGATAGTCCCTGAAAGACAGGTGAAAAACACCCCCAGTCATCTGTTTTTCAGCTAGAGATCAGAGCTAGTACTTAGGCATGGCCTCATAATCAAAATAGATCTGGGTTCTAATCCCAAATTGGACGTTCTGTACCCCTCTAAGTGGCTTTACCTGAAATTGCTTGGCAAAACTTCCAACTATATAGTCTGTAAGATGTTAAAGTGATTGAATAAAGGGGTCTGCTCTAAGCAAGGGATTTAGGGGTTATCATTAAATCACCTGCCACTTATTCACTCTTAATTTATCCCTTTCTCTCTTTCTCAATTTTGCCCTTGCTCGGTGTCTTTCTCTCTCTCTCCCGTAATCTCTCCCTGTCCCTCTCCATTTATCTCACCCTCTCCATGTCTCCCCCCCCCCCCCCCCCACTCCCTCTCTCTCTCACCCCTTCACCCTCTCCTCTCCCCCTCTCAGGTATGACATCATGAATCTGCAAAGTGTGGGAGACGGTAGCTATGACTACCAGCAGGTGGGCTCATGGCACGAGGGCATTCTGAACATCGATGACTGGAAGCTGTGGATGAACAACAGTGACATGGTCCGCTCCGTCTGCAGCGAGCCCTGCTCCAGGGGACAGATCAAGGTACAGACACTGAAAAACCACGCTGAGCCAGGTTGGGCCAGGGTGGATTGGGATAGGTCCTGAACCAGTCCGTCAGGAATACCCAGAATCCAGTTTAGTGCACAACTACTTTGACTATGTTTGTGCTTTAATGATTTTGTTTAATCTTATTTTAACTAAGTTTGCTCTGTAAATTGATCCCTAGCTTAGGAATTGATGAGCAGATTTAGTTCC
This sequence comes from Coregonus lavaretus, assembly GCF_964263955.1. Lineage (NCBI taxonomy): Eukaryota > Metazoa > Chordata > Actinopteri > Salmoniformes > Salmonidae > Coregonus > Coregonus lavaretus. Next base: position 15,047,929 of record NC_140018.1, on the reverse strand, counting down.
TGGTTGAAAAGGTATAATTTCATTGTGTATTAACACAATGCAGTGGAGCCTATATTATCTTGAGGAAACACCTTGAGTCTCTCCAACCAGGGCCAATGTTATTCAGCCTGGCCATAAGACCCCCATAGGGAGCATGCACACTCTCCTGTCTGCTTTAGCTGGGCAAGCAACAGCTTTGTTTACAGTGCTGTGCATCACCCTGTTTTACATATCACTGCTCTGGTAACATACACTCTAGGAACAGGACAAAGTAAATGCAGCTGAGCTTGTCTATTGGAATATAATTTGTGTGCGGCTAAGGAAAAACTGTTACACCATATAGGTTATTATAAAATGCACCTGACTTGACTTATTAATTTTAGCTCCAAGTGGCGCTTCAACTTGCACCATCAAGGCCATATTAGACGCTAATACCCATCTTTATATCTGATTGCGGTTAGTGCTGTGTGGGTGTGGGGGTTGTGATTTGTTGTGGTTTGGGTATTGGTATTGTTTTGACTGAGAGCTTGTGACCTCTGACCTCTTTGTGATCAGGTGATCAGGAAGGGCGAGGTGAGCTGCTGCTGGATCTGCACTACCTGTAAGGACAACGAGATTGTCCGGGATGAGTTCACCTGTCAGGCCTGTGACCTGGGCTGGTGGCCCGATGACGAGCTGGAAGGTAACTAACTAACTAACTAACTAACTAACTAACTAACTAACTAACTGGGAACTATCTATTTATGTGCCATAATAACTGACTACATGGCTCTACCTAGCTGTAGCTCCCCCAGCTCCTACCCCCTCTAACCCTACTATCTTCTCTAACCTGTATGTCTGGCACAATACACAAATTCATATAATTTCATAGCTCGCATCCACCTGTGGGCTGCCACTCAAAAATAAGAAGTTTTAAAAAGTACACAAATACAAAGCATTGATCACCATGATCATACCACAGAGCCAAAAAGTAACAATACATTTAGTGTGTAAAGAAAAAAAAGAAGAAACATATTCTATTCTTGACACAATACATTATTTACTATTCAGTTCTATTGAGTACAAAATAATCTGAAACACAACCAAAACAAACAGCACATGCATTCAACAAATTTGTAGAGTCACAAGCTTGATGTAGTCATTGCATGCTATAGTACACACATAAGTGAATTTGTTCCAATACTTATGGTCCCCGAAAATGGGGGGACTATGTACCAAGAGTGCTGTCATTTCTAATATGGATTAAAATACCCTCAAATTAAAGCTGACAGTCTGCACTCTAACCTCACAGTCATTGTATCATAACCAAAGTGCTGGAGTGCAGAGCCAAAACAACAACAAACTTGTCACTGTTCCAATACTTTTGGAGCTCACTATATTTCTCCATATTCTGTTCCAGTTACTTTTTTAATGGCTAGCTCAGAATATGAGATTTCCAAAAGTTGCTCATATATTATAGAGATCAGTCCTTTTGGGAGCCCAGATCATTTATTTAGAAATGCCATCATTGGATGGTTCAGTTATTGGGTTTCCCAAGGGACCATAGAACAAAGGAGTTGCCTGGTAATGTATATGTGTCTTTCAAATCTTGGAATGTTCTCAAACCATTACTGCCCGTGATATCAGCAAGGATACAGATTCCACATTTGGACCATTGGGTGGATGTAAAAGGCCGCCCTCCAGATCGCAAAGCCTTATTGTGAAATATTGGAGTGTGGGCATGTCATTTTGATTTCCAGTTACGTTGTTTTTCAATTTTCCACCAAATAGAGATTGTGTAAGCAATAATAGAACCAAAGCGTAGTTTACATTGTTTAAGGGATATATATCAGTGAAGACCACCGCTTCCAGGGCAATAGGAGACACCATATTTCTTTCTATACTCAGCCAGGGGAAGGAAGAATCATGTCTAAACCAATTTAGGATGGGATGAAATGCTAATGCCTGGAAATACAATTGAATGTTTGGTACGGATAGTCCTTCTACGTCTTTCCCTCTTTGTAAGTTTGTTAATTTTATCCGGTATCGCTTACCTTGCCATATAAATTTTTTAACCGAACTATGGATTTTATCCCAATAGCCTGAAGGGGAAGACAAGGGAAACATTGAACTACAGAAATTCAGCTGTGGCAATATATTAGTTTTGACAATAGATATTTTGCCGGTTAAAGCAACTGGATTGTTAGCCCATCTGCTGAGGTCGGATTGAATTGATTTGAGTGTTCTGTTAAAGTTTCTAGCAATGGTTTTATCTAAGGTCTAGATAAAGTAGATATCGTCAGCGTATAATGAGATGACGTGATCTGTAAAATTGAGAGATATTGGTGTAATTTCTGTTGATTGTATAATTGCCTGGGCCGGGGGCTCCATAGACAATAACAATTGCAGAGGTGTGATGGGATCACCTTGCCTGCTACTTCTAGTAATTCTGAATGGAACAGAGCAGGTACTGCCTGTTATTACTATGGCTGACGGATTGGCATATAGTATTTTAATCATATTAATGAAATTGGAGCCAAGTCCCCTATGTTCCAAAACCAACCAAAGATATTAACATTCTAGTCTATCAAAAGCTTTTTCTGCGTCGAGAAATAGAACTGCCCAAGGAGCTTTGGTTTCTGATGAAGGATATACAGTTGAAGTCGGAAGTTTACATACACCTTAGCAAAATACATTTAAATTCAGTTTTTCACAATTCCTGACATTTAATCCTAGAGTTAGGATCACCACTTTATTTTAAGAATGTGAAATGTCAGAATAATAATAGAGAGAATGATTTCTTTCAGCTTTTATTTCTTTCATCACATTCCCATTGGGTCAGAAGTTTACATACACTCAATTAGCATTTGGTAGCATTGCCTTCAAATTGTTTAACTTGGGTCAAACGTTTCGGGTAGCCTTCCACAAGCTTCCCACAATAAGTTGGGTGAATTTTGGCCCATTCCTCCTGACAGAGCTGGGGTAACTGAGTCAGGTTTGTAGGCCTCCTTGCTCGCACACGCTTTTTCAGTTCTGCCCACAAATTTTCTATAGGATTGAGGTCAGGGCTTTGTGATGGCCACTCCAACACCTTGACTTTGTTGTCCTTAAGCCATTTTGCCACAACTTTGGAAGTATGCTTGGGGTCATTGTCCATTTGGATGACCCATTTGCGACCGAGCTTTAACTTCCTGACTGATGTCTTGAGATGTTGCTTCAATATATCCACATCATTTTCCTTCCTCATGATGCCATCTATTTTGTGAAGTGCACCAGTCCCTCCTGCAGCAAAGCACCCCAACAGCATGATGCTGCCGCCCCCGTACTTCACGGTTGGGATGGTGTTCTTCGGCTTGCAAGCATCCCCCTTTTTCCTCCAAACATAACGATGGTCATTCTGGCCAAACAGTTCTATTTTTGTTTCATCAGACCAGAGGACATTTCTCCAAAAAGTACGATCTTTGTCCCCATGTGCAGTTGCGAACCGTAGTCTGGCTTTTTTATGGCGGTTTTGGAGCAGTGGCTTCTTCCTTGCTGATTGGCCTTTCAGGTTATGTCGATATAGGACTCGTTTTACTGTGGATATAGATACTTTTGTACCTGTTTCCTCCAGCATCTTCACAAGGTCCTTTGCTGTTGTTCTGGGATTTATTTGCACTTTTCGCACCAAAGTACATTCATCTCTAGGAGACAGAACGCGTCTCCTTCCTAAGCGTTATGACGGCTGCATGGTCCCATGGTGTTTATACTTGCGTACTATTGTTTGTACAGATGAATGTGGTACCTTCAGGCATTTTGAAATTGCTCCCAAGGATGAACCAGACTTGTGGAGGTCTACAATTTTCTTTCTGAGGTCTTGGCTGATTTCTGTCAAGCAAAGAGGCACTGAGTTTGAAGGTAGGCCTTGAAATACATCCACAGGTACACTTCCAATTGACTCCAATGATGTCAATTAGCCTACCAGAAGCTGGAATTTTCCAAGCTGTTTAAAGGCACAGTCAACTTAGTGTATGTAAACTTCTGACCCACTGGAATTGTGAAACAGTGAATTATAAGTGAAATAATCTGTCTGTAAACAATTGTTGGAAATATTACGTGTGTCATGCACAAAGTAGATGTCCTAACCGACTTGGCAAAACTATAGTTTGTTAACAAGAAATTTGTGGAGTGGTTGAAAAACGAGTTTTAATGACTCCAACCTAAGTGTATGTAAACTTCCGACTTCATCTGTAATATATGTAATAGACAATGGAGGTTATCTGAGAATAATAGTTTTTTACCAATTTAGGTTAATACGTTTTGAGATGGGACGACAGAAGTTTAGAAGATATTTTAATATCTGATGTACTGATTTCTATACTCTTATTCTCTCTGTTTCACTCTGTCACGCCCTGACATAGAGTTCGCAAGTTGGTTTGGTCAGGGTGTAAATATCTATGTATGTGAATATCTATGTTGTGTATTTCTATGATGGCCGGGTGTGGTTCCCAATCAGATGCAGCTGTCGATCGTTGTCTCTGATTAGGGATCATACTTAGGTAGCCATTTTGCCTACCTATGTTGTGGGATCTTGACTCTTGTTTGGCATGTTTGTGTGTAGCCATTGTGAGCTTCACGTTACGTTGCTTTTGTTGTTTTGTCGTGTGTTAACTTAGTTAATAAACATGTATGCATTCCACGCTGCACCTTGGTCCAATCCTGTATTCAACGAACGTGACAGAAGATCTCACCACCAACGGACCAAGCAGCATGCCCAGGAGGAGCAAACACCCTGGACACAGCGGGACGCAACATTGGTAGATGTCCTCCTCGGTTGGGGGAAAATTACAGAGGAGTAAGCCGTCCGTTACGGTGAGGTAATGGAGGAGGTCTGGAGTCCGGATCAACGGCGACGCCAACGGTGCTGACGACGAATGAAGCCCGAGAGACAGCCCCAAGAAAATGTTGGGGGGGGGGGGGGGGGGGGCACACGGGGTGGTCAACGAAGCAGCAGGAGGCCGTGAAAGGGCTGACTGTGGAGGAGGAGGCCGCTATTGTAGAGGTCCTCCAAGACCTGCGGATCAGCAGTATGAGAGAGGAGGCCACCACATTACGGGGGCTGTTAGAGAAGAGGGAGCAGGAGCTCTCACTTCAGAAGGAGGCGCTGCAGGAGGCCCAAAGGGAGAAGGAATTAGTGGATGCACGGAGAGAGGAGCTGGCCAGGCAAGAGCTGGCAGAGCCAACTCCCCGTACTCATTTACATTTTAGTCATTTAGCAGACGCTCTTATCCAGAGCGACTTACAGTTAGTGAATACATTTTTTTTTTTTATACTGGCCCCCCGTGGGAATCGAACCCACAACCCTGGCGTTGCAAACGCCATGCTCTATCAACTGAGCTACATCCCTGCCGGCCATTCCCTCCCCTACCCTGGACGACACTGGGCCAATTGTGAGCCGCCCATGAGTCTCCCGGTCACGGCCGGCTGCGACAGAGCCTGGATTCGAACCAGGATCTCTAGTGGCACAGTTAGCACTGCGATGCAGTGCCTTAGACCACTGCGCCACTCAGGAGCTGTAAGGAGAGTGTGTTCATTGACGAACCAAGTTATGCGGAGATACGCACTGTGTCGCCAGTGCGCTTTCACAGCCCAGTGCGTCCTGTGCCAGCGCCCCGCACATGCCGTGCGAAAGTGGGCATCCAGCCAGGACGGGTTGTGCCAGCTTTACACTCCAGACCTCCAGTGCGCCTCCACGGTCCAGTATATCCTGCTCCGGTTCTACGCACTGTGTAACCAGTGCGCCTCCCCAGACCGGTACGCCCCGTACCTGCTCCCCGCACCAAACCAGTGGTGCGTGTCTCCAGTCCGGTACGGCCCATGCCTGCTCCTTGCACCGAACTAGTGGTGCTTGTATCCAGTCCTGTACGGCCCGTACCTGCTCCCCGCACCAAACCAGTGGTGCGTGTATCCAGTCCAGTATGGCCCGTACCTACTCCCCTCACCAAACCAGTGGTGCGTGTCGCCAGCCCGGTACGCCCCGTGCCTGCTCCCCGCACCAAACCATTGGTGCGTGTCGCCAGCCTGGTACACCCCGTACCTGCTCCCCGCACCAAACCAGTGGTGCGTGTTTCCAGTCCGGCACGGCCCGTGCATGCTCCTCGCACCAAATCGGGGGTGCGTGTCTCCAGTCTGGTATGTCCCGTGCCTGCTCCTCGCACCAGACCAGTGGTGCGTGTTCCCAGCCCGGTGCGGCCCGTGCCTGTTCCTCGCACCAGACCAGTGGTGCGTGTCCCCAGCCCGGTACGGCTGGTGCCAGAGCAGTCCGCTCCACCGGTGCCTGGTCTAGCTCCGGTCAGCTGCTCCACTCCAGTGCCAGAGCAGTCCGCTCCACCGGTGCTTAGTCCAGCTCTGGTCAGCTGCTCCACTCCAGTGCCAGAGCAGTCTGCTCCACCGGTGCCTAGTCCAGCTCCGGTCAGCTGCTCCACTCCAGTGCCAGAGCAGTCCGCTCCACCAGTGCCTGGTCTAGCTCCGGTCAGCTGCTCCACTCCAGTGCCAGAGCAGTCCGCTCCACCGGTGCCCAGTCCAGCTCCGGTCAGCTGCTTCACTCCAGTGCCAGAGCAGTCTGCTCCTCCACCGGTGCCAAGTCCATCTCCGGTCAGCTGCTCCACTCCAGTGCCAGAGCAGTCTGCTCCACCGGTGCCTAGTCCAGCTCCGGTCAGCTGCTCCACAAATTACATTGCTTTTGTTGTTTTGTCGTGTGTTAACTTAGTTAATAAACATGTATGCATTCCACGCTGCACCTTGGTCCAATCCTGTATTCAACGAACGTGACACTATCACCTAAAGACATTACTCTCTCTGTCATGTGCTCTGCCTTCCCCAACTCTTCTCTCCTTTCATCTCAACTACTGCTCTCTATCTGTCTCTCTGTCTCTCTGTCTCATCTTCCTCCTCTTGGTGCCTTCCCCTCCCTCTTGCCTTCTCTTCTCAGCTCTCTCTCTCTCCACTCTTCCCGCTTCCCCCTCTGTGCCTTCCCCCTGACCCAGGCATTGTTTTGTCAGCGATTCGAGCTGACGGGAGCTCTCTCTTCTCCTCTCACAGCTGCTAGGTGAAAAAACCCATTAGCTCTTTTAGAGGACACAGGTAGATTTCCAACAGTTTGTCGTCTGAGATGAAATTCCCCTCTTTCCTGTGAGTCCCTAAGCATGTCTGGGGAATACTAATAGGGAATATAATTCCCAGATCCGAGTGGAAAAGTGGAAAGGTGGCTATTTTTATGACTCGTCATTCTTACTGGGGAAACCAACGTTTAGAGAAGGGAAGGTGTTGTGAACTTGACGAGCGAGGAAGTGGTGTGAGTCTTTTATAAGTAATGTTGAAATTATTCAAAGATCTACTTACAGCTTTGACAGGATTGTGTAGGGAAGAGAAATAAGGGATTTGAAGATTTTTGAGAGCGAGGATGATGATAAATGCATTTCATATTTGCCTCCCTTTTCCATTGCCGGTGTGTGAGCCTGATGCCTTGATAAACTAAGCTTGGAGGCCAGAAATGTAAAAATGATTGTGATTTGGGTTATGAGAACTAAATGATGCTGGTTGTGGTGGCATAGACGTAGGCAGGGCTAGTCTGTGGTGGTGCTGTAATGCTATTAGCTTGGAGCGCTGTGTAATACAAGGGTTTTAAGCTGAGTCTGGGGACGTCACTTTCCTCCTATTAAGCCCTTGCGAGTCTCAGTGTGTGTCTGATGACAAATCACCACCAATGCGACATGATGGACAGCTACACACACAGACACACACACACACACACTGACTGACACACACACACATACACACTTTACGCTGCAGCATAAGCATGAGAGGAAAATCGGACAGATTTGGACCGTGTGTTCTTGAGTAATTCTTCAGTCTACCCATGTTCCCATCTTTTCCATTTACAGAGCTTCCTATTTCTTTTCCACAATTTACATGCTTCAATTATTAGATAGACAACAATAGCATCTCTCCTTTCCTCTGTCCTCTGCAGGTTGTGTGCCCCTGCCTCTGAATTACCTGGACTGGTCAGACGTGGAATCCATAGTGGCAGTGTGTTTGTCCTGTGTGGGCATCCTGGTCACCCTCTGGGTCATCTTAATCTTCGTGGTGTACCGCGACACGCCCGTGGTCAAGTCGTCCAGTCGTGAGCTGTGTTACATCATCCTGGTGGGCGTCTTACTGGGTTACATCTGCCCCTTCACCCTGATCGCCTATCCCACCGTGGGATCCTGCTACCTGCAGCGTCTCCTAGTCGGCCTCTCGGCTGCCATGTGCTACTCCGCCCTGGTCACCAAAACCAACCGCATTGCCCGCATCCTGGCCGGCAGCAAGAAAAAGATCTGCACCAAGAAGCCCCGCTTCATGTCGGCCTGGGCCCAGGTATTCATCTCCTTCTTCCTCATCAGCCTGCAACTCATCCTGGAGATAACCCTGATCATCCTGGAGCCGCCCTTGCCCGTCAAGTACTACCCTAGCATCCGCGAGGTCTACCTCATCTGTAACACTAGCACGGTGGGCATGGTGGCACCGCTGGGCTACAACGGCCTTCTCATCATGAGCTGCACCTACTACGCCTTCAAGACGCGCAACGTCCCGGCCAACTTCAACGAGGCCAAGTACATCGCCTTCACCATGTACACCACCTGTATCATCTGGCTGGCCTTCGTGCCCATCTACTTCGGCTCCAACTACAAGATCATCACCACGTCCTTCTCCGTGAGCCTGAGCGTCACCGTGGCGCTGGGGTGCATGTTCTCGCCCAAGATGTACATCATCATCGCCAAGCCGGAGAGGAACGTGAGGAGCGCCTTCACCACGTCTGATGTAGTCAGAATGCATGTGGGAGACGGCCAGGCGGCTCAGCAGAGCAAGAGCATTCTCAACATGTTCCGTAGGAAGAAGAACAGACATGGAAGCACCAAGTGAGTAACCTTCAGTGATGTTCAGAACTCAGGTCCTAGAGATGAGGGCATATAGAAGGACAGAATAGGGCCTGCACACTCATTTGGATCCAAAAGTTGTCTTGTGACTACATTTAACATGTGTTTGTAGTCCCTACTCTGTCATTCTACTGTTTTCTGCCCAAATATGATGACATATAATGTGTGTTTGACTATACATTTTCTTGGTAGATTAGCCAATTAGAAACTAAATGTGATAGATATTCACAGATTCACAGATGTAATGCTGAGGTAATATATGTTGATTTAACTCAGAACTGGGCGTATCTTCAAAGCTAGTCCAATTGCAAGATTAACACAAAATAATGAGAGCGTATACTTTATGTATGATGATTAAAGAATAGATTTAAAGTGGATTCCTAATAGGCGTTCCACAGCAAAGATACTGACAGTAAGGATTGAGACGGGAGATGAGAGAATGTTGTCTGAGTGTTGTCTCTCACCATTGCTCTAATATGCCCCTCTCAAACTCTTCCAACAGACAGAGGTTGACTCTGACAGGCTAATGTTTAGACACAGGGCTTGGCAAACTCCTATCCTTGAGGACTGCGGTGTCTTTGGAAAATAAGGGCTCAGTGGTTAGTAGGAGGAGGGTCTACTAATCTTTCTTTATAGCTCCAGACTGGTTGGTGATTACAAGGTATGAATGACAGCCAGGAGACACTGCAGCCTTCAAGGGAAGGAGATGTGCACACCCCTGGTTTAGGCACTTTTGGTTTGTCCTGAATTGCCCTCACATTTATCCCAGTTTGAAGCATGAATGCCTCTCTGTCTCCCTCACTAATCATATAAGAGATACAAATCTAACCTAGCCTGCTATGCACAGCACTAAAACCTTGTGTCATGACTTTTTGTCAGACAGTACAGGCACCAGAAACATTTTGCAAGTGCATGTTGCCCATCTCAGCTTGATAAGGACTTACTGTAGATAGACAGGTCTACATTTGGTGGATGGCTCAAAATACTTTGAATTCAGCCATCTAGGATTCATAATTCTGTTCAAACAGAACATTATGAAATTATGAATCACTAAGTATTTAGTTAAGTGCGCAGAATGATTATTAAAAGCATTGCCTCTTAGAATTAATGAATGACCCACAGAACTGCTGCCTCTTAATGTCGTTAAAACGTATTTAAAGAATTTTAACATACATATAGAAATGTTGAAATGCTGCTGTTATGTTCTATTGTGCTATATTGTTGTTGTTGTTGTCTAACCCTTCCCCCGGGTTGTCTCCGTCAGTAACGGCAGTCTTTATCTCGTTCATAGTTCTAATGGCAAGTCTGTGTCATGGTCTGAACCAGGTGCAAGACACCCTCAGAGGGGGGGGAATGTGTGGCACAGACTGTCTGTGCATGTGAGGAAACAGGAAGCCGGCTCGAATCAGACGGCGGTCATCAGGCCCCTAACTAACGCCACCGTCGACCCCCACAGCTGCGACCCCCGCCACCACCACCACGGCCCTGGCACAGACCCCCACCTCCCCTACCCCGGCACCAAGGCTCTGTACAACCTGGCGGAGGAGGAGGGCGAGGGGGGGGAAACACGCCCTCTCTGGACTCCCCCCCACTCCCACTCTGGAACGCTCCACGGGCAGGACTCGGAGGAGCCACCCTCTTATTCTCACTTAACGGACTGTACCACCGAGCATTTGCAGGGGGCGATGGTGGACACGTACAGCTCCAATGTCCCTGGATTTAACGACACAATGGGTGCCTCCGGCATTCAGGCCAGCTCCACCAACCAACTCCAAAGTTTCACCTCCTCTCAGCTTTCCCATCCCCTGCAAGGGGGGGCTTCTTTTGGAGAGGAGGGCCTCATCTCCCCCCTGGAGGGGGCTGAGGGAGAGGCACTGGACCTCCTACACAGCTACACGGAGGAGGAGGAGGAAGAGGACGACGACGATGAGGAGGAGGAGGAGGAGGAGCTGGCTCAGAGTAAGCTGACTCTGGAAGACTCCTTGACTCTGACTCCCCCCTCCCCCTTCAGGGACTCAGTGTGTTCTGCTGGGTCGGTTCCCGGCTCCCCTGTCTCTGAGTTGGTCCTCTGCAGCCCCCCGAGCTCTGCCTACTCCTCCGTCATCCTCCAGGACTTCAGACAGAGCTCCTCGACACTGTGAGAGCCACCAGGCACTGACACACACACACAGACACACCATGTTACTAAGAGGTAACATCAATGATTTGATAATGTATTAATTTATACATTTCTCCATTTGCTCTGTCATTCGCTTGCTTGGATTATACAATACTTTTTACATCAAGGCGGAGTCGAAATGAGAGAAAATAAAAAAGAAATGGAATAGTCCAGTAGCAATCATGTTTCTCAAGGGATGTGAGTTCCCACCAGCCTTTCTGCAAACTTTGAGACTGGGAACAGCGCCTACCCGGCTCTTGTGCCAAATGGATTGGCAATCACAATGATGGCTGTAGCTATATGGTTTGGTTTTGCTGTTGTTGTGCATTTAAAATATCCTATGAGACAAATGGAGGGAAGCCCTATTGCTGTGTATAAGGTGCTTGGGACTTCTCCTATGATTTCAGTGAGATACAGGGACAAAGCCGGCTAAAGACTACAGATCACAGAATGTACTGCCTGTTTGGTCCAATACTGTACCTGTGCAGTTCATAATACTATGTGTAGCAGACGCAGCTGTTTCAAAAGACTCTCTTTGCCTTTTCTCATAAAGACTTAGTCGTCAATAAGAAGCACTCGCCTCAGCTTACCAGTACTTTTACTGCTGACCTCATTGCAGCTCAAACATTTGCTCTCTGATAGGAAATAAACTCTCTTTATGAACCGCAGGATATGCTACAGTATATTATATGACTGATGTTTTCATGCAGTATTATGTGTCTCCGACATTGCATACAGGGCCCCAAGGTACTGTAACATAATATACTTTAATTGGAGATTGGGTATTTGCGCTGTATGAGATACTTTGCAACATGTTTTGTTATTGTGCCAATCAAAGTAGTTTTCCAGTTCTCTGCATTAATGTTTACTGTATAGCTCTTTGCAGAGACTGGTGATGAGGCATCTTCAGGAGATTCTGAGATTGTGTACAATATTCTACATTATGTGGTGGGTTTGATTGTAGGCGACAGTAATTTTATGACATAAGTTCAAACATATTCTATGAAATCCTGAGACATGTTTGGTTCACACAGGATGCTATGAAGATGCGATTCTGTTTTCCATACTGTGTAGGGTGTCCACCCACATTGCCCAGAGTGGGTGAAAACGTGTTTTGGTGATGAAATTTCAATTCCTTATGTTATAAAATATATTTTACCAAGACAAATATTATTATTTATGTTCTGAATCATTCAGTGGGGTCTGTCTCTAACATATCATTAACATTATATCCAAAAAGCCGGATTTCGTAACCTAATACATCCTATAATAAGCACCGAGCTCTGTTGACATAGTGGTGCAGGTTTCTCGTAACAACATTTGAGGATTTAACATTTTGTGGTCATCGTCTTCAAAGTTGTTTCAGCGGGTCGCAAAAAGCAAAATATGCATGACACGAGCTGAATTAAATGTAAAAGGCTTTGCAAATAAAAAGCTTGGTATATGCTCTATGCTTCGTTGACATTTCACAGAGATAAGCTTGTTTTTGTGAGAAATCTAAAAAAATAACAGGAATTTCGAATTAATATGAAAAGCGTATGCTAAAATATGAAAATACTACATGTCATGTCTCAAAATCAATATCCATCTTACCTCCATATTGTTTTATGTCCTGCGGATTGGAGAAGAAAGATGACGAGTTCAACAGGAAAGTGAACCTGTCAGGTAGCCATAGCCTTAATTCTTGCACAAATGTACACAATGTACATTTCCAGATTTTTTGCCACTTTTTTCTCTAGCCTCCATTGATTTAGTCACCCTAATTCTGGCCATCCTACAAGGGTAAAAACTCCAATAACTTTTGAACAGATTATGACAGAGACATTAGGTTTGGACCATTGGTTTCTTAGAGGATTATCTACACAATTAACATATTTTACCCATTGGTCAAAAGATGCATTTTTGATTGGACACCCTATACTGTGTGTGTGATGATTTTTTGTTTTGTTTTCTGAGGTCACTGTGTCATTGTAATGGGAATATACTTGTGTATGTTTTCAAAGTTTGTAATACTGTTGAACCATCTCTCGTTTTTTCACACGGATGGTATGTTTGTAATATCAGTAAATGTTTATATATTTAGAATGTGAAACTATTTATACATTTTAAAACTCATCTTACAGATGCCTGTGAAAGAGCTGTGTGTTGACATTGATTTTGGGTAACTTTTCAGATAAACTTTACAAGTCAACCGTATCCTCTTGAAAATATTCAGTTGTAAAGCTTACCAATGGGTAGTTAGTTGTGGTAAGATTATACACGCTTCAATCTCGCTTAGATCTTGTACTATAAAATTGCAGTTGTATTGGTTTACTTGATCATACGTTTATTAGTACTTTATCTATAAGAATGAAAATCCAAAGTATATAAACATGAATATACAGTATGTATAGTACTATAGTATTGTAATTGTTATTACAAAATGTTATATTTAGCCTATTAGTGTAACTTGTTTGAAGGTTTTAACATTTCTTAAATGTAACGTAACAGAAAGATCACGTTTTACACGGTCTCAGCTTGAATGAGGTAGGCCTACATGTTTTTGGCAAGGCGAACAATGCTGTAAAATAAAAACCTTTTATAGTAAGATGACTGTTGATTGCATGATTTCATAATGCTTTAATTTGGGTTAACTGGTGCATTTTTTTCACCAATTAAATGGCAGTCCTGATAAACTTTATAATGCATTTGTCCAAATAGGCCCCTACCATTTGTTTGAACGTTTTGATTACAGGTAAAATGTACATGAATAGAAAACATAATATATTAGGAGCAATTAGTGCGTTTGAACAATCAGCATGAGCAGAGCAGCTCAAAAAAAAAAAAAATGGCAAGTGCCTCTCTCTCTGTCAGACTCACCATGGTTACCATGTAAACACATTAAGAGAGAAAAAAAAGTTTAACCGAAAGTAGACATTTCCGGGTCCTATGACTTTTATCAGGTGGTTTTGAGCAAGTAGGAGGAGGAGGGAAGTAGAGCGCTTTCTATTGTAGTTACCGTATTTCCAAACAACACAGAAACGGAGAGGACAGTTTCCCATTGCCTCATCTTGTGAGAAAAAAGGAAGTTGTTGAGTTTGAGAAAGTTGTCACTGTCACTCGGAGTTTCACACCATGGCAGGCGGCTCGGTATCGGAGTGTAAGGAATACTTGTTCAAAGTCCTAGTCATCGGGGAGTTAGGTGTGGGGAAAACCAGCATCATCAAACGATATGTCCACCAGCTATTCTCCCAACACTACAGAGCGACAATTGGCGTAGATTTTGCACTCAAAGTGATCAACTGGGACAGCAAAACGCTGGTGCGGTTACAACTATGGGATATTGCAGGTAGGACATGGATGCACATTTTCATTAATATCAATACTTTTGAGATGATGTTACAAAAAATAGAGTACCATATGTTATGCACTGAAAGTGCTTGAGTGCAGTGACCGCGCATTTCTAGAGGGGAAGTTTAGGAAATCACAGGCGCTCGTGAAACCCGTCGCGCGTTCCCAGGAGAGCACTGTAAGTAATGTGACTCACAGGGCTGTTCGCACAATCGCAATAACTTTATTTCTTTGTTACTTGTTACATAAGTACGCAGGAGAACATTCAGATTGAAGTTACAATTCCTGTATAGACTGGTCTGTTTCGTTCCCACGTGGTATGATGATCAGGATAGCGCATATAATTGAGAATGGAATGTAGGTCATGGGCTGGTCGCCTGAGTGCCCACCCAGTGCTGAGAGGAATCCAACCTTTGCCAATTGGCATCACATTTCTACAGGTTGAGTAAGTTTCAGTTGGCTCAGTTCACACACACACACACACACTCTCTCTCTCTATCTTAAGAATAGCCTACAATCTAGTCTGTGGTGTTTTCCAAACTCAGTCATGCATGCCAGCACATGTTCTCTGTTCTCTTTCCAGTCGTGAACCCTCCATTCTTCTTTTGTCAACTTTATGACAACCCATTTTGTAAACCTCATGACAAGCCCTCCATTCAGGATCTTATCATTTAAGAATCTAAAATTAGATTGGGAGGCAGATTGCCACATGCCACTTGAAACTGTTTACACTGTTTAAAAAGATCCTCCTCACACTTTTGAGTTGTGACTCTGTAAACATTTACAATGGGTTTTGGTTCTATGACCTCAAGGCACTTCACTGCCATATGAGGCCTTACTTCTAGTGGGGGGGCATTTGGTCAGGGATTCATGGGAAGCAGTCGTCAGGTAGCTTAGTGGTTAAGAGCGTTGTGCCAGTAACCGAAAGGTCGCTGGTTCTAATCCCCAAGCCGACTAGGTGAAAAATCTGTCGATGTGCCCTTGAGCAAGGCACTTAACCCTAATTGCTCCTGTAAGTCGCTCTGGATAAGAGCGTCTGCTAAATGACTAAAATGTAAAATGTAAATCATCACTGATAAATCAATTGGTTTGACTTAAAGGCTAACCTCAGCCTCCTACCATGACGAATACACAGCTCACATGATCATATTTCTTCTCACATTCTTCTCACATATTCCCCCCGTCCCGGACACAAAGACTCTAATGCAATCTTCTAACAGGACTCTCATTGAATGGATACATTTATTATTGGCTTCCACTATGCGTCACATGTGAGTCTTTATTAGGCCAGGCAGGAATACAGGCAGCCATATGGATACAGCTGACTCCCTGTCATACGCCTGCCATCTGAGAGAGAGGCTACACGTTTATCATTAGCCAGGAGTAAGAGCTCTCTGTGTGTGTGTGTGAGAGAGAGCGGGAGAGTGAACTATTGCTTTTATAGGCAATCATGAGGTTGTGAGATTGGGATCAGGACATGCACAGTAGCCTATAACTGTCATGATTTGAATTTGTGAAGTATGTTGTGACGGATGTTCAATTCACTATGAATGAGGTTGAATTTGAAACCAGATATAGGACTAGGGAAAACCACTCTGAGAAGTAAAGTCTGACATGTAGGTTGGCAGACTGACATGGACAGAGACAGACAGTCTTCACAAAGACTGTTGAAGGATGACTGCTGTTTTATCATGATCTCATCACACACTGGCAGCGCTATGAGACAGGTCGTCACGACAACCGTCATCTGTCACTAGATCTGATAGGTGATGCCATTGTCTCAAAACAGGTGGTGTCACTCCTCCGCGACGCTGGTCCCTCAACTGATCTGTCTTCTAAGACTTTGAACTGACATTTGAATATTGCACATCCACCATTCAAAAAAATGAAAACATAGATCCTAATTTTTGATATATCACTGTGCTCTCGTATGACTCTCCATGAAATAGGCAGAATAACTAGCTAGCTAAATTATGTGATTTTATAGTTTGCAATTGTGTGAAAATAACTAACCGGTGGCTATCTCCTGCATACATTTTGTGCAGGGACGTTGGTCGCCAGTGCAATGGCTTGATCAGCTGTGTAGCTAACTGTTGTAGCTAGCTAGCTTACTGATATAGCTAGGTAGCTCTTCCTTCACTGACATAAAAAGATTGCTTAGCCTGTTTAAATTACCCTGAAGTTATAGACATGCAGCCCATACACAATTAAGAGGAACTGGTAGTTATCAGAAATCAGTCCGTAGTTCAGCATGTTTCTCCACGATCGTATCGTTGGGTCAGCTGAGCACAGCAGCTGACTCAGGAGGTTACTGTAATGACTTGTGGCAGAAGAACAGCTGCTTCATGAAAACCCATAATAATGTCAGCATTAGCACTACTAGCTACAGTAGCTTGCTAGCTAGCTTTTGTTGGAAGATTTAACATTGTGTGTGCAGCACTAAGTAAGTAGCTGGTTGGTTAGCAGCAGCGTTTCAGTTAAAGATGATTTCAGTGACTGGTTCAGCTGTTAGACAAATTTATGCTAGCTTTCATGGGCAAACTTCAGAAATACTGCTAATTGAAGCACAATAATACTTAGCTAGGTGTAAAATGGGGCGACTAAGACCTCCTCACCAAAAATGAAAAAACATTATTGACATTTATTGTTTTAACATAGATTCATTCAAACAGTTTGAGGGGTTCAGCAGACAATGTCACCTAGGTAATATTTTCGAATGTTATGGCAGCCCATTGTCGCTGGACTACTTTTTATCTATCCCATTACCCTTTGCGAGATACGAGACAGTGCAGGCATAATCGACACGCTATCTGATGCAAGACAATGAGGTGACACAGAGAGAGAGTAGGACAGCGTGCAGATACCCACCGACATGGGTGTTAGCTCATACCAGGGAAGGCAGCCTGTCACATATGGATGGCACTCTACCAAAGGAGCTGTGAGGTCAAAACACACACACACTTCCTCATTCACATTTACTGATTGTATCATTGCTAAAGATAAGCTGTGAGAGAACACACTCTCACACCCACACAGATATAACATCGGATGAACTCTGAGGGGGATGACACACATACACAATTATATACATTATACACACCCTCCCACACACAGACATACACAATATACACACCTATTCTGGAGACAGTGAGGATGACAAGGACTCAGAGAAAATAAGGAATTAGGGAGAGAAAGTGAGAGGTGTATTGCCAAGTCATTAAGAACAGTCATTAAGCATTTTAATGGTGCAGAAAAAGGGGGTGGGCTTGTCCTCATGGCAACGATAAGGACCAACCAACGTCGAACCAACATCGTCTTTACTCTCCCATAATGATTACAATCTGGGATGGAATGATGGTAATCAGGGCCTAGTGGAAGATGAATGTACGTTGGAAGTCAGCGTGAAGCCAGGGCCTCGCCCGCCCCTGTGGCCCAGAATAGCTGCCCCTTCTCTGGGCTTGTCTGAGCAGGGGGACAGGATAATTACAACCATGAGGTGGTGGTGGTGGTAAATAAGCCAGCACCTTGTGCCAAGGATTTAGACATCCTGAGAGAAGGGCACCTCACTGGTTCACTAGAGGGGGGAGGTGAGGAAGGAAAAGCAGAATGGGGGAAGGGGGGGAGGGAGAGGGCCAATTTTCCAACAAGGGTATTACCATTTTACAGTATTGGATTATGTGGCAATGTTCATAGTCT
Source organism: Coregonus lavaretus (assembly GCF_964263955.1). Taxonomy (NCBI): domain Eukaryota; kingdom Metazoa; phylum Chordata; class Actinopteri; order Salmoniformes; family Salmonidae; genus Coregonus; species Coregonus lavaretus. The sequence continues at coordinate 15,029,830 of NC_140018.1, read as the reverse complement.
AAAAGACTGTAGAGAGTAACTCTTCGGTTCGCATGCTCCTTAGTGGAATGTGACTGATGAGTCGTGGTTTAGTTATGGACTTTGTTTTACAGCTTCTCCTATGCCACTCACTCTGCATGTTGCAACTTCCTATTGGCCCTAGCTGTCTCGTAATGACCACCATATGTACTGTACCTCCGCCAGAGAAACATTTGGCCGGCATTTGAATAGAATTCTGTGGGGTTTGGTTCACAGCCCCGAGCCTCCCAACAACTAGAATGGCGCTGTAATGGAAAGAAGCCGTTTTACAGGCTCCTGACCAATTCTGCTGTTTTGTGTTTATTTGCGCTAATCTTATTTTCTTTGTACATAATGGTTCCACCATCGTTTCCTATGACCGAAAGAGCTTCTGGACATCAGAACAGCAATAACTAACCTCGATTAGGATGAAGATGTCTACTTCATCGAGTCGGAGGCGCAGGACATACTGCTCACCCCGGACCAGGCCCTAATCCCCTAGACTCGAAAAAGAAAAATGCGGTTTAAGAGAGGCGGGCATGCTGACGAAACGACGTCGGCGAGTACGTAAACCGCCTCTACCCTCAGTTCTATTGGCGAACGTACAATCTCTGAAGAACAAACTGGACAAGCTTAATTCGAGACTATCCTATCAACAGCACCTGAATAACTGTAATATACTATGTTTCTTGGAGTCGTGGCTGAACATTGACATGGATAATAAACATCTAGATGGTTTTTCTATCCATCGGCAGGACAGAACAGCAGCGTCGGCTAAGCTCAAGGGGGGAGGTGTGTGTGTCTCTTTGTTAACAATCTCTAATATTTAGGAAGTCTCAAGGTTCTGCTCGTCTGAGTTAGAATACCTCATGATAAGCTGTAGACCATACTATTTACAGAGAGAGTTTATCTATATTTTTTGTAGCTGTCTGTTTACCACCATAAACTGATGCTGGCACTAAGACCGCACTCAATGAGCTGTATAAGGCCATAAGCCAACAAGAAAATGCTCATCCAGAAGCGGCGCTCCTAGTGGCCTGGTAATTTTAATGCAGGAAAACTGAAATCCGTCTTACCTAATTTCTAACAGCATGTCACCTGTGCAACTAGAGGTGAAAAAAAACTGTAGATCACCTTTACTCTACACACAGTAACGCATACCAAGCTCTTCCTCGCCCTCCATTTGGCAAATCTGACCATAACTCTATCCTTCTGATTCCTGCTTACAAGCAACAACTCAAACCGGAAGTACCAGTGACACGCTCAATACGGAAGTGGTCCGATGAAGGGGATGCTAAGCTACAGGACCGTTTCGCTAGTACAGACTGGAATATGTTCTGGGATTCATCCGATGGCATTGAGGAGTTTACCACATCAGTCACCGGCTTCATTAATAAGTGCATCGATGTCGTCGTCTCCACAGTGACCGTATGTACATACAGTATCCCAACCAGAAGCCATGGATTACAGGCAACATCCTCACTGAGCTAAAGGCTAGAGCTGCCGCTTTCAAGGAGTGGGACACTAATCTGGACGCTTATAAGAGTCCCGCTACACCCTCCGACGAACCATCAAACAGGCAAAGCATCAATACAGGACTAGGATTGAATCCTACTACACCGGCTCTGACGCTCGTCGGATGTGTTAGGGCTTGCAGACTATGACGGATTACAAAGGGAAACCCAGTCCCGAGCTGCCCAGTGACGCGAGCCTACCAGACAAGCTAAATGCCTTCTATGCTCGTGTCGAGGCAAGCAACATTGAACCATGCATGAGAGCACCAGCTGCTCCGGACAACTGTGTGATTACGCTATCCATAGCCGATGTGACTAAGACCTTTTAAACAGGTTAACATTCACAAGGCCGCAGGGCCAGACGGATAACCAGAATGCGTACTCAGAGCATGCACTGACCAGCTGGCAAGTGTCTTCACTGTCATTTTCAACCTCACCCTGACCCAGTCTGTAATACCTACATGTTTCAAGCAGACAACCATAGTCCCTGTGCCCAAGAACGCCAAGGTAGCCTGTCTAAATGACTATGGCCCCTGTTACGTTCTCCCCTCTGGTGTAGTTCGTCTGAGGAGGAGACGTAAATGCCCGTGCCTACGCACACAATGTAAACTAGATGGATGGGGAAGAAATGTGGGGTGTAACTAACTAAAATAATGGGACACAACAACCAGTACTCATTGTTAGCCCTCTGGGGTCGTTTAGTAAGGTACTGAACAACATGTACAACACCCATAAAGAAACAGTAATAAAACAAAGACCAATCAAACAAACCAGGGATGATAAGAGAAGGGAATGTTTGGGAACGGGGTCCAAGTAATGAAAATAAACAAAAGGTCCCTCCGCCTCTACACACCTAATTCTTCCTAACACTCTAAGCCCTAACCCGCTTTCCTACCTGTTACCACAAATACAGGGGTGACACCCGCCCGGCTAACCTAGTGTGTAAAACAGTGGGTTATCTACGTGTGAATGTACACCCATGGGCAGAACTACCTTTCCCTTCTCCAGGACCTAGGTAGGGTGGAATACAGCAGGAAGACAGGCTGGAACTCAAACAAAGATAAATTAAAATAACCAAATCCTCAAACAGCCAAACAAAAAGTACCCTCTATCTCTCTCTCTCTAGCTCACACAACAAAGAGTTTAAATGCTCTAGTCAATCAGTCACTCAACCACAGCTGCCAGGACTCCGGACCGAAGCCACGCCCACCATCGTCAGCCGCAACTCAGCACACCTGTAATAACCAGAACACACAAACAGAACAACCACTCTTAGCAAACACACACTACAAAGAACGATTGGGATAAAGAAAAACATGTCACACGGAACAGCCCCTTAGCACTCACATCTGTAGCCATGAAATGCTTTGAAATGCTGGTGTCTCACATCAACACCATCATCCCAGACAGCTTGGACCCACTCCAATTTGCATACCGCCCAAACAGATCCACAGATGACGCAATCTCAATTGAACTCCACACTGCCCTTTCCCACCTGTACAAGAGGAACACCTATGTGAGAATGCTGTTCACTGACTACAGATCAGTGTTCAACACCATAGTGCCCTCCAAGCTCATCACTAAGCTAACGATCCTGGGACTGAACACCTCCCTCTGCAACTGGATCCTGGACTTTCTGACGGGCTGCCCCCCAGGTGGTGAGGTTAAGCAACAACACATCCGCTACGCTGACCCTCAACATGTGAGCCCCTCAGGGGTGCGTCCTTAGTCCCCTCCTGTACTCCCTGTTCACCCACGACTGTGTGGCCGCGCATTTCTCCAACACCATCATTAAGTTTGCCGACTGCACAATGGTGGTATGCCTGATCACCAACGACAATGAGACAGCCTATAGGGATGAGGTCAGAGACCTGGCAGTGTGGTGCCAGGACAACAACCTCTCCCTCAATGTCAGCAAGACAAAGAAGCTGATCGTGGACTACAGGAAATGGAGGGCCGAGCACGCCTCAATTCACATCGATAGGACTGTAGTGGAGAGGGTCGAGATCTTCAAGTTCCTCAGTGTCCACATCACTAAGGATCTATCATGGTCCACACACACCAACACACACCTCAGGATGCTGAAAAGATTTGGCATGGGCCCTCAGATCCTCAAAAAGTTCTACAGCTGCACCATTGAGGGCATCTTGACTGTCTGCATCACTGCTTGGTATGGCAACTGCTTGGCATCTGTTTTGCTCTACGACCCCCACAAGCGTCTTGTGAGTCGTCTGTCTGTAGCATCTGAACAGTTTTGGCTACACACTAATACGACCACTCTGTGGAAAGGTGAGACTCTCACGAACACGTACATGTTTTTTTTTTCTAGGACGCCCACAGGCCTCACAAGACTCGTCTGAAGGTTCCCTGGTATTAGTTGGAAACATTTATGGAAGTATATATGGAGACTTTTTAGTGCCAAAAATAAGTGGTTAAATCCATATATATATATTTATGATATATTTCTTATATCGCTCAGATGTAGGACAGAGACTTCAGAACAAACTTCCTTTAGATTTTTTGGTGGGACTATTTGTTGTTCCATGTAGTGAATCTGTTATTCAATGTGTTTGTATGGGCTAATAGCAGTAAGGCCATCTGTTTTTTAAAAATATATTTTTGGGATACTATCAATTGTTTTGATACTTAAAATTCAAACTCAATAGCAAAATGATCCTTGGTTTGACGTTCTTAAAACAATTCCATATAGCTTAGTAGAACCTTCCCCACTCCCTCTTAGACTGTTTGCTAAGTTTTTTGTCTCCTCACATACACTGCTGCTACTGTTTATTATCTGTCACTTGTTCTTAGTTATATGTACACATCTACCTCAATTACCTTGTACACCTGCACATCGACTCTGTACTGGTACCCTGTGTATATAGCCAAGTTAACGTTACTCATGAATTTATTATTACGTGTTTTAATTTTCTATTATTTCTCTATTTTATTTCTCTCTGCATTGTTGGGAAGGGCCCGTAAGTAAGCATTTCCCTGTTAATCTACACCTGTTGTTTACGAAGCATGTGACAAATAAAATGTGATTTTGATTTGGGGGGAACAGACTGGTGAGACTGCCTCTGTTGCCGCTGCAACAGAGGCAGGCTTGGACAGTTTCCATGGTAACCCGCCCACAGATAGCATCTCGACGGAGACCGTAGAGCAGAGACCAACTAAATGTTAATTTTTTCTTGAGTGGATGGTCGAGGGACTGGAAGATAATTAAAAATAATTTGTAGACTGCAAATTGACCAAGAAGCCCAAACAAATATCAAATTTGACCTTGCTTAAATTTGTATACGGTCACGTGTCTCTCTATTATGCGTGGGAATACTTGAGAATAGATTTCCAAAATTGAAGCTGATTTCCTGGTGTTTTTAGTCTTTTATGTTCAACAATAAAACATTTAAATAAATATTGAAACCACCCAGATTCAGCCTGCGGCCCGCCAGTTGGGGTACCCTGCCGTAGAGGAATCTCAGTTTCCTAGGGCGCAGAATGATGAAACGTTTCTCATTCTGTGTTTCCCTCTTTCATAAAGACAACTCCCACAAGGACCATGGAGAAGAGAGATGGACACACTTCCCGTTATGTGTCTGTAGAAAATATTACTTTCCCTCCTTGACTAACTATATAGATACACTGCATGACCTAAAGTATGTGGACACCTGCTCGTCGAACATCTCATTCCAAAATCATGGGGCAGGTAGTGTTTTCCTGGCATCTGCCAAACCCAGATTTGTCCATCAGACTGCGCGATGATGAAGCGTTATTCCTCATTCCAGAGAACGCATTTCCTCTGCTCCAGATTCCAATGGCGGCGAGCTTTACACCACTCCAGCCGACGCTTGGCATTGCTCATGGTGATCTTAGGCTTGTGTGCGGCTGCTCGGCCATGGAAACCCATTTCATGAAGCTCCCAACGAACAGTTATTGTGCTGAAGTTGCTTCCAGAGGCAGTTTGGAACTCGTAGTGAGTGTTGCAACCGAGGACAGATGCGCTTCAGCACTCGGTGGTCCTGTTCTGTAAGCTTGTGTAGCCTACCACTTCACGGCTGAGCTGTTGTTGCTCCTAGACATTTCCACTTCACAATAACCGCACTTACTGTTGACCGGGGCAACTCTAGCAGGGCCGAAATTTGAGAAACTGACTTGTTGGAAAGGTGCCACGTTGAAAGTCACTGAGCTCTTCAGTAAGGCCATTCTACTGCCAATGTTTGTCTATGGAGATTGCATGGCTGTGTGCTCTATGTATACACCTGTCAGCAACGGGTGTGGCTGGAATAGCCGAATCCACTAATTTGAAGGGGTATCCACATACTTTTGTGTATATACAGTGTAGCTGTAGCCTACACTAAACTAAAGTCATTTAAAGTGAAACTGACAGCGTTTTAACAATATGAAACCTTATTGAAATCTGTTCATATACACCCCAGGTAGAATATGACACTTTTTTCATATTAAATTTTCTGACAAGCGAGCACTTAGATATGGTCATTTTCACGTTTTCATAAATTCATACAATGTTTGGGAATGACGTATAGTAAGGCATTTGTGAAAATTCTATAGCAATATAGAGTGGGAAAGCGGCCGTGCGTTTGGACAATTTAATAGACACTGCAGTGAATAAAACCTAATAAAAACATCTGTCTTGTCCAACACCAGAGTCTACGCAGACCGTTGCGCCATAGCCAATCAGAGCTACAGTAGGGCTTTTATGCAAATAAGCCATTTGCCACACGGGCCTGCCATCATTCACTTTGAACTGGACTGTGTGTTTGCAGGCAGTAGCAACATCGCGACTTTAGTTCATTAGAACACAATCGCCAAAAGCCACATACACCTAAATGGATTTCTGCAAATATGTAAATACCATGGGAGTCCTCTTACATCTTACATTTTGAGAACTTCACAGTCCTATTGATCAAACAACCATGAAAAGGAGGCTAGCTCTCCCTCAGTTGCCTATGCAACAGGATCAACAACTAGCTAATGCTAGCCAGAACGAGATTAGCTCAAATCTAACGAGGGAACATCAGATAAACCCTCTCAAACGTTTCAGCTAGTTGGCCGTCAAAATTGTACCCTGCTTGTCCTTCTGCAGCTGGCCTGCTTGTCCCAACTCACGTTTTGACAACTGAATGGGAACTTGCCTGCCCGCCCATTTGATCGATGCCAAATACATTTGATTGACAACTAAGAGATCTGCTAACTGTGGATAACAGTCATTCAAGTTCAGCATAGGTAGCTAGCACAGCGATTACATTTCTTGCTAGCTAACCAAATGACAGCTGCATATCTAGCTGAAGCCACCGAAAGATGATATGAGGGGAAAAGGTCGGTCACTCAGCCACACCTCCAATGACATGACATCCTCCTAGCAGCTAGCTAGCTAACGTTAGGCTCTGTGTTTTTAGCTTGCTAAATAAATAATGAATGCAGCATTGCTGTATGGTGCACTCAAAATGTATTGCACTGTAGTTGAGTAGCCAGCCTATGCTACCGCTCAATTGTTGCTGTAATAGGCCTACATGTTTCTCCTTTGCATGGTGTTTTGAGGCAGGTTTAGTTTTTTAGTTATTAATTGTCAAGCTTTAAAAACCGAAGCCAGACTGCAACATTTTAGTAGCCTAGCTAGGACTGTGGCATGTCTGTACACTTTCCCGCCGCTGCGAGCTGTAAACGAGACACGCGAAAGCACCACAATTTGAAGTTGAATTCACAGATGCAAGTGCATCAGGCTGTCATTTAATAAAGTAGATACCTCAACTGTTGACTCAGTTATACTGGCTTGTGTGTCCTATTGCCTATTGTCCTTTAGTAGTAATTTACAGTGCATTTGGAAAGGATTCAGACCCCTTGACTTTTTCCACATTTTGTTACATTACAGCCTTATTCTAAAATTGATTAAATTGTTTTTTTTCCCCTCATCAACCTCGTGTGTGTGTGTGTGTGGCTCTGGGAGGAGGGTGTTGTGTGATGTTGGCAGTGCTTGATGTGACTTGTAGTGTAACGCTGGCGGTATGGTAGGGGGCCAAAATGAATTGACAACCCAAATCATTGTGCGGGCCGGATATAAATGTGTCACGCCTTGTGTTTGATACGTGCGCTAGCCTATTAGCCACGTTATGACTGACTTGTGATCATTGCCCTTGCTAGTTTGATTGTATTGACATTCCCAGCTTCAGTTACAGTTGGCCGTTTTTGTTCTAAATATTGAGTCATTAAAACTGAAACAGTGCATCATCCCGAATGTGATTTACAACCTAATAGCAATATTTTCTGGACTACCAAGAAATGTATTGATGAACTATATGAATCATGCATTGAACTGCATCCATCTATTCTGCCAACAATGCCTTACTGTACGTCATGGAAGTTTGAGTCAAATATAACCTATTTTTATAAAGTTGGTTTTGAAGCATAAACTGGGAATTTTTATATGTTTTACTGATATTATGATGACCTGTTTGTTTCATATCTGCAAAGAAGTTAAAACGCTGTCATTTCCACTTTAAAATATATTAAATTACTGACATTGATGCTTGGAATAAACATTGTGCAAGTTCTATGAGAATAGTCTCAGAGGATCTTAAGCAATGCATGCTATTTTATTTTGCTTGGGATTTTATTAATATCCAGCATCTTGTCGAATTTCACAAACTGCAGTTTCAGTTTGAATTCCCTAATGATTCTCTCTCCTCCCTGTTCGTTTTTGTAAAGATTCCAGTTTTACAGACTTGACATTCTTTCCTTCATTTCAGGAAGTGATATAAAACACACACACACACACAACCATGTTTACCAGTAAATGGCAAAATGGCCGACCTGTCTTAACTCACTATTGTCATTAAAGTCTCCAGCTTTAATGTAGCCTATACAGCGAGCCACTCATACCCTTTGCCTGTTGAATGCTAATTAAGTTAGCATTAGACACAGCATTTCTCTATTACAGCACATGATTCTTATTTCTCCCCATAAACTCAGTGTTATCCTGTTCTGCCTTAACAATGTTGAATTGCTGCCTACATCGAAGTTGTGCCATTGGGGGTTAGAGCTATTTACAAAACTTGCCTTGGAGGTTGCAGTAGAATAGATAGATAACAAGTCGTCTGTTGTTTAACCATTGAACCTCATCCTGCCTCTAATGGCCTAACACCTCAGCACAAACTACAATCATCACGCTGTGTGTGTGCATCTGTGTGCACACTGGCATGTGTGTGTGTTGGATTTATTGAATGGTTTAATCAATATCTATGAAGCGTTTTCACTCCTTTTCCCCCTGGGAAGGTGAGGGCTACTAGTCTGGCTAATACTTAACTAGAAGTACTCCTGACTGGCCTCCCGAGTGGCACAGCGGTCTAAGGCACTGCGTCACAGTGCTTGAGGCGTCACTACAGACCCGGGTTCGATCCCAGGCTGTTTCACAACCGGCCGTGACCGGGAGTCCCATAGGGTGGCGCACAATTGGCCCAGCGTTGTCCGGGTTAGGGAAGCGTTTGGCCGGGGGGGGGCTTTACTTGGCTCATCGCGCTCTAGCGACTTCTTGAGGTGGGCCGGGCACCTGCAGGCTGACTTCGGTCGTCAGTTCAAAGGTGTTTCCTCTGGCACATTGGTGCAGCTGTTTTCCGGGTTAAGTGGGTGGGTGTTAAGAAGCGTGGTTTGGCGGGTCATGTTTCGGAAGACGTATGACTCGACCTTCGCCTCTCCCGAGCCCTTTGGGGAGTTGCAACGATGAGACAAGATCGCAATTGGATATCACGAAATTGGGCAGAAAAAGGGGATAAAAAAGACATATATAAAGTCCTCCTGACTTCATAGTTTTGATGTTGTCGGCACGATGTGGTCCTCTGTAGCTCAGCTGGTAGAGCACGGCGCTTGTAACGCCAAGGTAGTGGGTTCGATCCCCGGGACCACCCATACACAAAAATGTATGCACGCATGACTGTAAGTCGCTTTGGATAAAAGCGTCTGCTAAATGGCATATTATTATTATTATTATTATTATTATTATTATTATTATTATTATAATGAAGGGGGCTGTGATTTTACTTGATGGTTCTCCTTCGTGTCTTTCTCACTCAAACACCTACAGGCACAGCCACACACAGCCCCCAAACGCTGCCCTCTTGCATTACAACTGTTGGATTTTCAATTCCAAACAATGAGAGGTCTCAATCCCCCAGGGGGGAAGAAACAACATTTGAGAGAACCAATCAATGAGCGAATATTGCATTAACAAACAGCCTCTTGTGAGTCACAGCTCTTCCTCGCTGTTTGGTAGCATGGGTCACGTCAGCAACGCTAGAGGGCTACTCCTACAGAATACATTTTCCATTTTAGTCATTTAGCAGACGCTCTTATCCAGAGCGACTTACAGTTAGTGAGTGCATACATTTTCATACTGGCCCCCCTGGCCCCCCGTGGAAAACAAACCCACAACCCTGGCGTTACAAGTGCCATGCTCTACCAACTGAGCAACGCTTACATATCGAACACACCATCTGAGTGGCACTGAATATTGAGCCAGGTGTTGAAGGAAACAAGTAACATTTGCTTCTGACATTAACTCTTCCCCTAAAGCTTCTTACCTCATTTAATGATGGTATTGAAGAGATCAATTTCCAATGGCTTTCAATAAAGTGAAGCTTATTAAGTCGGCTCTAGGGCGATTCCATTCCAGCATGGCCAGAAAATACAGTATTTTTTGGTATCAGGGCAATTCCACGATAACAGAGTGATGCTGATACTCACTGTTCACTTTAAAATGTATGCCAAACAAAAACCAATGATTGCAAAGTTAAACAAACCATACAACAATTTCACAAAAAACACATCAACATTTTCACCTGCACTGTTCTTCAAGTAAATGTGTTTTTGTCAAAAATGGCAAATTGTTAAAAGTAGACTGGCAATTCTCACATAACTTCATTGGGAGGAAGGATGTTTAGATAAGCAAAAAGCTGTGATGGTCCACTCAAAAAAATGTAGCAGAAAGCTTAATTATTAAAAATAAATAAATATTTTCACTGCTTCAGGGATATAGCGTACACAGACGTTTCGGTTTCGCAGCCGCCTTCAGTGTGTAGGTACAAATCTTTTTCATTCAAAACATCATTTATAGCGAACACAGGGGAGCAACCGATGAGCAGCAGGTGCTTCTAATCAGGGTTGCCTCTCATCTGCCAATCAGGGATGTGGCTTCTCTGGTCTACCTTTATACAAGTTACAAGAAATATAGAATTATACGGTATGGAAGCGGGCACGAAGGGTAATTGGGGGCAACAGGTGTGAACTGTTCATGAATCAATTGCCTTAGGTGTCCTCTCACTTCGATACATTATATCAATTTACGAGATAGCTTACCACAAAGGACATCAGCATCGGCCGTTCATAAATATGTGGAGCTAACTCATAAATGATATGCAAAATATGATATGGACAGTGTTCTTGTACAACGGTCTAAATTTGGCCAATAGGAAGGAGGTAATCTAGTTATTTGTTTAAACCGTGTGGGGATATGGAGTTTAATATATATATTCACATGGCTTCTCTTTGGAGTAATTTGTTGTCATAATCATCTCCTCTGCGTGGTGGATTAACTTTTTCAATCCCGACGCAACACAATTCATTAATAGAGTGATTTTGTTCTATAAAGTGTTTCACAACAAGGCGTACTTTCCATGCGCGGGATGTTTTTCCAATATAAATCTTATTGCAAGAACAATGTAAAATATAAATAACTCCTTTAGTAGTGCAAGTTATACATGACTTTATCTCATAGGTCCTAGAAGTCTGAGGGCATACAAAGCTAGTACATTTTGTTATGGTGCTACATGAGGTACATGATCTACATGGGAAACATCCTTTATGAATGTCTATTTTCTCTCTCTGACCACATCTGATTTGACCAATATGTTTTGATAGATTTCTTGATCGTTTATAGGTAAATAAAGGTGGATTCTGGAAGGCAGAATGTAAAGAGGATTCTGATGATAGAATATGCCAGTGCTTATTGACAAAGACGTGATGCCATTACGGCTATCATTGAAAGTAAGTAAACAGTTTACAGAAAACTGTTTATTCTGTTTTTGTTGGGATTTATTAAGTAACTGGCTTCAGTTCAAGCTTTTAACTTGTTTTGAGCTTTATCAAGCCAGGTATCGGGGTATCCTCTCGAGCGGAAATGCTCAAGGAGAGAATTTGATTGTCATGTTCTTACTCTGTGTCACAGATGCAACACAGTCTATGAAGTTGGCTGACTAGTAAACCACCTTTTAGGGGGAGAGGATGGTACAGTAACTATCATCTGTCAGTATAGTATTTTCATCTGTAGGTTTTCTGTAATCTGTAGTATTTAGAGATTGTCCCTTCTTTGTAACCTTAAGAAATGTATAGAGTTTATGTTCTTTTCCATAGTGAAGGAAATTGATTGTACTCTAGAGTTATGTAGTTAAGAAATTCATTAGAATTTAATTTCGGAACACATCCAGATCATAAAGCAATCGTCTATATCAGGGATGGGCAACTCCAGTCCTCAGGGGCCTGATTTGGTCTCACACTTTTGCCACAGCGAACACACCTGACTCCAATAATCAACTAATCATGATATTCAGTTTAGAATGCAATTCGTTTAATCATCTGTGGATGCTAGGGATGGGGGGGAAAAGTGTGACACCACTCCTGCCCCCGAACAGTTGTCCATCCCTGGTCTATAGCTGGTCCAATATTTGACATGATCTTTGTAAGGATTATTTTAATAAATGAAATCCAATTCGAATTTTCCCATGAAGATATTTGCATAGTTAGGCGCTAATGGGGTTGCCATCGCTGTTCCAAAGGTCTGTAGGTAGTAATATTTGTCAAATACAAAATAGTTTTTAGTGAGCACTAGTTGCGCAAGCTCAATGATATAATTTGTAGGCACATCGCTTCCGTGGTTGGAGAGGAAGAATTTGAGGGCCTCTATACCTTCATCATAAAGAGCGACTAGCCAATTTCCTTCACTAATAACTGGTATACGTTGTAGTTTTGATAGAAAGTCAGTGGTGTCTTTTAAACAGGATGGCAACTGCTTGTTGGAAGGATGTTAAATATGCTTTTTACATTTGTATCACAATTTTTTTTAGAAAATCATGATGAATGTTTGCCTGACGACACACTGAATTCTTCCACTGCTCTATCTATCGCTACATACTTCAGTCTGAATCTGCCATCATTTAAGTTGTTTGTGGTGACGAGGGGCGTTGTACAAAACAAAGTCATCAGCGATTGGATCGTCTCTAACCAATCAGAGTATCAAGCCAATGACGAATTTTCAAAACGTTGCTTTACTTACGTGTGTTCTGGCTCTGGTCCAACCCATCAGTTTCTGGGACCAATCAGACGGTCCATTTTCCAATTCACTGTTGGTGGTGCTCATAAAATGTAGCAGAGAGCTCTCTCTAGTCTGACTACAGTGACTAGAGAGAGACAAGGCCATGTGCAGGGAACATTTCATAACATCTTAATTGACTTCTGCACAGTGGTGAAAAGAGGATGAAAAATGAAAAGGAGCTTAGTGTATCACTGCTTTGCCATCACTCCCAACCTGGAAACAGGTTCACATACTATACATACCAAACTTTAAAAGTGATGTTGTTGCTGATAATGAAAACAGACTTTTAAAGTTCGGTATGTACAGTATGTGAACCTGTTTCCAGGTTGGGAGTGAAAACCAAAGCTGAAAACCACATCAAATCAAATGGTATTTGTCACATGCGCCGACTATAATGGGTGTAGATTTATCCGTTAAATGCTTGCTTACGACCTCTTCCCAACAATGCAGAGTAAAAAAATATATAATAAAAAGAAAGATGGTAACGCAGGATTTGAGTCCCTGGCGGCGTAGTGTGTTACTGATGGTAGGCTTTGTTACTTTGGTGCCAGCTCTCTGCAGGTCATTCACTAGGTCCCCCCGTGTGGTTCTGGGATTTTTGCTCACCGTTCTTGTGATCATTTTGACCCCACGGGGTGAGATCTTGCGTGGAGCCCCAGATCGAGGGAGATTATCAGTTGTGTTATATGTCTTCCATTTCCTAATAATTGCTCCCACAGTTGATTTCTTCAAACCAAGCTGCTTACCTATTGCAGATTCAGTCTTCCCAGCCTGGTGCAGGTCTACAATTTTGTTTCTGGTGTCCTTTGACAGCTCTTTGGTCTTGGCCATAGTGGAGTTTGGAGTGTGACTGTTTGAGGTTGTGGACAGGTGTCTTTTATAGTGATAACAAGTTCAAACAGGTGCCATTAATACAGGTAACGAGTGGAGGACAGAGGAGCCTCTTAAAGAAGAAGTTACAGGTCTGTGAGAGCCAGAAATCTTGCTTGTTTGTAGGTGACCAAATACTTATTTTCCACCATAATTTGCAAATAAATTCATTAAAAATCCTACAATGTGATTTTCTGGAGAAAAAAATGCTCTATTTGTCTGTCATAGTTGACGTGTACCTATGATGAAAATTACAGGCCTCTCTCATCTTTTTAAGTGGGAGAACTTGCACAATTGGTGGCTGACTAAATACATTTTTCCCCCACTGTATATACAGTGAGTACCAGTACCAGATCAATGTGCAGCTATATACAGGGAGTACCAGTACCAGGTCAATGTGCAGCTATATACAGGGAGTACCAGTACCAGATCAATGTGCAGCTATATACAGGGAGTACCAGTACCAGATCAATGTGCAGCTATATACAGGGAGTACCAGTACCAGATCAATGTGCAGCTATATACAGGGAGTACCAGTACCAGGTCAATGTGGAGCTATATACAGGGAGTACCAGTACCAGATCAATGTGGAGCTATATACAGGGAGTACCAGTACCAGATCAATTTGGAGCTATATACAGGGAGTACCAGTACCAGATCAATGTGGAGCTATATACAGGGAGTACCAGTACCAGATCAATTTGGAGCTATATACAGGGAGTACCAGTACCAGATCAATGTGGAGCTATATACAGGGAGTACCAGTACCAGATCAATTTGGAGCTATATACAGGGAGTACCAGTACCAGATCAATGTGGAGCTATATACAGGGAGTACCAGTACCAGATCAATGTGCAGTGGTATGAGGTATTTGAGTTGGATATGTACATGACGGCAGGGTAAAGTGACTAGGCACCAGGAGGATAGGATAAGAAGAAGAGTGAAATAAAGAACAGAGTAGCTTTCAGAAGCTTCTCAATTTACCAATCGTCTCTCTTCAACAAATAGCTGACATTTTGAACGTATCAGAGCACTTCTGTCAATATTTGACTCTATTGACTACCCAGTTCACTAGTTCATTCGATTAATGCTGGAAAGCATTTTCCCTTCGAGGTCGGACTGAGCCTGACCCTTAATTGTGTGGATCCTGTCGAATAAATGACAACACTTTATTTTAAGGGTACCTAATTAACCATCTATAAGGCATTTGTAAATTGTGTCTTCACCATTTATTAATCATTACTCCCACATTTATGAACATTTACTAATCATTAGTTAAGTATTTTTGCAGTCCCTAATCTAAAGTGAGCACTTTATACTTTAGAAATGTTTTGATTGACCAGTATAATTTCTCACAAAATGATGGGCATGCCATTGGTAGACGTTCCTGCAGTATCTGGTAAAAGAACAATCACACAACACAGGATGTTTAAGGACATATATATACACGTGTGAATAACTAGCGTACTAACATTTTACAAATGTGGGTGTAATGATTAATAAATGGTGTACACAATTTATAAATGCATTATAAATGGTTTATGAGGTACCAGGGGTTTCATGCACCACAAAAATCTGAGGGGGCACAAAGTATGTGAGGATTGCTGGGGGGTGGTCCGGCGGGGGCTAGGTCTGGAAGTTGGAGGAATTGTGCATTTTTCAAACACCTGAAACACATTTTCCTGCTATCTAAAGACATAATCATTATGCTTAATTCTATGTCAAAATGTTTATTTTACTGCATATCTAAGCATACCTCTTCAGCCGTCTGTATCCTCCTGACTTATTTTTATTTTTTTTACAAAAACTGCTTCTCTACATCTCTGAATCTGGGTGAAAGATTGAAAGGAATGTGAGTCTTATTTAGTAATTGCTTGCTTTTCTAAAGACCTACCATCGTTGCCAGTAGGCATGCCAGGTAAAATAGTTAGACAAGCTAGCTACTCTAACTTAATTGATAGCCTGAAATGGCTTCTTGGTAGCTAGTTATGAGGTTGGGAGATAGGTTCCCTATCTGGGCTAGCTAAAGACAACTTCATAAAGTGGCTAGGTGGCTAGTAGTATTACACCGAAAGATTTGAAAAAGGACAAATCTGAGGTGGCACGTGCCCCTGTGCCCCCTATGGGCATGACACCTCTCTTAGGTACCCTCAAAATAAAGTGTTACCCAAGAAATATGCCCGGAAAACGTTTAATTAGGTTATTTTTTCTGTTTTTCTTATTTCTGTATTCCTCTTCTAAGACTTCTTCTCTTGGATCTCTGGGCACCAAAAGGCCTTGAAATGAAAGCCTTTATTTCAATCCATCATCTCTCCTTCCCACTGTGCCGTGTCCCCAGTGAATTCACCTGGGGTTAAACCGACTAAATTTAGACCCTCAATTATGAGCAATTACTGAGCAGGCCCATAGGCCCCTCAGTGTATTGACTCCCTCACTCACACCCGCACTGCGACACGCCGCTCAGTTTCCATACGTAGCTGGGTAAGTACCTGTAATGAAGTGAAACTGCATGGGGGAGAAACTGCCATCACGGTTCCTGAAACAGCTCTCTTTATTCAGTGTTTAACTTGGCTGCAGTGGAGACTAGTGCTGTGCAGTGAGGTGAGCTACTCCTCATTGCACTTGGATTAAGTGTGCTGCAACAGCAGCAATGCCCATTTCTGTTGTGAGTAACTTACATGTGTTCAGTCAGTGCGACCATTTTTAAACACTGCCACGTCATTATCCTTCTAATTTGATGTCCACATTCCAACACAAAGTTCTTTCTTGGATGGTCATTTTAGAATTAGGTGAGAAGGTAGCCATGAGTCATGCAACCCCTTAAAATATCTGGGCATTGGCCACCTGCTCTCAGAGCTGGTACATACTGGTTTGTTGTTTGTGGAACTGGCAATTAGACCATAAATCAATCCTTCACCAGGCTCAGTTAGATGTATCAAAAATGTATGCACTCACTAACTGTAAGTCGCTCTGGATAAGAGCGTCTGCTAAATGACTAAAATGTAAATGTATCAAAACCAACTGAGCTGTTGCCAGATTAGCATAGCAACCTGCCAGATCTCTTCAATAACATACCATGGGTGCTCTGTCATCTTCTGATGAGACTTTTCTGTCATAGAGAAAGGGTAAAGAACCCATAGTGATATCATCAGAATAGATCTCTCTCTCTGTCTCTGTGTGTGTGTGTGTGTGTGTGTGTGTGTGCACATGGTTTTAAACATCCATACAGACATGTGGACATGGAACTGAGAGCCTTCTAGCATTCTAAAAAACATTATTGGATGCTTTAACAGAACACCCCAGAACAATCTGAAGTCTTGTATGTTCCATTCCGACTAAGTATTCTTCTGAGAAACGGCAGAGGGGTGGATCCGCAAGCTCTCAGAGATGGGAGGATGATCACAGCTCTGTCTGTTCCACTTTATCCCTCTCTTTTTGGACTGTCTGTGGGGCAGGCAGCAGTGTTCAGTGGAGTGCAGACGCTCTTTCATCCCCTTATATGGCTGTCAGTCTCACACACATGCAACCTGCCTGACACAAATGTAGGAAGCCTTATGATCGGCAAATGATGTAACATGTAGAAGAGGTCTGATCAGAGAGAGAGAGAGAATTGCTGCAGGGGTGTGATCCTGGACCCCAGCCAGGTAAAGCAGAGGTAAAGTCTTCCCATTAATCCCCGACCAAAGATTCACCTTAATTGAGGTACGCCTCAGTGAACAATCACTCACAGGTTGATTGATTTCAGCAGTCTTGAAGGTTCTATAAATTCTTGTCCTGGAAATGGTTTGTGGAAGATGGGGCTCCACCTCAAATCTGTTTGCTCTCAAGGTTTTGTCCAGTTCGCATTCATGTAAAATTGTTAGGGTCAATTGTGTTGCAATTTCCAAACCAAATTGCC
Organism: Coregonus lavaretus; assembly: GCF_964263955.1. NCBI lineage: Eukaryota > Metazoa > Chordata > Actinopteri > Salmoniformes > Salmonidae > Coregonus > Coregonus lavaretus. The sequence continues at coordinate 15,012,173 of NC_140018.1, read as the reverse complement.
ACACATACAACAGAGGAAATGCTTGAAAGCATAATATCCATTTTATTTGACTTGTCATCTGACACAATTTGTAGTTTGTTCAGTTGTATTTAAGGTATACATACACATTAAGGTGATTTAGATAGGACAATCATCCTCATATTATTTACAACCCATGCTCCATATCGACTAAAGCTATGCGTGCAAATTGTTAATCAATGCCGCAGGCACTTGGCCATTCATTATCAGTGTCTGCATTTTCACTCCTCTCTGAGATTAGTAGCTAATATACAGACTGATAAAATGGCTATGGAATAATAGTCCTGCCATTGTGGTGACTGTATTTTGAGTAGTGCCTTGCTTAGATTGATAGTGACACCCCAGATCCCGGTGGTAATTCCCCTTGCTTTCACTTTGTAAAGCATCACTCCAGATTCCTCCAAGTAAGACTGGAGAGAAAGGGTTCATTATCGAGGAGGCAGATTTCTTTCTTGGCTTGTGTCTTTGGATTAGAGTCATGACAAATTAGAAAAAGTGGGTCAGGATCCGTTTGTCATATTTGGTGGGGAAGGGGAACCAAAATGAAGGCAAAACACTACTCTCACACAGCACTTTGGAGAAGGAGAATAAAATATGTTAAATATCTCGTCTTCTGAATGCAGCCTCAAGACTTAACACATTTATTTTACTTGAGACTGAGAGACTTTTACCTTCATCTGTCATCTGATGAAACACTGGCTAATCCTCACTCAGTTTTATATCCATGTCTAAAACATGTACGTATTCCTGGTAAACTGGGCTAATTCTCCCCTAACTGGCACCTTTTAAATGTCTCAAATGTGAGTGATGTAGTGGAGTAATCGATCTCACAAGTGGTCCTTGTTGTGCTGTGCTCAATGCGCAGGGTAATGGGGCCGGTGGAATGTCCTGTCACAGGTCTATCTGTGTGCGTACAGAAGGAACAGGCCCTGCTTTGATGTCACATTAGCAACACTCAAAGGCTAAGTCGCTCCCACCCCTCTCATATAGGCCTGCTCCTATGTTTTGTACATTCAGATGTCTTGTTTTTCTTTGACCCCTTTCTGATGTCCTCTTTTGGGCTGTAACAGAACCTCTGCATTTTGTAACCCATTGAGCATTTGAACCAACAGCATTTTGTTTACTAACTAGTCCATCTCCTTACCTACTTTGACACAGGCCTACTAGGTTTAATTATGTACTGTACCATTGACCCATTGAGTTTCTGATCGTGTTGCTTTCCTGTCCCCCATGCAGGTCAGGAGCGATTTGGGAACATGACGCGGGTATACTACAAGGAGGCGGTGGGGGCATTCGTGGTGTTTGACGTGACGAGGGGCTCCACGTTTGAGGCCGTGTCCAAATGGAAACACGACTTGGACAGCAAGGTGAAACTGGCCAATGGGAGTCCTATCCCCTCAGTGCTGCTGGCCAATAAGTGTGACCAGAAAAATGAGACCTCCAACAACACTTCCCTCATGGACAACTTCTGTAAAGAGACTGGCTTCCTGGGCTGGTTCGAGACCTCGGCCAAGGTGAGACACACACACAAATACGCCTACACCATAAGACTATAACACAGTGGTGGCTGGTGGTACTTTAAATGGGGAGGACAGGCTCATAGTAATGGCTGGAATGAAATGGTTTCAAACACATCAAACACCTGGTTTCCATTTGTTTGATACCATTACATTCACTCCATTCCAGACATGATTATGAGCTGTCCTCCCCTCCACTAGCCTCCTCTGCTATAACAGTGTGCTTTGTAGCTATTAGCTCTCCCCAAATCATAAAGCATTAACTACAGTAATAGTACTACAAATACTATTACAGCTAGTGTGTGCATTAGGCTTTTTTTATCAGCTTGAACTGAAGGTAACTGTAGGTCTTTGTTTCCAAGGTTGTTTCCTAATGTTTTACAGGTTGCTTTCCAGTAAAAAAAAAAAATGCAAATATGTGGATTGTCAACGACAAACACAAGGACAAACCTTTTTCTGTATTACTCAGATCAGCTCAGAGTAGCATGAAATTGCCCATATTAAGGCCACATGTTTAAGATGGCTGACATTCCTCAGTGTATTAAGGATAAACCAGTGCTTTCATGGCTCTAGTTGCATGGCTGATTCACTGCAGCTTACCATTTTAAATCATGCTTCACACATGACGTTACTGTGCATTGTTTTTATGATAGTTTTTTTGTGCAACATCGAACACTGAATAGATGGGGAAAAAACTAAGGCAAGAATAGCATGAAAAGGTAATGTAATACAAGTGTTAAGCCACTGGTGATTTAAGCCCTGACTGGGGGGAGTTAAATCAAAACATTTGGTAGCAGTACTCCTCGTGCTGCCAAATCTAATTATTTGTACTGTGGGTCATTGTGCTGTTGAAAGGAGCAGAGTTGGAAAACACAAGCATACCCCACCGTGTCACTCTGAGCACTTTAAGTTAGGAGAGACAGAAGCATGCTAGCCAACAGTTCCAGCCAGCGTCACAATAACAACAATAATGGAAGCTGTCTTCAATGCCATTCCAAGATATGTAAAAGGCCTTCAATTGAGTGCATATCCTCATCTGACAACACTCTGCTTTGTTTGACAGCTTAAAGCTTTTTATTGGAGGTTGTCAGGCGAGGTCTTTAGAGAGAAATTCAAAATTACATTTGTAGTATTAGGGATCAGGGAGCAGGATTTCGTTAAGGTGTATGTATATATGTACACTACCAGTCAAAAGTTTGGACACACCTACTCATTCCAGGGTTTTTCTTTATTTTTACTATTTTCTACATAATAGTGAAGACATCAAACCTATGAAATAACACATATGGAATCATGTAGTAACCAAAAAAGTGTTAAACAAATCAGAATATATTTTATATTTGAGATTCTTCAAATAGCCACCATTTGCCTTGATGACAGCTTTGCACACTCTTGGCATTCTCTCAACCAGCTTCATGAGGTAGTTACCTGGAATGCATTTAATTTAACAGGTGTGCCTTCTTAAAAGTTAATTTGTGGAATTTATTTCCTTCTTAATGCGTTTGAGCCAATCAGTTGTGTTGTGACAAGGTAGGTGGGGTTACAGAAGATTTGGTAAAAGACCAAGTCCGTATTATGGCAAGAACAGCTTACATAAGCAAAGAGAAACGACATTCCATCATTACTTTAAGACGTGAAGGTCAGTCAATACGGAACATGTCAAGAACTTTGAAAGTTTCTTCAAGTGCAGTCGTAAAGACTATCAAGCACTATGATGAAACTGGTTCTCATGAGGACCGCCACAGGAATGGAAGACCCAGAGTTACCTCTGCTGCAGAAGATAAGTTCATTAGAGTTACCAGCCTCAGAAATTGCAGCCCAAATAAATGCTTCACAGAGTTCAAGTAACAGACACATCTCAACATCAACTGTTCAGAGGAGACTGTGTGAATCAGGCCTTCATGGTCGAATTCCTGCAAAGAAACCACTACTAAAGGACACCAATAAGAAGAAGAGACCTGCTTGGGCCAAGAAACACGAGCAATGTACATTAGACCGGTGGAAATTTGTCCTTTGGTCTGGAGTCCAAATTTGAGATTTTTGGTTCAAACCGCCGTGTCCCATCTGGTTTGGGCTTAGTGGGACTATCATTTGTTTTTTAACAGGACAATGACCTAACACATCTCCAGGCTGTGTAAGGGCTATTTTACCAAGAAGGAGAGTGATGGAGTGCTACATCAGATGACCTGGCCTCCACAATCCCCCGACCTCAACCCAATTGAGATGGTTTGGGATGAGTCGAACGGCAGAGTGAAGGAAAAGCAGCCAACAAGTGCTCAGCATATGTGGGAACCCCTTCAAGACTGTTGGAAAATTATTCCAGGTGAAGCTGGTTGCGAGAATGCCAAGCGTGTGAAAAGCTGTCATCAAGGCAAAGGGTGGCTATTTGAAGAATCTCAAATATAACATATATTTTGTTTAACACTTTTTTGGTTACTACATGATTCCATATGTGTTTTCTCATAGTTTTGATGTCTTCACTATTATTCTACAATGTAGAAAATAGTAAAAAATAAAGAAAAACCCTTGAATGAGTAGGTGTGTCCAAACTTTTGACTGGTACTGTATGTATGTATGGTATGTATGGTATGTATGGTATGTATGGTATGTATGGTATGTATGTATACATACTGAACAAAAATCTAAACGCAACATGTAAAGTGTTGGTCCCATGTTTCATGAGCTGAAATAAAAGATCCCAGAAATGTTCCATACGCACAAAAAGCGTATTTCTCTAAAATGTTGTGCACAAATATGTTTACATCCCTGTAAGTGAGCATTTCTCCTTGGCATATCAAGAAGCTGATTAAACAGCATGATCATTACACAGGTGCACCTTGTGCTGGGGACAATAAAATGTGCAGTTTTGTCACACAACACAATGCCACAGATATTGCAAACATTTCTAAAAACCTGTTTTCACTTTGTCATTATGGGGTATTGTATGAAGATTGATGAGGGAAAAATATAATTTCATCCATTTTAGAATAAGGCTGTAATGTAACATAATGTGTAAAAAGGGAAGGGGTCTATCCAGGCTCTGTCGCCGCCGGCCGCGACCGGGAGACTCATGGGCGGCGCACAATTGGCCCAGCGTCGTCCAGGGTAGGGGAGGGAATGGCCGGCAGGGATGTAGCTCAGTTGATAGTGCATGGCGTTTGCAACGCCAGGGTTGTGGGTTCGATTCCCACGGGGGGCCAGTATAAAAAAAATATGTGTTCACTAACTGTAAGTCGCTCTGGATAAGAGCGTCTGCTAAATGACTAAAATGTAATGTAATGTATGTCTGAATACTTTCTGAATGAACTGTATATGTGTGTGTAAAGAATGTGTGTAACAATCGGCTCTCTCTGTGTGAAAATTAGGTCAACTGGGATCTGCCTGTCATGAAGCAATGGAGGGAACTCTCTCTTTTTGTGTGTGTGTGTGTGTGTGTGTGTGTGTGCCTCAGTTCACTGGGTCTTTAGGTTTCTGCTAGCCCCTGTTACTGCAATTCTGATGCCCCCACAAGCCCCTAACCCTGGGTAAACGACAGTTACCTCTCACACGTTCCCCTGCAGTGCCCCTGTTCCCTACACACAGTAGCACCATTCCAGACAGACACTGTACCAGGTCTGAGAGGGGGGTCATACACACCAATGAAACAATATGTGTTTGAGCAGGGTTTGTTTAGACAGTTGTAGCATGCGCGCACACACACACACACCAGGTACATCCACATTCCCTAGCCCGGTAGTTCCCAACTTTATTTTTTACTGTACCACCAACAGATTTCTTTCTCTGCATGGAGAACCCCTGAAGTATCCCCTCATGTGCATTTTACCAGTAGGCTTATGGTCTCACGAGTCTTCTCAAGTACCCCCTGTGGATAGGCCATGTACCCTCAGGGGTCCTAGTACTCCTGGTTGGGAACCACTGCCCTAGCCCACAGGGAGACCTTTTAGAGCCACACAAACTGTCTCTTTATCAGCTTTGAGGATGTGATACCCTCGGCATTTCCCAGCTCAAATCCTGAGCTGTTAGACCTGTAAGAGCTTAGACATGTCCTTTGACTGATTATAGCTTAAGTGTGCCACTAGAAACCAAAGCAGGCCACTGCTATTTCAGCCCCATCTCTGCTATAGGAGAGAATTCCTCCCTGAAGAATCGGTCAAGTCCAACCTTATACAGATACACTCATAATAGGCCATCATGTGTTGAATCATGTAGCACAATCAATATTCATATCCAATGTAAAATGCCCCTCATGAAGCCACCCTGATTATTACTTTGAAAACTTTATTTTCTGTATAATTTCTCCTAGGATAACCTATTAACCTTCATTGTGAGAAAGGCTTTATCTATGTCTGTTCAAAGCCTTGAGAATTGTGTGCGTGTGTGTGTTTTTTTAGCCTGTGGGATTGTATGCAGTGAGCACTACTGTCTAACAGTTAAACAGAATGGCAAACATTAGCTTTCAGGATTTCTCAGGCTTCGTGAAATGCAAAATGTCCATGCTACTGAATTCCCTTTTCTGTCATCACCTGCAGCTGTGCATACGCATGTGAGTGTGTGTGTTCATGTGAGTGACAGAAGGTGTGCCAGTACCCAGCATGCACCAGCACATGTTCCTAAGATAAATGACTCCATTAGGGGACATAACTCAGATGGTTGGCATGGCGCTCTGGCTGTGTGTGTGCACGTATGGAGCTCTGGCTGTGTGTGTGCACGTATGGAGCTCTGGCTGTTTGTGTGCACGTATGGAGCTCTGGCTGTGTGTGTGCACGTATGGAGCTCTGGCTGTGTGTGTGCACGTATGGAGCTCTGGCTGTGTGTGTGCACGTATGGAGCTCTGGCTGTTTGTGTGCACGTATGGAGCTCTGGCTGTGTGTGTGCATGTACCACCCGTGTGTTTTTAGAGAAATGTCTGCCCTTATTTTGTGCTGAACCACTATTCTAACAACCATCTCCTTAATTATGAGACTCAAGGGAAATATCACTCTCTCTCTTTCTGCTTCTCACTGTCTTTCTCTATTTACCTCTCTCCATCGGTCCCCCTCCTTCTCTCCCGTTCTCCTTCCCTTCCTCGTCTGTCTGTCTGTCTCTCACTGACTCAATCACACATGAAAGGCTCTCTGAGGAGCTCAGCTGGATCTGTTTTTCTCACCGGCCTCATGTTTCTGAATTACTGAGGAATTATGAAATAACTTCTTGGCTCTAGGGAACTGACCAGCTACACAGCAGATGTAGCAACCAGGAAAAATAGCCCCAAAACAACAAACAAAACGCTAGTTGAACGCTAGTTACAAGACAAAGTATACCACCCCACATTCATGGACACACGCAGTTTGCACAATCATTTGCCCTAGATACTCACCCTTCAGTTGATGCTCAGTAATGCATTGGCCACATTAGCCATACAGGCTTAATCTTATTTTATTAATTTTTTGTGTGTATTTTTTGTATTGAATTTAAAACATACAATCTACCTGCAGTGAAGCTGCTCAACAATTACGTTTAGTCATCTAGCAGACACTCCCATCCAGAGCGACCCACAGGAGCAACCAGGATCAAGCGCCCCGCCCAAGGGCACATCGACAGATCTCCCACCAAGTCGAATCGGGGACCCTAACCAGCGACCTCTCGGCCACTCACCCAACCTCCCAAACGCCAGGCCACCAACCATCCAAGATCCCCTCCCACAGTTCCCCGAGAGATGCCCCTCAACCATCCGAGACTCCCCCCCCAAAAAAACCTCCCCCTCCATTTCTGTATGGACATTGCTTTGTACACATGGGCATGCTGAAACAGGAAAGGGCCTTCCCCAAACTGTTGCCACAAAGTTGGAAGCACAGAATCGTCTAGAATGTAATTGTATGCTGTAGGAACTAAGCCCAAACCATGAAAAACAGCCCCAGACCATTATTCCTCCTCCACCAAACGTTACAGTTGACACTATGCATAAGAGAAGATAGTGTTCTCCTGGCATCCGCCAAACCCAGATTCGTCCGTCGGACTGCCAGATGGTGAAGCGTGATTTATCACTCCAGAGAAAGCATTTCCACTGCTTCAGAGTCCAATGGCAGCAATCTTTACACCACTCCAGCCGACGCTTGGCATTCTGCATGGTGAGCTTAGGCTTGTGTGCGGCTGCTTGGCCATGGAAACCCATTTCATGAAGCTTCCGACTAACAGTTCTTGTGCTGATGTTGTTTCCAGAGGCAGTTTGGAACTCGGTAGTGAGTGTTGCAACAGAGGACAGGATTTTTAAGCGCTTCAGCACTCGGCGGTCCTGTTCTGTGAGCTTGTGTGGCCTACCACTTCGCAGCTGAGCCGTTGTTGCTCCTAGACTTTTCCACTTCACAATAACAGCACTTACAGATGACCAGGGCAGCTCTAGCAGGGAAGACATTTTATGAGCTGACTTGTTGGAAAGGTGGCATCCTATGACGGTGCCACGTTGAAAGTCACTGAGCTCTTCACTAAGGCCATTCTACTGCCAATGTTTATCTATGGAGATTGCATGGCTGTGTACTCGATTTTATACACCTGTCAGCAATGGGTGTGACTGAAATAGCAGATTCCACTAATTTGAAGGGGTGTCCACATACTTTAGTATATATAGTGTATCATTCAAATATGCCGTGATGTTTAATGGTCCTCTGTAGCTCAATTGGTAGAGCATGGCGCTTGTAACGCCAGGGTAGTGGGTTCGATCCCCGGGACCACCCATACGTAAAAATGTATGCACACATGACTGTAAGTCGCTTTGGATAAAAGCGTCTGCTAAATGGCATATTATTATTATTATTATTTAACATACAATTTTAAATCTATCTAATCGAATAGAATCCACAGATTGCGAGTTGAAGATAAATACTTTTACTAAGAGTATTAGTATATTAGTAATTGACTGACCAGGTCTCTCCAAATCTCCCGACAATGCTATTTCTAGAGTCAGTTTTAGATTAATATTATGCTTTTCAGCCATTCCTGAACCTGAAACCAGAAACAGGCAAACATTTGGCAATACCAGAACAAATGGTCTTGATTCTGTATCCTCACAACAAAATCTGCAGAGCTGCGATGATTGTATGCCCCAAATATTCAACATTTTGTTTGTGGCAAGAATTTTCTGTACAAGAATTTTTGATGAAAAGCTCAAAGTCTTGAATCTTGCGTCATTTTATATATCAACTCATACACCCTGTGCCATGGAATCGGTACATAAAAAATCTCTTCCCAGCTATTTAGCAATCTGTATGGCACAGCCGTCAACATCCTGGTCCTCAGATGAAACCAGTATACTTTCCTATTTATGCTATTTTTGTTCCTCTGCCAGTTTTTATATTGGGCAGACAGACCAGTTCCCTACCTCCTCCCGCTGCCACCTGCCTCCTCCATTTGTTGGTTGTAATCTTGGATTGAGCAGACCTTCCCATACAATTCCGATAGCTCCATGAATGGCATAACTCTACCATTACAATTTACAATATCATTTAAAAACAAAATACAATTCTCAAACATATTTTCCATAAATACAGGTATTTTATCAACCAGCACATTTGAGGTCAACCATAATATTTGTTGTAATATAGTTTCTGGGGAATGAAATTGCTCTGCATTGCTAGTTTGAAAAAGAGAGATACTTTGGACTTGGGAAAGCTGATCTGAGATCTATTCTAAGAACCTCCCTAAAGTCTAGAACCACAGACTCCGATAGGACATCCCTCAACACAAAACACTGCAGGTTCTTTTTAAAGATCCTTACTTATTTTTTGTAATTTTAAATAGATTTCTAAGTCTTTTTGTAAATGATTGTAAAGCCCAATATAGTACTTTACAATAATTGTATGGCTTTTATCGCGATCGACCTGTTGGCGCGCGCACTGCTTAGAGGGAACATTGGTCACCATGTGAAGGATCGGCCAAGCATTCAGAAGCATGCCTCAGGCTACGGTCCCTAAAGGTTGGGGAAGGCACACAGGTCACATGACTTTCTGTGACATCTTGTGGTTGAGACATCGACTGCTGGACAGCTCAGAGAGAGAGACCATGCGGAATCCATATGTCAAGGGTGTACTATATTGGGCTTTACAATCATTTACAAAAATATTTAGAAATCTATTTAAAATTACAAAAAATAAGTAAGGATCTTTAAAAAGAACCTGCAGTGTTTTGTGTTGGGGGTTGTCCTATCTGAGTCTGTGGTTCTAGACTTTAGGGAGGTTCTTAGAATTTATTTCGGATTAGCTTTCCCAAGTCCAAACCTGAACTAAATAATTACGAGGTTTGTTTGCCTGCTTATTTTTATTGGACTTCAATTGGGTTTTGATTTCCTTATTTATTGACACACCAGATTCGTCCTGTGTTCATGACCTCACCAGCATAATACATCCTAATCAAAGAGCAGTTTATTCTCAAATAGTCAAACTCAAAAAACTTGAAGAATTTTAGTTGAAATCCCATCTGCATTCATAATTAGATGAACTTTGATGTGTTTGATGCCATGCTCCATCGACTTAGGCCTCTCAATTCTGTTTGATGCGGTGTTGACACACTTGTGTGGTCCAGTCATACACTAACCCTGAGTTTCGCTACTCCCAAGGTGCCCTGGCTGTATCTCTGAAGTGTCCCTTTGTACATGCCTTAGCTACAGTCGAGGCCTGGAGAAGACCCATCAATATTCATAACCTTTCCAAAGCGAGGGATGACAGCTTTGTGCTGTGCTGCGCTCGTCTGCCGAGGAGCAAAAAAAGACAAAAGGAGGATGGCTTTGGTTTAACCCTGCTGTTTTCAAGGCCCACTCTCTGACACCTCTCAGATGCCTGCTGGGGTATATGAAGTAATCTAAAGAACTTTAGCGGAGTTATCAAAGAATTATGGTCAGATTGCTAATGTTGGAAGCCTAGTCACAGCCATTATCATTGGGAAGGTGGTCGTCTGGAGTTGACAGCTGAAAACATAACCTATTTTGCTTGAGTAGAGGAGAAAGGACCAATGGTTTATATCTTTTTATAGGCTAATGTTCTGTGTAACAAATGGATGTGGCCAAACCGGTTTCACCAATGTTGCATCTCATTAGGTAACTGCCTAAACCAATATCCCCCAGCAACTGTATTTGTGTTTTAATGTGAATTGAGATGATCTTTAACCTTAAGCCTGTTATTTTTTTTACCTTTCCCAGGACAACATCAACGTGGATGAGGCAGCTCGGTTCCTGGTGGAGAACATCCTGCTGAATGACAAGGGCCTGCCGTACGAGGAGAGCAACGGAGACCGCATCAAACTGGACCAGGAGACGATGGCTGCCGAGAGTAAATCAGGCTGCTGCTAGCACTGAGGACTCCTACTGCGTCCACCCCCCCCCCCCCCCCCCCGGATCTAGTGCTCTCCCTGATGCCCTGTGTTATCAGGCTCTGGTTGTGGAAGACAGAGGAGCACCCTGATGGAGGTGACACACTAGATATAGAAACTTACCCTCTTACCGTTACCACTATGTTCTCATTGTTCTCACACTGTTGTCACAATTACGCATGTAATTGTCATGTTTCATAATGGTTTCAATAGTTTTTTTTTCTTCTCATATTTTTCTCTGAAGGCGTGAACAAAGGTGGGACTAAGACTGTGCCATAAATAATAAGTTTGTCTGTTTTTTATCATGATATGATCGGTGTAATGTTTTCAAGTGTTCTTCTAGGCAATGCTAGTCACACACGGACACAAAAGGACATCTTGAAAGAAAAAACATATAATAGAAGGAAGGTACCATAGGAACTCTGATTGAAATCCCTAAGCGACTTGATGCCTTTTTTTCGAAAATATTAATCTGTTTTGGGGGGGTGTAGATCAGTTTTAATATTGCAGATAGATTTTAGGTTCTATCAAATTAATAGTTTGCATCATTTCTAATCCTCTTTATTTTTACCCAACACTACTGCCCCTCCCCTGATTGGAGTAAACGAATGGACAACAATACTTTTACTGCTACTTAAAGCTTTCACATGTACGGTGCATGTAGTTAACTAATTATACATGTATTCCTAATTTCCTCTTTCTGCAGTTGCTGGATTTTCACTTGATGTCTTTGTGATAGTACGAAAGAGTACATCTAAGATGTGTATTTTTTTTAAACATTTGTGCTTTATCATGGATGTATAATTCCTTGTGAGGTACAAAAAGCATCAGGCGTGGGAGTGAACCCTCCCTCTGCCCAAGAAGTTGAGTTTCATAGGCAAGTGTAAATGCTTTTTGAAGCAAAGTGCTGGGTCTATCAAATGGTTATGTGACAATATACATTGAATCTACCACAAGAACAAAAAATAATAAACATTTTAATTGAGACTGCATTGCATGTTTTGTCTTCTTGGCTTAATCCTTTATTAGTGACAATATTTAACACAATGGAATTGAAAGTGTGTGTGTTTGTGTGTGTTAACGAAAACACTAGTTGGAGGTGATCCCTCGAGGCTCAACATAGGAACTGAAAATGGAATCGGAGAAATGGAAATTCACGTTATAAAATGTTTCACAACATCATTCCCTGGGCTCGTGTGTGTGTCAGGCATGGCCATGCGGTACCACTTAGAGGAGGCTGTGTGTGTGTAATAGTCATCAGACTGTTCTGCTCACCACTGCAGCTCGTGTTCTCCCATGCTCCTATTATTATCAGAGAAGAAACCAACGTCACACTGGCCTCCAGGACACAGACACACTCAGCAATGTCTACTACTGCCCATTGACTTGCTCGCTACTGACTTCCGCTCATTTATACTGTAATACAGTATACAGTGGGGGAAAATAGTATTTAGTCAGCCACCAATTGTGCAAGTTCTCCCACTTAAAAAGATGAGAGAGGCCTGTAATTTTCATCATAGGTACACATCAACTATGACAGACAAATTCAGAGAAAGAAAATCCAGAAAATCACATTGTAGGATTTTTTATGAATTTATTTGCAAATTATGGTGGAAAATAAGTATTTGGTCACCTACAAACAAGCAAGATTTCTGGCTCTCACAGACCTGTAACTTCTTCTTTAAGAGGCTCCTCTGTCCTCCACTCGTTACCTGTATTAATGGCACCTGTTTGAACTTGTTATCAGTATAAAAGACACCTGTCCACAACCTCAAACAGTCACACTCCAAACTCCACTATGGCCAAGAGCTGTCAAAGGACACCAGAAACAAAATTTGTAGACCTGCACCAGGCTGGGAAGACTGAATCTGCAATAGGTAAGCAGCTTGGTTTGAAGAAATCAACTGTGGGAGCAATTATTAGGAAATGGAAGACATACAAGACCACTAATAATCTCCCTCGATCTGGGGCTCCATGCAAGATCTCACCCCGTGGGGTCAAAATGATCACAAGAACGGTGAGCAAAAATCCCAGAACCACACCTAGTGAATGACCTGCAGAGAGCTGGCACCAAAGTAACAAAGCCTACCATCAGTAACACACTACGCCGCCAGGGACTCAAATCCTGCAGTGCCAGACGTGTCCCCCTGCTTAAGCCAGTACATGTCCAGGCCCGTCTGAAGTTTGCTAGAGTGCATTTGGATGATCCAGAAGAGGATTGGGAGAATGTCATATGGTCAGATGAAACCAAAATATAACTTTTTGGTAAAAACTCAACTCGTCGTGTTTGGAGGACAAAGAATGCTGAGTTGCATCCAAAGAACACCATACCTACTGTGAAGCATGGGGGTGGAAACATCATGCTTTGGGGCTGTTTTTCTGCAAAGGGACCAGGACGACTGATCCGTGTAAAGGAAAGAATGAATGGGGCCATGTATCGTGAGATTTTGAGTGAAAACCTCCTTCCATCAGCAAGGGCATTGAAGATGAAACGTGGCTGGGTCTTTCAGCATGACAATGATCCCAAACACACCGCCCGGGCAACGAAGGAGTGGCTTCGTAAGAAGCATTTCAAGGTCCTGGAGTGGCCTAGCCAGTCTCCAGATCTCAACCCCATAGAAAATCTTTGGAGGGAGTTGAAAGTCCGTGTTGCCCAGCGACAGCCCCAAAACATCACTGCTCTATAGGAGATCTGCATGGAGGAATGGGCCAAAATACCAGCAACAGTGTGTGAAAACCTTGTGAAGACTTACAGAAAACGTTTGACCTGTGTCATTGCCAACAAAGGGTATATAACAAAGTATTGAGAAACTTTTGTGATTGACCAAATACTTATTTTCCACCATAATATGCAAATAAATTCATTAAAAATCCTACAATGTGATTTTCTGGATTTCGTTTTCTCATTTTGTCTGTCATAGTTGACGTGTACCTATGATGAAAATTACAGGCCGCTCTCATCTTTTTAAGTGGGAGAACTTGCACAATTGGTGGCTGATTAAATACTTTTTTTCCCCACTGTACATATGCAATTTGAGTAATGGTCTATCAGTGCCAGTTCAACATAACTAAGCCACTGATTACTTTTATAAAGTAATAAGTGGAATTTTATAAAGGCTAAATGTACAGTAGGCCTACTTTCTACTACCCCATATACAGTAAAGCTGTTTTCACATTATGACAAGTTGGCTGATACTTACAAACACACTCCAGCAGTGTCCCTTGATTTAGTGTAACAACAATCATGTTTAATACTACCCGACCTAATGTACTCTACCAGTCAAAAGTTTGGACACCTACTCATTCAAGGGTTTTTCTTTTTTATACTATTTTTTATATTGTAGAATAATAGTGAAGACATCAAAACTATGAAATAACACATATGGAATCATGTAGTAACCACAAAAGTGTTAAACAGATCAAATATTTTTTATATTTGAAATTCTTCAAATAGCCACCCTTTGCCTTGATGACAGCTTTGCACACTTGGCATTCTCTCAACCAGCTTCATGAGGTAGTCACCTGGAATGCATTTCAATTAACAGGTGTGCCTTCTTAAAAGTTAATTTGTGGAATGCATTTGAGCCAATCAGTTGTGTTGTGACAAGGTAGGGGGGTGGTATACAGAAGATAGCCCTATTTGGTAAAAGACCAAGTCCATATTATGGCAAGAACTTTGAAAGTTTCTTCAAGTGCTATGATGAAACTGGCTCTCATGAGGACAGCCACAGGAATGGAAGACCCAGAGTTACCTCTGCTGCAGAGGATAAGTTCATTAGAGTTACCAGTCTCAGAAACTGCAGCCCAAATAAATGCTTCACAGAGTTCAAGTAACAGACACATCTCAACATCAACTGTTCAGAGGGGACTGTGTGAATCAGGCCTTCATGATAGAATTCCTGCAAAGAAACCACTACTAAAGGACACCAATAAGAAGAAGAGACCTGCGTGGGCCAAGAAACACGAGCAATGGACATTAGAGTCCAAATGTAAGATTTCTGGTTCCAACCGCTGTGTCTTTGTGAGACGCGGTGTGGGTGAACGGATGATCTCCGCATGTGTAGCTCCCACCGTAAAGCATGGAGGAGGAGGTGGTGTGGGGGTGCTTTGCTGGTGACACTGTCTGTTATTTATTTAGAATTCAAGGCACACTTAACCAGCATGGCTACCACAGCATTCTGCAGCGATACACCATCCCATCTGGTTTGGGCTTAGTCGTTTGTTTTTTAACAGGACAATGACCCAACACACCTCCAGGCTGTGTAAGGGCTATTTTACCAAGAGGAGAGTGACGGAGTGCTGCATCAGATGACCTGGCCTCCACAATCACCCGACCTCAATCCAATTGAGATGATTTGGGATGAGTCGGACGGCAGAGTGAAGGAAAAGCAGCCAACAAGTGCTCAGCATATGTGGGAACTCCTTCAAGACTGTTGGAAAAGCATTCCAGGTGAAGCTGGTTGAGAGAATGCCAAGAGTGTGAAAAGCTGTCATCAAGGCAAAGGGTGGCTATATATATTAAAATATATTTTGATTTGTTTAACACTTTTTTGGTTACTACATGATTCCATATGTGTTATTTCATAGTTTTGATGTCTTCACTATTAGTAAAAATAAAGAAAAACCCTTGAATGAGTAGGTGTGTCCAAACTTTTGACTGGTACTGTATACAAATGGAAAAGTAAATGTTGCTACATTCCCTGTTGTTGGGATTTGAATGCATAGCTTTGGCTACTCATAAAGTCAAGGTTATCTTTATAGGATATGTTTTGAGTAGCCAATTAATGTTTTATTAAAGAAATAGCAACAGTCAAATTAATCTCATTAATGACAATACCCAGAGACAGACAAGGAAACAGTCTTTCTATTTTGACTTTAGTCCGTGTGAGCCAAACATAAACAGAGAATTAGATTAGGCCTGCACACAAGAGTACAATAGGCCTATATACATCTGATCCAAATCCAGAATTTTAGAGCTATTTTATTTTAATGCACCTTATTGTGCTCTTATCTTTTCTTCTCAGTGTAGCTAATTGTTTTTTTTAATACCTGTAGCCTAATCTGTAGCCTGTTACCTTCAATCTAATGCATTCTAACAACAGCTGATCAGCAATTGCAATAGAACTGTGACCATGATCACAATTGATAACTTCCAATTTCATTAACTAAACATGGCCATTAATAATTGCATAATAACACAAGGCTACAACAACAACAAATTGAAGTTATAGGCTATTTATTAAATCCGTTTGCCAGCTCCAGGTAGGCTACACAAATAGCATAAATTGATTTGCAATGACTCCAGCGATCATCATTTCAACATATTTCTTGTATAAAATGGAAGACTACAGTAGCCTACATAGGCATAGAAATTAATAGGATAATTGATGGCCAACAGATGCAAATGTATCATTGTCCACATTTAATGTCAGTTTCATTGTGGACTTTTCCCCATAACAGAAGAATGCCAGGGAGTTCTAGAACTTCTATTTCAAATTTCCGCTCCAGACCCAAGCAAAGTCGACGTTAGAAAGCAGTTTAAACCACCTCCGAGCGAATTTATGTAATGTGCTCTAGAGCGCCTAAAGTCGTTTTTCTGTGCTTTGTCACCGTTATTTATTTCTTGATGCGCATCAGTTTTATAGAAAAAGGGTTGGAAATAGGTTTCTCCGTAATGACAATTTAAATAGCCTACCTACAACCTAGGAAAAAGTTGTCACGACATGCGCTCGTGCTGCTCTGGCTGCTTTCATTCATGAGACTCAGCTGCCTGCTGCAGCCCTCAGTCTCAACACACACATCCGTCCGGAGGTCTCCCTTGATCTTCTGGGTCTGGGGCTTTTTCACTAAGAAACATATCAAACTTTCTCCAGCTTCCCAGTCAAAACAAACTGCTCTCTCAAGTCATGTAACATTAACATTAGCTAGCTAGGTAACACTGTCACTTATTTGAGCTAATAGTTCAGGTGAATCAACGTCCAAGATACAGCCGGAATGTCAAAAGCTCCACCAAAGAAAAATGACTTGTCCTCCAGCCGAGTCGCATCACACAAGGACAGACACCAAAAAGAGTGAGGGTGTGTTTGTAAATTTAGAGTGCTCAAAGTGCGCTCTGGGCGTGCTTAAATTCAGAGTGTTTTGCTCTGGGAGCATTCAGAGTGCACACTGGACGCTCTGGCGGAGGAGTAGGGTTGATCCGAGCAATCTGACCTCACAATGGCAGTCAAGCACCCAAGCTAACTGGCTAAAGTTGGCAAGCTTGGTAGCTACTTCCAGACAAATGAGAGAACACCTCACTCTGACCATTTTACTCGCTCTAGCAGAGCTGGTTAGGCTGTTTTCATGATATCTAGAACGTTGGTGACTGTAACTGTGCTGCTGCCAACAATTTGGCACACACATCTGACCACTCACGGTTCAGATAACTGAGAATCATGTCCAGTGAGAACTGAAATTGACAAGTGGTCCTGAAAGGAAAGAGGAGAAAGAAAACTTAGGCTATAGCACTGCTATAATATGAATGACATGGCTGTATAAGCTAGCACAGGTAAGTATATAAAAAAATTAGCCACCAAAATTGTCGCAACCCCTATTACTAGCCTGTTCAACCTCTCTTTCGTATTGTCTGAGATCCCCAGAAATTGGAAAGCTGCCGCGTCATCCCCCTCTTCAAAGGGGTGACACTCTAGATCCAAACTGTTACAGACCTATATCCGTCCTGCCCTGCCTTTCGAAAGTATTTGAAAGCCAAGTTAACAAACAGATCACCGACCATTTCGAATCCCACCGTACCTTCTCCGCTATGCAATCTGGTTTCCGAGCTGGTCATGGGTGCACCTCAGCCACGCTCAAGGTCCTAAACAATATTATAACCGCGATCGATAAAGACAGTACTGTGTAGCCGTCTTCATCGACCTGGCCAAGGCTTTCGACTCTGTCAATCACCGCATTCTTATTGGCAGACTAAATAGCCTTGGTTTCTCAAATGACTGCCTCGCCTGGTTCACCAACTACTTCTCAGATAGAGTTCAATGTGTCAAATCGGAGGGCCTGTTATCTGGACCTCTGGCAGTCTCTATGGGGGTGCCACAGGGTTCAATTCTCGAGCCAACTCTATTCTCTGTGTATATCAATGATGTCGCTCTTACTGCTGGTGACTCTCAGATCCACCTCTACGCAGACGACACCATTTGATATACAGTGGGGAGGACAAGTATTTGATACACTGCCGATTTTGCAGGTTTTCCTACTTACAAAGCATGTAGAGGTCTGTAATTTTACAGAAACCTTTGTTTGCAATTACAGAGATCATACGTTTCCTGTAGGTCTTTACCAGGTTTGCACACACTGCAGCAGGGATTTTGGCCCACTCCTCCATACAGACCTTCTCCAGATCCTTCAGGTTTCGGGGCTGTCGCTGGGCAATACAGACTTTCAGCTCCCTCCAAAGATTTTCTATTGGGTTCAGGTCTGGAGACTGGCTAGGCCACTCCAGTACCTTGAGATGCTTCTTACGGAGCCACTCCTTAGTTGCCCTGGCTGTGTGTTTCGGGTCGTTGTCATGCTGGAAGACCCAGCCACGACCCATCTTCAATGCTCTTACTGAGGGAAGGAGGTTGTTGGCCAAGATCTCGCGATACATGGCACCATCCAACCTCCCCTCAATACGGTGCAGTCATCCTGTCCCCTTTGCAGAAAAGCATCCCCAAAGAATGATGTTTCCACCTCCATGCTTCACGGTTGGGATGGTGTTTTTGGGGTTGTACTCATCCTTCTTCTTCCTCCAAACATGGCGAGTGGAGTTTAGACCAAAAAGCTCTATTTTTGTCTCATCAGACCACATGACCTTCTCCCATTCCTCCTCTGGATCATCCAGATGGTCATTGGCAAACTTCAGACGGGCCTGGACATGCGCTGGCTTGAGCATGGGGACCTTGCGTGCGCTGCAGTATTTTAATCCATGCTGGCGTAGTGTGTTACTAATGGTTTTCTTTGAGACTGTGGTCCCAGCTCTCTTCAGGTCATTGACCAAGTCCTGCCGTGTAGTTCTGGGCTGATCCCTCACCTTCCTCATGATCATTGATGCCCCACGAGGTGAGATGTTGCATGGAGCCCCAGACCGAGGGTGATTGACCGTCATCTTGAACTTCTTCCATTTTCTAACAATTGCGCCAACAGTTGTTGCCTTCTCACCAAGCTGCTTGCCTATTGTCCTGTAGCCCATCCCAGCCTTGTGCAGCTCTACAATTTTATCCCTGATGTCCTTACACAGATCTCTGGTCTTGGCCATTGTGGAGAGGTTGGAGTCTGTTTGATTGAATGTGTGGACAGGTGTCTTGTATACAGGTAACGAGTTCAAACAGTGCTTTCACTCTAGTGGTAGCATGAGACGGAGTCTACAACCCACACAAGTGGCTCAGGTAGTGCAGCTCATCCAGGATGGCACATCAATGCGAGCTGTGGCAAGAAGGTTTGCTTTGTCTGTCAGCGTAGTGTCCAGAGCATGGTGGCGCTACCAGGAGACAGGCCAGTACATCAGGAGACGTGGAGGAGGCCGTAGGAGGGCAACAACCCAGCAGCAGGACCGCTACCTCCGCCTTTGTGCAAGGAGGAGCAGGAGGAGCACTGCCAGAGCCCTGCAAAATGACCTCCAGCAGGCCACAAATGTGCATGTGTCTGCTCAAACGGTCAGAAACAGACTCCATGAGGGTGGTATGAGGGCCGACGTCCACAGGTGGGGGTTGTGCTTACAGCCCAACACCGTGCAGGACATTTGGCATTTGCCAGAGAACACCAAGATTGGCAAATTCGCCACTGGTGCCCTGTGCTCTTCACAGATGAAAGCAGGTTCACACTGAGCACATGTGACAGACGTGACAGAGTCTGGAGACGCTGTGGGGAACGTTCTGCTGCCTGCAACAATGCAACATCCTCCAGCATGACCGGTTTGGCGGTGGGTCAATTATGGTGTTGGGTGGCATTTCTTTGGGGGGCCGCACAGCCCTCCATGTGCTCGCCAGAGGTAGCCTGACTGCCATTAGGTACCGAGATGAGATCCTCAGACCCCTTGTGAGACCATATGCTGGTGCGGTTGGCCCTGGGTTCCTCCTAATGCAAGTGTAGTAACTAAATAATGATGCTAATTATGCTGTGAGAACAAGGAATCCGCGGACACTGTCCTCGATTATAATAGTTTTATTATAATGAAGATTTCAGCGCCAATTTACAGACTTCTGCAGACATCTGGAGAACAACGGCCCAATCTCTTAATATGTTGTTCTCCCCTCCTTTGTTTCAAGTCTCGAAAACAAAAAGAATAGGATTATGACAAATAACAATTTCTCTTATTGAGTAACTTTAACTATAAACCAAAATCACATTTTTCTATGGAGTGTAAATCAATTTCTATGAAATATGAACAAATCTTTATGGAGTGTAAATACATTTCTATGAAATATGAACAAATCTTTATGGAGTGTGAGAGCGAAAAACCTGTCTGGCAGCTTTCTTTCCAAATATCCATCAATCAATCAAGACAGTAACATTCTCTCACGGCCCCTCTGCCCCAGGCAACCACCTAAGTACTCCAGATCAATTCATAAATCTTTATCAATGCATTTTAAACTATGATGCAATTGAATACACATGAAAGCCTCAGCAAACAAAATACAATCAAAAATCACATTCAGGCTGGTCGACCCATCGGACCCTCCTGTGGATTCTCTCTGTCCCTGCCTAGACCCAATATCCCTAAGCATCCACGAAATAAACAAAAACATCTGAGATCCCCACATGTACCCCACTACAGCAAATATCATTCTTCAAAAAGGAATACAGAAAAAATATGACATGAATTATGTATTACACATGCAAATATGTCTATATATCATTGCAGACACTGGAATGTAGTCCACTACACTTCATCTCCTCAGCAGTGTCGACTTTCAATGAAACGTGGATGATGGAATCTGAACATTTCCACACCTTCCTTGTTCCACTTCCTCCAGTCCATTCATATTGTCCATTCCTATTGTCCATGTTTGAGTATTTGAATCCCCTCTACACATTCCCCCATATGCTTCTGGAAGAAAAGAAAAGACCAAACAGTATATTTTGCAAAACAACACATTCACATTGAAACATCAATATCAACAATAATATAAAAATGATATATAAAATGAATCACATTCCATTTCCCCCCTTTGATTCATCACAAAATACTAAATATCCCAATAATATGTAAAAACATGTGAAAAATGATCGGATATTCAAAATTGATATCTATCCATCAATACTCCTTTGAGTATTGACAGAAGGTTAAACCCTCTTATCGTTTCATTTGCAAAACCCTGCAAAGTATAGGTAATATTATCAATTTGATCTGCCAAAAATGTTACACCATACCATGGAAAAAGTCCAAGTCCCCACTTCTCTCCTAGACTTATCCTCCAATGGTAGGCTTCCTGTCACGCTCTGGCTCCGGGACTGTGTATTTTGAGCCAGGGTGTGTTCATTTGGTTGTGTTTGGTATTGGTTGTGTTGTATTTGGTTGTGTTTCCTTGTTTGGTCGTGTGACTCCCAATCAGTGGTAACGAGTGTCAGCTGTCGGCTCGTTATCTCTGATTGGGAGCCATATTTAAACTGTCAGTGTTCACCTTAGTGTTGTGGGTTTTTGTTCCTTGTCAGTCATTGTAACTGAGGACTTCACGATTCGTCATTGTTTGTTGTTTTTTGTAGTGAGTACTTTAATTTAATAAAGTCATGTTCGCTCAACGCGCTGCGCTTTGGTCTCCCTCATTAGACGATCGTGACACTTCCAGACTATGACATTTCTTCATTCCCCTTTTCACCCTATTTCCAAACCTAGAATCTTAATTTGAATCTTATCTTAATTTGACTGGATCCGTTGCAGCACACCCTGTCGCGTGATTTACTTGTCAGCACCTCCTCTCTCTCTCTGTCTCCTCCTTATCGTCTCTCATATCACAGAAGAACAAAGAAACAGACAATAATTTAGTATTTTATGCACTCACTGGGTTATTTCAACCATTCAATACTCCTCTGTTCACATTCGCGCTAAGAAATAAGCAAACAGCTTAACTCAGGAATATTATAGATAGCTCAATAACATTTTATTTTATTTATTTTTAATCCGTCAACATATCTCTCATTTATCAATTCAATAGATCTCAATCAAATAGTTTCATCGTTAAGCAACAGCCGATTTAACAAACAGAATACTTTATTAGTGTGTAAGTCTCCCCCTTCTTCTCTGTCTGCTCTGAGTCTGCGTCTCCCAGCAGCTCAGTGCAGGCAGGGGAGTGGCATATTTGCTCTACGTAACTCTAAACTCATAAAATCCCACGCATGCGTAGTCCATTCATCAGTGCGATTTCAGAGTGAGAAGAGCTCCCAAGCAGCTCTCTCCAAGCTAACCAACAGAAAGTAGACAGACCAGCTGTCCCTCCGTTATTTCCCCCAACAGACAAACAGTAACACCCTCAGAACTCACAAACCAACACAAAACATAGAACACAAATCCTACTTTGAAGTTTCTTAACTTCACTTATCCTAATCTGCAGATTTATAGTTATTTTCTTATCAATTACAAAACATCTCTATACACTCTTAAAAACTCCTCCCTGTAGGCTCATGATTTTCTAATAGTTAGTAAACGTTCTCTTTTTATAGAGACTCATAAGATTTTTAACCTTAACGTCCTTCCAGGGGGCTCATATATAGTTAACAATTATTAACGTTCTCACAAACGGAGACTCATAAGATTTTAACCTTAACTTACATATTTCCTTACAAAAAACAAAAACCCCTGTTCTCAACCAAAACATATATATGTATATATCTCTAACATAAATCTTATCCTAACATGAGTCGACACACAGTTTAAACACAACAGAGACGTCTTTATTTTATTTTTTTTTCTCCCCCACATACACACACACACACACACAGTTTAAGAGGCTTATATCCGTTCCTACGGACCTCTTAATACCACCGTCGCGCCATTTTTTTTCATTGTTCCTAAATTTATGCTACCTCGAGTTTGCAGATATTCAAATGAGAGGTTACATCGAACATATACCTCGTCAACTATAAGTTGAGCGGTAACTTGCAACCGAATGTATCTACCACAATCTCCAGTCCCCGGAACTGACCTAAAAACAACCTAGTGAGTTTTCAGGATTTTCGGCCCATCCTAATGATCGCCTCGTTTGAGGGCTTGCCATAGATCCGCGACATCCTAATTTGTATACATTTTTCCTTGGCCTTATTCCTTCATTCTATTCTTTTTCAATTTTCCTCAAGCAAAATATCCCTGTGTCCAGTATTATCAATACCTATAGACACTCCCCCCCTGTTTGCGTTTTTTCCAACACAAACAAATTTAGAAATTTAGAACGGACTCTTATCCCACAGCAAAGAACAGCAAAATGCACACACAAGTCTTTCAAACGGTACATCTCCCCAGCGCACACACCCACATAAGCAAACGAACCGACCAGCGCACAAAATTGTGAGAAATCTCACCTTATGTGCCGGCGTCTTGAGCGGGAGTCACTTTGTAGCTCATGAATGGAACGCTGGAGAGACGCAACACGTCCCAAAGGTCCTCGTCGCCATTCTGTAGTAACTAAATAATTATGCTAATTATGCTGTGAGAACAAGGAATCCGCGGACACTGTCCTCGATTATAATAGTTTTATTATAGTGAAGATTTCAGCGCCAATTTACAGACTTCTGCAGACATCTGGAGAACAACAGCCCAATCTCTTAATATGTTGTTCTCCCCTCCTTTGTTTCAACCATGGTATTTATATCCTATGCCCTATGTAACATAATATGGGTGTTTTCCCATAAACCAATCCCAGGAGGCCACCTAACAGACTTCCTCTAACACACCATTTGCAAACATCAACAAAGTCCGAAACTGTTTAGACACTACACAAGACAATGCTAGACCTCATGTGGCTGGAGTGTGTCAGCCGTTCCTGCAAGAGGAAGGCATTGATGCTATGGACCGCCCGTTCCCCAGACCTGAATCCAATTGAGCACATCTGGGACATCATGTCTCGCTCCATCCACCAACGCCACGTTGCACCACAGACTGTCCAGGAGTTGGCGGATGCTTTAGTCCAGGTCAGGGAGGAGATCCCTCAGGAGACCATCCGCCACCTCATCAGGAGCATGCCCAGGCATTGTAGGGAGGTCATACAGGCACGTGGAGGCCACACACACTACTGAGCCTCATTTTGACTTGTTTTAAGGACATTACATCAAAGTTGGATCAGCCTGTAGTGTGGTTTTCCACTTTAATTTTGAGGGTGACTCCAAATCCAGACCTCCATGGGTTGATAAATTTGATTTCCATTGATAATTTTTGTGTGATTTTGTTGTCAGCACATTCAACTATGTAAAGAAAAAAGTATTTAATAAGATTATTTCATTCATTCAGATCTAGGATGTGTTGTTTAAGTGTTCCCTTTATTTTTTTGAGCAGTGTATATATATAACAGCAAGGGCTATACACTACAGCAGGCATAAGGCCTAGTCATAAGGCCTAGTCACATGGCAATAGACTAAACAGCCTATTGGACTTGTAAAAATTAAACTCAGGCAAATGTGCTCAAATAAACATTACAGTAATGTTGAAATGTATACATAATATAATTGCAATGAGCATGTGTGTTATACAGTCGTGGTCAAAAGTTTTGAGAATGACACAAATACTCATTTTCACAAAGTCTGCTGCCTCAGTTTTGATGATGGCAATTTGCACATACTCCAGAATGTCATAAAGAGTGATCAGATGAATTGCAATTCATTGCAAAGTCCCTCTTTGCCATGAAAATTAACTTAATCCCCAAAAAACATTTTCACTGCATTTCAGCCCTGCCACAAAAGGACCAGCTGCCATCATGTCAGTGATTCTCTCGTTAACACAGATGAGAGTGTTGACGAGGACAAGGCTGGAGATCACTCTGTCATGCTGATTGAGCTAGAATAACAGACTGGAAGCTTTAAAAGGAGGGTGGTGCTTGAAATCATTGTTCTTCCTCTGTTAACCATGGTTACCTGCAAGGAAACACGTGCCGTCATCATTGCTTTGCACAAAAAGGGCTTCACAGGCAAGGATATTGCTGCTAGTAAGATTGCACCTAAATCCACCATTTATCGGATCTTCAAGGAGAGAGGTTCAATTGTTGTGAAGAAGGCGTCAGGGCGCCCAAGAAAGTCCAGCAAGCGCCAGGACCGTCTCCTAAAGTTGATTCAGCTGCGGGATCGGGGCACCACCAGTGCAGAGCTTGCTCAGGAATGGCAGCAGGCAGGTGTGAGTGCATCTGCACGCACAGTGAGGCAAATACTTTTGGAGGATGGCCTGGTGTCAAGAAGGGCAGCAAAGAAGCCACTTCTCTCCAGGAAAAACATCAGGAACAGACTGATATTCTGCAAAAGGTACAGGGATTGGACTGCTGAGGACTGGGGTAAAGGTATTTTCTCTGATGAATCCCCTTTCAGATTGTTTGGGGCATCCGGAAAACACCTTGTCCGGAGAAGACAAGGTGAGCGCTACCATCAGTCCTGTGTCATGCCAACAGTAAAGCATCCTGAGACCATTCATATGTGGGGTGCTTCTCAGCCAAGGGAGTGGGCTCACTCACAATTTTGCCTAAGAACACAGCCATGAATAAAGAATGGTACCAACACAT
Organism: Coregonus lavaretus; assembly: GCF_964263955.1. Lineage (NCBI taxonomy): Eukaryota > Metazoa > Chordata > Actinopteri > Salmoniformes > Salmonidae > Coregonus > Coregonus lavaretus. The sequence goes on along the minus strand of NC_140018.1, from coordinate 14,986,576 downwards.
CCTCCAAGAGCAACTTGGTGACGACCAATGCCTTTTCAATTATGATGGAGCACCTTGCCATAAGGCAAAAGTGATAACTAAGTGGCTCGGGGAACAAAACATCAACATTTTGGGTCCATGGCCAGGAAACCCCCCAGACCTTAATCCCATTGAGAACTTGTGGTCGATCCTCAAGAGGCGGGTGGACAAACAAAAACCCACAAATTCTGACAAACTCCAATGATTGATTATGCAAGAATGGGCTGCCATCAGTCAGGATGTGGCCCAGAAGTTAATTGACAGCATGCCAGGGCGGATTGCAGAGGTCTTGAAAAAGAAGGGTCAACACTGCAAATATTGACTCTTTGCATAAACTTAATGTAATTGTCAATAAAAGCCTTTGACACTTATGGAATGCTTGTAATTATACTTCAGTATACCATAGTAACATCTGACAAAAATATATCATAACACTGAAGCAGCGAACTTTGTGAAGACCAATACTTGTCATTCTCAAAACGTTTGACCATGACTGTATATAGAATAGAAAATAGCCTAGCATCATAAATGAGCAATGCTAATAAACGGCTAATCGCTAACCGTCATGCTAAAATGCTCATGCATTCTAATGGTAGTGCTAACACTAGCGGGAGTGCGAGCTAGCTAACAAGCTCAACACACGGTAATTGTACACAATAGACCACAAAACTTAGCTCCACATAATATGACACAGATCTCAAGGCACTTACAGTGGGGAGAACAAGTATTTGATACACTGCCGATTTTGCAGGTTTTCCTACTTACAAAGCATGTAGAGGTCTGTAATTTTTATCATAGGTACACTTCAACTGTGAGAGACGGAATCTAAAACAGAAATCCAGAAAATCACATTGTATGATTTTTAAGTAATGAATTTGCATTTTATTGCATGACATAAGTATTTGCTCACCTACCAACCAGTAAGAATTCCGCCTCTCACAGACCTGTTAGTTTTTCTTTAAGAAGCCCTCCTGTTCTCCACTCATTACCTGTATTAACTGCACCTGTTTGAACTCGTTACCTGTATAAAAGACACCTGTCCACACACTCAATCAAACATACTCCAACCTCTCCACAATGGCCAAGACCAGAGAGCTGTGTAAGGACATCAGTGATACAATTGTAGACCTGCACAAGGCTGGGATGGGCTACAGGACAATAGGCAAGCAGCTTGGTGAGAAGGCAACAACTGTTGGCGCAATTATTAGAAAATGGAAGAAGTTCAAGATGACGGTCAATCAACCTCGGTCTAGGGCTCCATGCAAGATTTTACCTCATGGGGCATCAATGATCATGAGGAAGGTGAGGGATCAGCCCAGAACTACACGGCAGGACCTGGTCAATGACCTGAAGAGAGCTGGGACCACAGTCTCAAAGAAAACCATTAGTAACACACTACGCCATCATGGATTAAAATCCTGCAGCGCACGCAAGGTCCCCCTGCTCAAGCCAGCACATGTCCAGGCCCATCTGAAGTTTTCCAATGACCATCTGGATGATCCAGAGGAGGAATGGGAGAAGGTCATGTGGTCTGATGAGACAAAAATTGAGCTTTTTGGTCTAAACTCCACTCGCCGTGTTTGGAGGAAGAAGAAGGATGAGTACAACCCCAAGAACACCATCCCAACCGTGAAGCATGGAGGTGGAAACATCATTCTTTGGGGATGCTTTTCTGCAAAGGGGACAAGACGACTGCACTGTATTGAGGGGAGGATGGATGGGGCCATGGATGGGGCCAAACCTGCAAAATCGGCAGTGTATCAAATACTTGTTCTCCCCACTGTACGTTTAGATGCACGCCCAATTAAACATCAGACATACAGGGATAGGCGATATGCACAGGCGAGCATGATGTATTTCCGGTTAAATCTCAGGATGGATGTAAACTTCCGGTTATCGTAGAATGCTGTGCTACCGTATGCTAGCATTGAATGCTTGTCGTCAAAAACATCCAAAACGGTTAATTTTCGTTGTTGTTGTTGTTTATCTTAATGTTTTTACTTGTAATACTTCGTCTTGACTTATAACACGATGACGTGTAAATGTACGAAAGTGTCCTTTCAAAAACGGGATGACAGCTCTTCCAGCCATCACTGCTGTGTGCCGCAATGTGCAGTGTCTGCCAGATGCAATTCTTCTGTTAGTTTTTTAAAACTTTTCCCAAAGACAGTGAATTACACAAATGGTGGGTGATTAACATTCGACGAGTCAACTTTCTTACAACAAACACACGAGTCTGCAGCCAACACTTTCTAAGTGAAGATGTGATAGAGCCTCCGACTCCTGCTGGGCGCAGACGTCTGAAGAAGGGAGCTGTTCCAGTGCTGTTTCAATGGAACTATTTCAGTCTTCCAGCCCCACGGCCCGGAGTTTGGGAAAGGACCGAGCGTCCCAACACAGAAACCATGAATGATCCGTCTGTGGAATTGGACTGTCCTCCTGACCATGACTACTGCAACAGTACTGAACCTGCTGCGCTGGATATGTCCCTTGACCACAATGAAAAACTTAGTGTAGAGATAGCAAGGCTCCGAAATCAAATTGAGGAGATAACTATCAGCAGCAAGTTCTGCTTGGAGCGGTTTGCTGGATCTGATGATGACATAAGGTTTTTCACAAGGTAAATTAAAATGTCCAATGTGTTTAATATATAGGCCTATGTATTTGAGCTGTCAACAATGACTAGTATTATTATCTGTTTAAATGTTTATGTGTGATGTGTTGAATTTCCCTCGGAAAGAGTAAAGTATCTATCTAAAACTATCTAGATCTAGGCTATCTACTAGCGCATTAATTGTATTTTAAAATACTGAGAAGAGCAGTAAGCAAAAGGACTGACTTGTGCGTGGTCCAGTTTCTGACCTTAGTGCCAAATGTTCTAAGATGTTGTATAACTGTCAATAAGGATGCTAACATGCTTGCAATTTAATGTTGTGTATGTACACTTGAAATATAGAAATGTAACACGTATGTCCCACAGGTTAGTAAGTCATGCCCACCTGATGGCCTTTTGGAAGCAGATAGAGCCAGCCACCTGCAAGATCAAACGGGTGACAAGAGCACGAAGTGTAGCAAAGACTGATGAGGCCCCTCACACTGGCAATGCAACGGTGAATATATTTTACAGTTGTTCTTACAAAGCAAGATATATTGCATCATCTTATCATCTTGAAAGTTAAGCCAGTAACAATCTATTTGACTGTCAGGTGGAGGTGGTGGGTATTGATATGACAGGATACTGCCAGTTTGTACCTTGCCAAAAATGGAGTCCACGAGTGGTTTGTCAGATGTGATGTTCATTCTGCAGATAAGGGGAAGAGAGTCTGGTTCCATGTCAGCATAGGCAGGTAGTGGGTTGAGGGTTGATGGGTCTGGTACCTTACCGCTGTAGCCCTTGTAAAGTGTAGATCTGGAATAACAATATCAGGAAAAGTAAAGGGTTCACTAGGAAATACACCAGAATCTAATAGCGATTAATAACATTTATTTCGCAACACATTGTAGTCTGCCTATTTAATTGGACTCTGCATACCTAATTCCGCTTGCCGGAGTAGCATCTGGTTTGGGCTTCACTAGAACCATGGCATCCACAGGTCCTGGCTTCACTCCCTATTTATTTATGAGATGGTATTAGGAGAGATGCTAGTATGCATGTGACACAACTGTCTGGTATTGAAATGATACAAACCATTGTTCGTGGTTTATGCCACTTCTGCTCTGTTTCAGTGCACGAAAGTACAGGAGGGACGACAGACATGCCACATTCAGAGTAATGGGCAGTCTGATATAGTAATGCAACCAAATGATTGCATATCCCACACCCAGCCACACAGGAACAGTAGCTTTTAACAAGCACAACTGCTGTGAATCACTGTAGTATCTGAACAGTTTATAATTTTGGCTGACGTTTGCAAATGGTGTGATAGATGAACTTTACTCTGCTTTGCTGAAACATCTGGAAAGCATTTCTACAGGGGCCCCTTGGAATAGAGGACATTTGGAGATATGTGGAGGCCAGGGATTGGTCTATCAAAAACCACCCATCTTATGTTACATAGGATAAATACCATGTTTCAACAAAGGACGGGGAGAATAATCATTTTTTGATTGGGTTAGTTGTTCTCCGGATTTCTGCAGAAATCTGTAAATTAACGCTGGAACCTTTGATATAATAAACCTTTATAATCAAGTACAGTGTCCGCGGATTTCTTGTCTACACAGCATATAAGCATCGTTGTCTCGACACCACATTAATTGCCGACGAGGATCTTTGGGACGTGTTGCGTCTGTTCAGCGTTCTATTCATGGGCTACGAAGTGACTCCCGCTCAAGAGGCCGGCAGATAAGGTGAGCTTTCTCACAACTTTGGCCGCTGGTCAGTTCATGTGGCTGTGTGTGTACGTTGAGGGGATGTACCGTTAAAGAACTTGTGTGTGCGCTTTGCTGTTATTTGCTGTGGGATGACAATCCGTTCTAAATTTCTAAATTTGTTTGCGTTGAAAACAACGCAAACAGGGGGGAGTGTCTATAGGAATTGATAACACTGGGCACAGGGATATTTGGCTTGAATACATTTAAAGGAGTGTCCAGGAATAGAATGAAGGAATAAGACAAGGAAATAAGGAAAAAAGTATACTGTTAGGACGTCCCTGATCTACGGAAGTCCTCAAACGAGGCGATCATTAAGATGGGCCGCAAATCCTAGGAAAGTCACTAGGTTGACTTTCGGGTCAGTTCTGGGAACTGTGAGATTGTACAATATATATTCAATTGCATGTTACCTCTCGGAATACAGTTGACGAAGTATATGTCCGATGTAGCCTCTCATTGAATATCTGCAACTCAAGGTAGCAGAAATGTAGGAAGGAATATAAAGGAAAAAAGGAGCGACGTAAGCATGCTTTAGAGTATTGTATGAACGGATGCATTCTTGTTTGATTATGTGTGTGTGTGTGAGACAAAGAGAGCCTATGCGTGTGTGTACATGGGGAGGTCTCTGCTGTGTTCCAGCTGTGTGTCAACTCATGCTATGATAAGATTTATGTTAGAGATATATACATATATATGTTTTGGTTGAGAACAGGGGTTTTAGTTTTTTGTAAGGAAATATGTTAATTACGGTTAAAACCTTATGAGTCTCCATTTGAGAGAACGTTTCCAGAATTGTTAAAAACTATGAGCCCCCCGGGAGGACGTTACGGTTAAAACCTTATGAGTCTCCATTTGAGAGAACGTTTTTAAACGTTGTTAAAAAAAAACCCTGGGAGGACGTTATGATTGTATAGAGATGATTTGTAATGGATAAGAAAAGAACTATAAATCTGCAGATTAGAATAAGTGAAGATAAGAAACTTCTAAGTAGGATTTGTGTTCTATGTTTTGTGTTGGTTTGTGCGTTCAGTGTTACTGTTTGTCTGTGTTGGAAAAAACGGAGGCTTGCTAGCTAGCGTTAGCATATTACCTTCAAAGTTGCAAAGAAAATAAGAAACGTAAAAGTTGAAGCCTTTATCCAGTTTGCTACGTGGTGTCGTACTGGATGTCCGGACGACCCTCCGTATATCATTAACAGATACTTTAGGCAACTCCAGCAAACACCTTGTAAACTTCATCTCTGCCATCATAACGGTCTACTGTCACTGTCTAATGTTTTTTTCCGGTAACCGGAAATGCCCAAGCATCCATACGCCAATGCGGAAGTGATGCGTGCATAGAGCCTATTCAGTCCACAGAAGGAAAAGTTCAGCAGGAGAGAAAACTGTGGAAGTGCTCATCAGGATGGGGAAAGCACGTTTCTGACCACACAGCGTCCTGGGGTCATAGACTAACTGAAACTGAAGTCCCGGGAATCAAGGCCACTGAAGGAGATGTGGTGATAATTATTTGGCGTGACCTTGACCAATAAGACTAACAAAAGTGGGGGGTCCTCTGAATGGGAGTGGGGGTCCTCTGAATGGGAGAACTAACCAGAAGGGATGGCTAGAATCAGCTGACTGAAGCTGGCGATTTTAACAGGCTATATAGTTAGTCTATAATTATTTTATAGGCTACCTGCTGCTGAAATGTCTCTCTCTCGCTCCTCTGGCAATGGCCCACTCACACTGGCACACATGCAGATGATACACAGCACACACAGAGAGACAGGCTGAAGGGTATAGGCCTAATTCTGATTATGGGTGATATGTACATTTTTAAGTGATTGATAATATATTTAAAAAGGAAAGCACAATATTAAAATTGGTTACTTTTCCAGGATTATCATGACTGTAAAACCCCTAATTTGACAACTTGGAACAGCGCATCCTGCACATTCAGGCTGGCACATTTTCAATCTGCGCATTCTCAAACTCAAACAGTCTACTGGCACGCATACACCAGATTCACAGACTAGCGGAAATGAAACTTGAACAAAGCGGAATGCCCACTCTTCATTGTTATTCAACACAATCCAGGCTTCATTCCACATTGATCAACCTTTTTTTGACGCTGTGTGTGAATCTGGGCCAGTGATAGGTCACTTTGTTTTATAGAGGAGATGGTACACAGTTCCCCCCAAAATTGGAGGTGCCAGTACTGCTCTAGACAGCTTCAGTCCAAGTCAAGCACTGGTAGCCAGCAGATCCGACCCGCTTGCTTACAGCTGCACTAGGGTCAGACAGCATTCCTGTGTAGATTGACACAGCGGAAAACATACCTCAATCCAGGGATGAGAAATGCGTTGTACTCTGAATTGTCCCATTATCCAAACTGTTACACCTAGAAGATTGAATGACTGCTCGTTTTTAAGTAAACTGCCATTTTTGTCCTCATACTAGCTAGTAGTTGCCACAGCATCCATTATGGAATGGCACTTCGTGTTGAACAACAAATGAGCTGATTGGCTGACTGCCATTTCAAAATGGCTGTTTTGGCTTCTGCTACCTAGGAGTGATGGGCGGAAAAAATCAATACAGTTACGTATCGGGATATTAATTTTGATTTTGTATTGTATCGTTTTGACAATATCTCAATATTTATTTTGCCCTAGTTGGCTGTACATGCACCAAAACTCCAGTATTTTTCCTTCATAACTTGTTCTCCCTCTACTTTTTAGATAGGGAGCCAATTTGTTTTCAGCACTTTTATTTCCATGACTGATCAAAACTAGTTTTCTCATGACTCTCTCTTATCCCTCTGCAGCAGACATATGGTGAGAAATATGTTTGGACCATGGAATCGCAATAAAATCACAGTATTAAATGTCAATACATATTGTATCGGCACCTAAGTATCGTGATCGTATCGTGAGGTTTCTGGCAATTCCCAGCCCTACTACCTAGCATAAGGATGAAAAGGACAGTTTTCCATAAAAAACGAGCAGTCGTTCAATCTGCTCGTGTAACAGTTGGGATAATCGGACAACTCAGAGTACAACACATTTTTCATCCCTCGATTGAGGTACGTTTTCCGAGCCATATCTCGTGCCGGCTCCACAGTGTCTTAATCTACACAGGAATGCTGTCCGACCCTAGTGCAGCTGTTAGCAAGCGGGTCGGATCTACTGGCTAGCTACACAGCAATGTTAGCTAGCTGTATCAACTTTTGGCAAGGTATGACAGGTGTCAATCAATCATCATGCCCCCCTCAATTAACGTAGTGTGGGAGGGACGTTGTCTGACTGGGGCGGAGACTCAAACCACGCTTACTGCTTTACATGATTCGTCAGTTCCGTCTTCTTTGCTTAAGCCCGTGAAATTTGAACCTCTGCCAGAAAAAAAGTGGCTAAAGTTTTGTGTTTTAGACACAACTAAGAGTCTAAATTACAATGTTCAACATCTTTCTCGCTAGCTAGGTAGCTTGCTCTAAAATAACTGCTTCTTGTTATTGTGGACATGTAGCAAGCCTGCAAGCTGGCATTATTTTTCTCTAGCTTCAGGGTTCGCTTTGCTCTCAATTTCCAAAACGCCCAACCACTGAATTCATGCACCAGCTGTACAGGCGGCAACTTGCCAGGGTTCTACTTTGAAATCCCTGCCCCTCGGCTCTTCCCATCCAAGCTACTGACTGTGTGGGGAAGGGGTCAGATTATTGTGTCAATACCACCACCAAGGAAAATGTGTCAGTCTATATCAGAAGTAATATGCATTGCCTAAACAGTGCTGTGGGTAGAATTTCAGCAACTGTGAGGTCAGAGGAAAGCTATTCATCATCAGTTGAAGATAAGCCTATGCCCTGCTTCCACAAAGCACTGGAGGCCTATGCCAGCGAAGAGAGGAGTTACTTGAGCAGGATGGATAAATATAGGCATCCCTTTTCTTTCATCTTGGATTTATGGATCCAACAGCATGGCTGGCCTGGCATGGCATGGCACTACACACACACACACACACACACACACAACACACACAACACACACACCTGTTTATTGGTTTCAAACCTAAATCATGCTTGTTTGTGGTTAACCCCAGAGCATCGTCCCTGGTGGCCAGTGCCTCAGAGGGCCCAGGAGAGCTGAGGAGATGCCGCTACCCCATGTGGCCGGAGTGGAGTGAGGCAGAGGTCAACGCAGAGAAATGGGACGTGGCCAAGGATGGAAAGATGGGAAAGAGTCCATGTGTGGTGAGTATTGATGGATTAGGCCTTGTGAAAGTTTGGTCCATTTAAGCCCAGTGGGCCTGTTTAACTTGGGGGCTTTGTGCAAAATGATCATTATCTGGCTAATAATGGCGGCCTCAAGGGAAAAAATGGGCTGGTGTGGGGGCCTCGAGGAAAAAAAATGGCCCGGCATGTTAGAAATGCCAGGGCTGATTGCTGGTTCCAGTCCTATAGGATTTAGGTTATCCAGGGCCGTGCGCAGAAATTTCAGGGGGCATGTGTTCAAAATGAAATTCATAACATACCAAATGCCTCTAGTGAAAATTTTAACATTTCATTTTTGAGCATAGGCCTATTTATCTTTGCAACAACACACTCACTCATCATTACAAATGGTAAGCAAGCTAGTTACAGTGCCTTCTAAAGACATGATTGACACCGAGACAAGAGGGTGGGCTATCAGCTGATCATTGATGTTCATGATTGATGTAAATCTGCTAGTTAGCTAGCTCTATTTCTTTTACTGATTGTGATTTACTTCTTTGTCCTTCTGCCTCTCTCTGCTGCACATATCAGCCAATGTAGGTGATGTAGGCTAAATCAAGTGTTATCAAGTGTTAATCAAATGCTATGCTGCTGTTGCAGTACTGTTGATATTTAAACTAGGTACAGTGTCTTCAGAAAGTATTCAAACCCATTGACTTTTTCCAAATTTGGTTGTGTTACAGCCTGAATTTAAAATTGATTACATTTAGATTGTGTGTCCCTGATCTACACACAATAACCAATAATGTCAAAGTGGAATTATGTTTTTAGAAATGTTTACAAATTAATAAAAAATGAAAAGCTGAAATGTTTTGAGTCAATCAGTATTCAACCCCTTTGTTATGGCAAGCCTAAATAACTTCAGGAGTAAAAATGTGCTTGACAAGTCAGATAATAAGTTGCATGCCATGGACTAGCGTTGTGTGCAATATTGGTGTTTAACATGATTTTTGAATGACTACCCCCTCTCTGTACCCCACACATAATTATCTGTAAGGTCCCTCAGTCGAGAAGTGAATTTCAAGGACAGATTCAACGACAAAGACCAGGGAAGTTTTCCAATGCCTCGTGAAGAAGGGGACCTCTTGGTAGATCAAAATAAAAAATAAAAAATAAGCAGACATTGAATATCACTTTGAGCACAGTGAAGTTATTAATTACACTTTGGATGGTGTATCAATACACCCAATCACCAGTGAAAAGAAGGAAGCCTGTACAGAATAAAAATATTACAAAACATGCATCCTGTTTGCAATAAGGCACTAAAGTAAATTAACTTTTTGTCCTGAATACAAAGCATTATGTTTATGGCAAATCAAACACAACACATTACTGAGTACCACTCTTCATATTTTCCAGCATGGTGGTGGCTGCATCATGTTGTGGGTATGCTTGTCATCGGCAAGGACTAGGGAGATTTTTAGGATAAAAAGAAAAGGAATAGAGCTAAGCACAGGCAAAGTCCTAGAGGAAAACCTGGTTCAGTCTGCTTTCCAACAGACACTGGGACACAAATCCACCTTTCAGCAGAACAATAACCTAAAATACAAGGCCAATTATACACATGGAGTTACCTACCAAGACGACATTGAATGTTCCTGAGTGGCCTAGTTGCAGTTTTGACTTAAATCGGCTTGAAAATCTATTGGAAGACTTGAAAATGTCTGTCTAACAATGATCAACAACCATCTTGAAAGAGCTTGAAGAATTTAAAAAAGAATAAATGGGCAATAATTGTACAATCTAGGTTTGCAAAAGTCTTAGAGACTTACCCAGAAAGATTCAGCTGTAATCGCTGCCAAAGGTTATTCTATTTACCCGGGGGTTGAATATTTTCAATTAATAAAAAATAAATAATAAATGTTAGTATTTTGTGTAGATCTTTGACAAAAATTACAATTAAATCAATTTATTCCTACTTTGTAACACAACAAAATGTGGAGAAAAAAAAATGTGAATACTTTCTGAAGGCACTGTAGCTAGCTACACACACTCGACTGGTGACCGCATATCTCAAGCCATGCATGTTTGGATATCGGGCGCATGCAATCTCTGTACAGGGCAGATCAACAGGCGCAACCAACGGACGGGGTGGGGCAGGTGTCGAACTTGACGACGACTTGCGGGTAGTGGGTTTCCGAACAACAATGACAAAAAATGTATTTAAAAAAATCATTTTGGGGGAAATTATACCATCTTTTTATACCACCTACCACCTTTTTGGGTAAAAGGGCACTTTGGAGACTGGAAGGGCAAAGGGGCATGTGCTTTGTATAGGTAAAGCCCTATCTGTGCACGTGCCTGAGGCTATCCATCTATGAAAGGATTTCATAGATACTGTAGGCCTGCAGTGCTTCTCATGTTTCTTTGGCCATTTTTTGAGGATCCAGAGGGAAAGGTTGAGCTGCCGCCGTCGCTGAAAGTGCACTCCTGAAAGAGCCCTTCAGAGCACATACTCACCAAGATAAGCGTACTTCTTAAGGACATGGCCTTGTATGGTGCATGCATCAAACAGTCTGCATCCAACATAGGATACTGCCAATATAAAGGAATCACCAAGATAAAGTGATGGGCCACAACGAGCTGCCAGAACAGATTCAATGTGCCTTGGCATAGATTCTACAAGTGTCTCTGTTGGAGAGATGCGATAACATTCTTCCATGAGAAATTCCATCATTTGGTGTTTTATTGATAGTGGTGGAAAATGCTGCTCAGTCACCGCTCCAGAATCTCCCATAAGTATTCAACTGGGTTGAGACCTGGTGACTGAGACACACACACACACACACACACACACACACACACACACACACACACACACACACACACACACACAGAGACACACACACACTCACCCTTTAAACCCCCTATGCTCCTTTGAGACCCCTCTTTCAAAGTCTCTGAGATCTCTTCTTCTAACCATGGTAGCCAAAATAATGGGCAACTGGGCATTTTTATACATGACTCTAAGCATGATGGGATGTTAATTGCTTAAATAACTCAGGAACCACACCTGTGTGGAAGCACCTGCTTTCAATATACTTTGTATCCCTCATTTACTCAAGTGTTTCCTTTATTTAGGCATTTACCTGTAGAGGATGCACAGTACTAGAGATACTCAGAGCCAGGGCATTCAGTATCCCTCTCAACATACATATTGCCCTTTCAAAGTTTCAGTGATGTGATGGCTCGACACACTGCAAAGAGACTACACAAGAACAAAATGTTCCACTATACTATGGCCATGGCCCATGGCTAAACTCAATGGATTCTCCATTCACCGGGCGGACAGGACAGTGGAGTCGGGGAAATTGAGGGGGGGTGTGCTAACTGGTGTGCTAACTCCAGCGCGTTGGAAGTGTCGACCCACTGTTCACCCGTCTTGGAATACCTGATGGTCAAATGCAGACCCTTCTACCTCCCGAGGGAGTTTTCAGCTGTTATCGTCACTGTTATATACATTCCACCTCAGGACAAGAAAAATAACAAGCTGGCACTTAACGAAATGTACAAGGCTATAAACAAGCAAGAAAACCTACATCCAGAGCCTGCTTTTCTGGTTGCCAGTGATTTTAATTCGGTGTCACTAAGACATGTGTAACTTCCATCAACACGTCTCCAACGCCACTAGGGGCGATAAAGTCCTAGACCACTGTTATTCTACTCACAAGCAAGCATACAAGGCCCTCCCTCGTCCACCATTCGGCAAATCAGATCATGACTCCGTACTCCTGCTTCTTGCTTACAATCAGAAGCTTAAACAGGATGTACCCGTGACTCGCTCCGTTGAGAAATGGTCACCAGAATAAGAGATTATGCTACAGGACTGCTTTGCTAGCGCTCATTGGAATATGTTTCGAGACTCCACCGATAATATTGACGAGCTAAGTGCCTCCGTCACCGGCTTCATTAGAAAATGTAGCAGCGACGTTGTCCCCATGGTGAGGGTTCGCTGCTTCCCCAATCAAAAACTATGGATTAACACCGAGGTTGGAGCTAAACTAAAGGACAACGCTACCGCACACAGAGCTATCGTAGACAACCCTGCGGCTACAGCCGAGGACAGGAATAAGTACAAGAAGTCCCGCTATGACCTCAGCAGAGTCATCAAACGAGCAAAAGGACAATCTAGGAATAAGGTGGAATCATAGCTACCTGGGGCGGCAGGTAGCTTAGTGGTTAAGAGCGTTGTGCCAGTAACCGAAAGGTCGCTGGTTCTAATCCCCGAGCTGACTAGGTGAAAAATCTGTTGATGTGCCCTTTAGCAAGGCACTTAACCCTAATTGCTCCTGTAAGTCGCTCTGGATAAGAGCGTCTGCTAAATGACTAAAATGTAAATGTAATACTACACAAGCTCTGACGCCCACCACATTTGGCAGAGGCTACAGTCCATTATGGATTACAAAGGAAGACCCAACCGTGATCTACCCAACGATGCCTCTCTACCAGACTAACTCAATGCATTTTATGCACGCTTTGACAACAACAACATCATGCCGGGTGTGAGGGCCGTCACCAACCCATAGGATTGGGTGATCTCGCTCTCTGAGGCCGACATGAGAAAGGTCTTTAATCAGGTCAGCACCTGCAAGGCCCGATGGTATTCAAGGGTGTGTTCTCAGAGCATGTGCAGAACAGCTGGCAGGCATATTCACTGTAATTTTCAACCTCTCCTTGCCCCAGTGTTTTAAGATGACCACCATCATTCCTGTCCCGAAGAACTCTAAGGCTTCATGCCACAATGACTACCGCCCATGAAGTGCTTTGGTTATGGCACACATGAACTCCACCATCCCAGACACCCTAGATCCACTCCAATTTGCATTCCGCCCCAACAGATCCATAGTTGACGCAATCTCAATTGCTCTTGACAAAGCCCTCACCCACCTAGATAAGAGGAATACCTAGAGTGGCTTGCGAAAGTATTCACCCCCCTTGGCATTTTTCCTATTTTGTTGCCTTACAACCTGGAATTAAAATGGAGTTTTTGGGGGTTTGTATCATTTGATTTAAACAACATGCCTACCACTTTGAAGATGCCAAATATTTTTTATTGTGAAACAAACAAGAAATAAGACAAAAAAACAGAAAACGATTCACCCCCCCCAAAGTCAATACTTTGTAGAGCCACCTTTTGCAGCAATTACAGCTGCAAGTCTCTTGGGGTATGTCTCTATAAGCTTGGCACATCTAGCCACTGGGATTTCTGCCCATTCTTCAAGGCAAAACTGCTCCAGCGCCTTCAAGTTGGATGGGTTCCGCTGGTGTACAGCAATCTTTAAGTCATACATTTACATTTACATTTACGTCATTTAGCAGACGCTCTTATCCAGAGCGACTTACAAATTGGTGCATTCACCTTATAGCCAGTGGGACAACCACTTTACAATGTTTTTTTTTTCATACCACAGATTCTCAATTGGATTGAGGTCTGGGCTTTGACTAGGCCATTCCAAGACATTTAAAAAACCATTTGAGTGTTGCTTTAGCACTATGCTTAGGGTCATTGTCCTGCTGGAAGGTGAACCTCTGTCCCAGTCTCAAATCTCTGGAAGACTGAAACAGGTTTCCCTCAAGAATTTCCCTGTATTTAGCGCCATCCATCATTCCTTCAAATCTGACCAGTTTCCCAGTCCCTGCCGATGAAAAAGCGAGCACGCCCCCATCCACAGTGGAGCAGGTTGAGAGCTTCAAGTTCCTCGGTGTCCAAATCACTATAGACTTAAAATGGTCCAAACACATGTGCACAGTCAACCCCCTCAGGAGCTTGAAAAAGTTTGGAATGGGCCCTCAAATCCTCAAAAAGTTATACAGCTGTACCATTGAGAGTATATTGACTGGCTGCATCACTGCCTGGTATGGCAATAGCACCGCCCTCGATCGCATGGCGCTACAGAGGGTGGTGCGGTCAGCACAGTACATGTCCCTGCCATCCAGGACATTTATATCAGGCGGTGTGGTAGAAAGGCCCGGAGAATCGTTAAGACTCCAACCACCCAAGTCATAGACTATTCTCTCTGCTTCCGCACAGCAAGCAGTCTGGCACCAACAGGCTCTTGAACAGCTTCTATCCCCAAGAATTACAACTGATAATTAGATAACAAAATAGCTACACGGACTATCTGAGTTAACCTTGTATCTTTATTGACTTTTTATTTTTTATTTTTGCACTGTCTCTATGCACACTCACACACTCACTCCATCATCTGCTCACTCACACATAATATGCACATACATTTATACTGACTCTAAACACACACAAACACACCCACTCACATACAAGCTGCTGCCACTCTGTTTATCTTATATGCTGTTTCCTAGTCACCTTACCCCTATACATATCTACCTCCATCACTCCAGTATCCCTGCACATTGTAAATATGGTATTGGAACTGACCCTGTATATAGTACGCTTACTTACTTACTTATTGTGTTCTTCATATTTATTGTGTTTTTTCTAGTATTACATTGTTATTGCATTGTTGGGTTTTGAGTTTGCAAGAAAGGTATTTAACTGTACTTAAAAATGTGATACTTGAAACTACTAGCCCATATCACAAAGTTCAGCAGAATGCCATAGATAGCCAGGCCACTTTATCCTGTAGTGTGCAGAAATGTGTGGCTGTTAACAAAGATTAATTCTTTGCCACCCTGTAACACGGCCTAATTAACAGAATCCGCTCTCTGTGTGTCTCTCTCTAATGTAGTCCCACTGTAGTGACATCGCTCCACTTTCCACTTTACCCCCTCTCTTTCACTCTCTCTTTATTTTTCACTCTTCTCTCTCTCTCTCTCTCTCTCTCTCTCTCTCTCTCTCTCTCTCTCTCTCTCTCTCTCTCTCTCTCTCTCTCTCTCTCTCTCTCTCTCTCTCTCTCTCTCTCTCTCTCTCTCTGTCTGCAACACTAAGCAATTAAGCTTCCTGCTCTTTGAGTTAATGCTTACCAGCACAGGTCATGGGGCGTCTTCCGCTCAGCGATGTCAAAAGTGTTTAATTAATTTCATATTAAAAGGAAATGCACAGGAATAATCACAAACACAACCAGGCACTCCTCCAGCCGTATTCTAGAACCCCTTAATTGGCGGAATGAATCAAGGTTGCGGCTTTTATGTATGGTTGCCATGACAATGGAAGGATGCTCCATGGAGGGAGAGCGAGAGAGAAGAAGAAAAAAAAATAATCTCCCTTGACCCAAAGCGACAGGCGATCGGTGGAGTCTTTAATTCGTTTTTGATTAGTAGCCTGTTGGAGTCTGTTAACTCCCTAATAAAATATTCATTGCAAACATGCCCTCTTGAGAAGTCCTAGATAGATTTTGCTAGACTCTTTTAGAGAAGCATATTTGAAAAGTAAGATGATTGAGTTTCATGAATATTTCAAATTTAAACAGGTGACCTGTTTTTCAGAGGGTGATCTAGTAAACTTCCCAATGGCGTTTGACAAAGTTTGTCTGTGTCGTGTTGCATTTGGAAACAGATTATGCAGTTCAGTAACGTTCAGAGCATCATTGACTGCACAGAGCCCAATGAGCACCTGTTCTGCAGTGAGGTGAGCTCTTGCCACACACTGTTGTAATCTACCTGTGTGATATCTGATGAACAATAATGAAT